>NC_142065.1:41246253-41556253 GCF_059756535.1 Pantherophis guttatus | reverse complement strand
TCCAAGGTCCTTTCCAACTTTATTACTGTTATTATTATTAAGTATATTTTGACAGTGAAGGAACTGATGTCAACATCAGTTCATATCTTTGAAATGTTAAATAAGAATGGAAAGTGTCACTTTTGCTAAATCACTGCAAAAACTGTCTTTAAAACAATTATCTGGCAATTAAACAATTCAATGATATATTTTTTAGAAATCAAATCAGCTGAAATGCAGGATGACAAACTAGTGAAGAAAAGCTAAGCCAAGTCCATGATTTATTTATAACTGATATTAGATTTGTGTATCATCTATCTCATCTAAAGATATTTATTAGTTAAATTAAATTTACTTGCTGCCTATCTTGCCATGGGGAAAATCTATTCTATATACCGTACAAATGTATGTGTTTATTTTAATACAGTAGACATTTTGGAAATTGAAATATTGGAATAGTTTTGAAATCACATTTGTTAAAAAGAATTTATGTGCTTCCATACACTTCTAGTAAAAGACATCACATTTATTTTCAAATTAACAAGGGAAATGAAAAAGACAATCCAAGGCCTTCATTTATGATCAGGAATAAAAGCAAAAAAGGTGAAAGGTGAAATATAATGTATTATTTCATTTAATATCTTAAAAATCAAGGTATTAAAGCAAAAAGTGATATCAATATTTAAACCACTTGTTAGAATTTTAGAAAGAATCTCAATTCCATGCCCATATTTATTTGCAAGACCCCGCATATACAAGCATAATTTGGTATTTCTTTTAACAATTAAGATAATACAATGACAGCTGATATGTATTCAAATATGAAGAGCTTCTGTTTTTAACCATGAGCTGTCCAATGCTACCCTTCTTTCAAGAGCAATAGGAGTACGATATGCTCTGAAACACCTTTTTTGTTTTTACTTTTTACAATGTGAAAGGAAAATTCTAAAATGATTATAACCAAATTTTGAGAATTTTGAGGTTTATTTCTTAATAGATAATGTTTGTCTAATTTATTAAAAATGTCCTTACTATGAGATGCAAAGTGAAATATAGTGTATGGGCTTTTAGCTTATTGCCAGAATATAATCCTAAATAGATTTGGAAATGAGAGCTGAGCATAAGCAGAGTTTGGAAAATATGTGTACCAGAAAATTATTATGGAGTTTTAGAAATATATCTTCACTAAACCTAGAATATCAGCAAGATATAAAAAAAGTGAAACAAATAATCTATTTCATCCCTAAAAGAAGAAACTCCATTGATACAAAGTTTAGAAAAAACAGGCTGCACCAACTGAAATTCAGCTGTGAAACAGAGAAATATACCACCACATCAAAAGTTTAATTCAATCTAATTCCTAAGATAATTTCATCAATTAACTGAAGTTCCAGTATTTTAATCAGTCGTGGGATGGCTACGGGTAATGAATAGCAGATAAGAACAAGTCAAATATTCTTGTAACATTGCCACTATGACATTACAGCCTACTTTTTTGTTGGCAGAGTTTGTGCCTGAGAAACACTATGCGTCGAAGTAATGCAAGACCATTTCCACATGACTTGTCTTTACAGGATATTAGGCATTAGTTGACAAGACAAAGAATCAGACACTGAAGTTTTATCTAGAACAGGTCTACCATCACTCCACAGATTTCTGATGAAAGCACAAATGGGAGAGGGGGTAGCAAAGAAGGTCATGTCATATGTATACCAAACAAGCACATACCCAAGCAACTCCTTTTGGGGAACTTCCTACTGGAAGAGGCTCGCATGTGAAGAAATAGCACAAAGGCACACTAAAGGCCTCCCCGTCATTACTTGATATAAACACAACCCCTGGGAAGTCCTGGCACAAAACCATTTTGCAGTCTCATCCACAAAGGTGGTCAAATTTACGAAGCAAGGCACATTGCTGAAGCACAACGTAAGTGCTAGCCTCATAAAACCAAGGCCACTAGCACAACAACTGCAGTGTCTATATATGTCTGTTCAACATGTGCAAGAACATTCTTTGCCCAAATTGGCTTGATCAATCATCACATCACATCTAATCTTAACATGATTATTTAAAAAAAAATCCAAACTGTTGAGGCCTTCATCAGTGATGACAGATAAACAAGAAGATTCTACATTTTTGCTGGCAGAGTCTCCAGGTCAAAAAGGAATGTTGAATATAGTAAAAAAAAAAATTGATTGAATGAGCACTATTAATACCGAACTAAACATTTAAATGGTAGGATTTTGAGATTCTCTAGTTGAGAAGACCTAAAAAATACAGGGTTAGTGGCTGACATCTCATCTCCGAAAACAAACATGGCACAATCCTGTAAACTAATATGTTGCATTAAATCGTTCACCAGAAGACAATATTAATGGACTATAAAATGTTATTAATAAAGGAAAAATCTTAGAAAATGTTTCAACTTTCTTAGAAGGGACCCTCCTGATGTACAAGCAATGCATATTTAAAAGCAATTCAGAACCCAGAGAATACATAACACTACTTTGGCACACAGAACTAAATGATTTTAAAAGAATGCCTAGGCTACCCAGAATAGATTTTTAGAACTTCTTGGAATGGAATGGAATAATGCTGGATTTGTCTGATAATTATAATTATATTTATAAATATAAATATATATTTGAAAATGAAATGGAGTTTTCCCAAAATTTCTGAAAGGCACCAGAATGCATTTCTCTAAATGCATACATCTCCACATTGCTGTCACAAGCACACCAAATGTGTCCCTTAAATCAATATTAAGCCATAATTGAATTTACATAAATTACATTTTAAAAACAATAAGTATTTATGTTAAAATGGATTTTAGACATGGCCTTATGATGATTTCTTTGTAAATTCCACTGATTTAAGTAGCTTTTACTCCGATTCCAAATAAGTACATGTAAAGCTGCAAGTCAAAATTCAGTGCTATTAAATCTTATCGAACTCAGTAAGTTTACACTGAGTGAGTATATTTATTGGATTGCAGTGTTAATTATCAATTGCAGGATTTGCACGAATATTTAAAGAAATGTACTTATTGACATGCTCCAGAGAACAAGCTATGTTTATCAATAGGTTAATATTAATAAAAAATAACATAAAACATAGAGCAGTTCACTGTTCCCAAAACAATTTTAAAATATGTTTAAGACTATGGATATGATTCTGTGAACTGTTTGATTCTGAATTAGTTTAAGTGGTTTCTAAGAGACCAATGTGGAGTAGGCCATAGGTTACATCCTACTATAACAGTAATACATGAAAAATGTAAAGTATGCACAAGGTATTCTAAGGTAAAAGGAAAAATGTTCATCATAGAATGTCATCTGCAAGGACAAGTCCACACATAAACATAAGTATGCTATATTGCAATAATTTAGTCTTGAAAATAAATGAATTGGCTCTAGTCCCACTAATAAAATAATTTATTCTGAAATAAATGTGCAATGTACATATTTTATATGCTTGCAGTACTTTGCTTTGCCAATGGTTGGCAAGGTTTCAAAGGTTGTTCACCTCACTGCACAGTTTAACATAATTTGGCTGTCAATATATTTGAGCTAAATGTCACTCTAGGGTACCAATAGTAAACAAACAAACAAGGAAACAAGTATTTTAGATAGATGTTTTGATAGCAATAGATTATCACCAAAAATCCTCCTTCCATAGAAACACATGCAAATATATATAATGCTGACAATGATAGAATATTGTGAACCAACCAGAATAAGAACACAGTGCATTCTACGGTTTTTTTCCCCAGACATCAAATGCAACAGGAAAGATGCTATTACAGTTTGGATTAGACTCATATTAACATCACTTGAGTACTTAAAAGCAACAACAAATAGGCATAGTACTGTATATTGTATATGTGCCTACAAAGATAGAAGTAGATGACTTGATAGGACTTTTTAAAAAAATCAACAGTCTATTGATATTTTTGAGTAGAAGAATTTATATATATGACTTAAATAAAATGTTAGCTAACTGTCACAACAAATATTTTTTTTCTTTCAGTAACAAGTATCCTGCCATCATAAAAAAGCCCCAAGACTAAGCAAAAGGTCTTTGTTTATTTCAAGCTTTCTTCAAAATAATTTGTATTTTTTGACCATTCCATCCATTCTTAAATAGACATGAGTCATCTTTAAACCAGGGCTGTTAATAATTTGATTTCTACACTGAAAATATAAATCCACAGTCTTTTCTTAGATCCATAGCACACTGGAGAAGAACTTTATGAAACACTTACTTATTCACCCATAGATAAAGGAAATAAATGATGGATTCTTGTTAATTTCTGCCAGAAATCCAAAATTTGTGTGTGTCCCTGAAAAGCATACATATGTTTTCCCCCCTTCCCCCCCCCTCAACAAATACAATTTATTTCTAAACAGACAATGATAATCTAAGAAAGAAAAGGTAAACTGCAAACTCGGAGTTTCATGATGTAAATTTTAGGTTTATAATAAGTCGAATACATACATTAGACTGCAGCTTTTTTTAGTCTGGATTTTATTTTTTTAAAAAAGCTCACACTTAGGTTCAAGTATCATTTCAATGCATTTAAAAATGCAAACTGTGCTCAGATGAGTCTTTTGCACTTTCTCACAATTAGATTCCCCTCTTCTCCTCCCAGCTGATAATACATCTGCTTACAAGAAATTCCATTTATCTTTCTCTAACTGATGTGCCCAGCATAAACACAGTTTAGAGTAGCACAATAAAGATATGCCAACTTTCATCTCTCCAAACTAAGCACTACGCACAGATCATAATGAGCCCAATACATTTATTTATTTATTTGTTCTTCATATTTTGTAACTTCCCATCACCCTTGAGACATTATATTAAAGGAAAATATTATTATTGTTCTCATATTGTTTGGGGGGTGTGGGTGTGGCAAGATACATAGACATATAAATTTGGGGATAAATTTGAAAGTTCTTTCTTATCTCTAGATTCTCCACATGCAGGTAAAAGAAAAGCAGGAAATAACAGTACAGGAAAACAGATAAGGAGGCTACTACTGAATTGCTTAATTTAGTTTTGCTCAACCTGCTGGGTTAATTGAGACAGGCAGCCAACTAGTCACCTTGGGGATATACATTTTGAATTAATCTGGAAATTCTAGCCAAGCATTTTAACTTCCCCCTCTCTTGAAGGGAATCAGCCTTAGAATATTTCTCTTCAAGGCAGCTTAAAAAACAAGCATTCTGGAAAGAGATTGTGTGCTTTAATTGCAGAAATAAATAAATAAATAAAGTATTTACTATATACACCAGCCTAGACACAGATAGGAGAGAATGGAATAAGGACAGGAAAATCTAAATTACCTGTTGGAGCCTTCCCACATGCTATAACTAACTAAAATGTTTTTTTCCTGCAAGCATCTCTTGCACCCAGTGTGGCTGATTCTTCTCTTCAGCCCCTGCATATACTTTGCTCTCTTTTCAAGGAAAACTCCATTTTTCCCCACCTTCTTTAGGTCTTAGCAAAATTATACCTAAGGCATCTAGAAATTTGAGTATCCTTGCCCTGTGAGTTAAAGAAACTCCAAGAAAGTATTGTATGGGTTACAGCAGGACTGGGTGACTTTGAGAAACTAAGACACATACATTATATGCGATATAGGTGCACTGGGCTGTCGTCCCCCCCCCCCCAGTGTGCGCCATCTCTTTTAGAAATTCAGCATTCACTTAAGCAGTGTGAGTACATGTGGAGTTAGGCAGAGGGAGCTGATCTGGTATTAGTAAGGAAAATCAGAAAAACAAAACAGAAGTGGAAGAAGAAAAGGAAGACATTGAAGGGAAAGAATCTTGTTCCTTAGCATTCCTAATTTTGCTACAGTTTCGAAAAACATCCACAGTCCGACAAGCAAGACTTAGAAGAAGAAGAAGGTAGAAGAAGAGGTAAAAAGTGAGGAGAGATAAATCCCTCTACTCGCCACTTGCCCCCACCCCCACCTCCCGTCGACCACATGCACATCATTCCTCCTTGTGCGTCCATTCCCTTACCTTCTGGGTAAAGAGGTCTCTTGCCAGACGATTCCATCTTCTTCACGGGTTCAGCAGATGGGCTGAAGCATTGCCATCCAGATGCTGAAGGCGCTTACTCTAGCTGCCCAAGTAGGAGAGGGCGGTCCCAGGAAGGGGGAGGCGCTTGCCAGGGGGCTCTTATCCCATTAGCTCAGCAGGCACGGAGAGGGTACAGGAGCTGGGCGTGCTCTTGCGAATGCGCCTGATGCCGCCTCCCACCCTCGTGTTTCTCTGTCGTTTTGAGTTAATCTTCGCTCGATTCCTATTTAGTAGATAGGTGGCGCCGCCCTACCAAGCTTTCCTAGCATTTGGCCCGTCAGCCTTAACGCTGCCCGTTCTCCAAGCGAACGTCTGAAGACTTTTTCAGCACCTCGAGACGCTGGACAGTTCCATTCGCCGAACCTTCTTTGCCGCCGGACGACTCTGCTTCACCTCATATTCCAAGATGTCTGGTGCTGTTTTTGAAAAGACGTTCAGAGGAAAGAAGGTGAAATCGAGAATGAAGTAGTAATTAGGCAAGAAGCAGACTGAAATCTCCGAAGAGTAATAGCGACACGGAGATCTCAAAGGTCTTGCTTTGGCACTGATATAGGAGATCAAGGTCCGCGAAAAATGCTATTCCCAAATTCCCAGCAACAACGTTCTTCTCTCCATCTACACTGCCAGGGGAAAAAAGAAAGACAGGTTTGACTTTTTAAGCTAATAAACTGAGGCTTCTAGTTCTTTTAGTGGAAACGGCATGAGTTTTAATAGAAAAGATTGCAGGATGTTGTTTGCCTCTTTAAAATAAAAGCAGGTTGCAGTCTCTGGTTTTAGATTATTTGGTAGCAGCAGGGATATATTACATTCTGACTGCTACTTTGATAAGTAACATACTTATGAGGTGATTGAGTAACATATGAAAGCAATCTAGGCTGGTTAAATGGTAATCTTCCAGAAGCAACTAGTGACAAAGATTTGCTGAACACTCACTTTTCACCAGTAGATGTCACTCAAGATAAATTGCTCTAAGACAGGTTGATCTAAAAAACTGAGCTGCAACTCATGAAAGATTATGCCTTTTAATAAAACTTGTTAGTTGGGAAAAGTGCTATGACACTTTTTGGGATGTTTTTTTCACCCTAATCTAACATGACTCTCCTCCTACAACAGTTAAGTACGCAGTGCTGTTTTCCTCTAGTTTTCTAAATGTGACAACTCTAAGTATTGTTGAGTGACAAACACCTAAGTATTAAAACATTCCTTATTCTCTTGCCACTGCAGGATGGTTTGATTTGGTTTAATCAAAATCTAAACTAGGAAAGATGACCATGGACCTCAGCAGGATCAATATTGAATACAAATATCTTAATTCACATAGTTAATTTACTTGGACTGGGCATAAACTGAATCCACGTCAATCTTGCAACTTTTAATTGGTTGCTAGCTGAAATTGAAAAGGGCATTCTAATTCAATAACTTTTTTTAAAAGCATTTGTTCTGAATGTAAGTAACTTGGGGGTTCCTTTCTGTAGAATTTACACTACAAGGTTTTAGTTTTACATGGATTTACCTATGAATAAACCTGTTTGAGCAAGATTTACTTATTGCAGTCAATTGGAAAACTTCATTATTCACAGAATGAAACATCTCTGCAATGTAGAGCACATCATCTAAAACAAAGGCATTTTTCCTTCCTTTTCTTCTTGATGCACATTCTCTTCATCTTTTAAAAATAACTGAGTATTTATGAAAATGTAAATGAAAGGGGATAATCTAGTGATAGTAATAGATAGAATCTGGTGATAGTAATAGATTGGTTCAAGGAAAATAAACTGATGGTAATGAGTTTGTCTGTTCAGGCAAATGGTATACACAGAGAAACATAGAGACACATACCAACCACCAGACAGAATTCAAGGTGCAGACTTTGGAAGAAGGCTTCATAGACAGTCCAAAATAGAGTGGCAGGTTTAAGAAACAAGCAGTGTATATTGAATGGCACAACCAAATAACTGGCATTGTATATAGGAACATCTGCACAATGTATGCTAGACCCTCCCAAATTCAGATTACATATATATCAAAAATCTTTACACAGAGACAGACACACACACACACTTATGCTGATTTAAATGACTAATGGGAATATCTGATAAAGTGATATGTGGAGATGGTAATGGATCTAGTAAGAGCAAAATAACCCAACCCAACATCCAAAAATCAATTCCAAAATGATAATCAGTTTGGATAGTTTATCTGCCCCAATGTCTGGGAAATGATGTTTAGCTATATTGGCTGGAATTACTTCTTTTTTTTTAAAAAAAAAAGAAAAGATTAACAGCTTCTGGGTACTCTTTGACTCATATATATATATATATAATAAAACTCTATATATGAGTCAAAGAGTACCCAGAAGCTGTTAATCTTTTCTTTTTTTATATATATATATATGCATATATGTATGGTTTAATTTATATGCTGCCCTTCTCCGGAGACTCAGGGCAGCTTACAATGCGTTAAGCAATAGCCTTCATACTTTTGTATATTTATACAAAGCCAGTTTATTGCCCCCACAATCTGGGTCCTCATTTTACCTACCTTTGAAAGGATGGAAGGCTGAGTCAACCTTGAGCCTGGTGAGATTTGAACTTGTAGTAATTGCAAGCAACAGATGTTAATAACAGTGCTTTAGTCCACTGTACTACAGGCTCCTTCTATGTAAGTCTTGACACTGAAAGTCTTGTACCAGAAGCAGCTGTGGTGAGTCTGCTAAATGCAGATAATCTGAATTAATTTATTTATGTTCTGCTAATCTTCGATAGTATAATGCATGGTTTATGATACATAAAGATGATTTGCAAAGTAGTTCTGACTGTGGACTAGCATGACAATTGGGATTATACTTGTTGTTTTCTGGCTCCCATTCCTATTTCGAGGCCCAATAGAAAATCTTAATTTGAGCTTTAACACATTTTGCAACTTATTACTAGGTTACATGAATAGTCCTGTCTCTAAATTTCTCTAATAGCTTTTTGTTGTACATAGGAAATTGGTGCATCTAAACAATGAATGGATTATTAAAGCTATCATTATATGATTCTATTTTTAGTCTCCTGAGCTAAAATCTGTTTCTGAGAAGAAATACAGCATAGAAATATTGGTTGTGGCTGGGCTAATAGGGCTTCTTTTGCTGAATAAGGTTTACAATACTCTCCCTCTCCCTCTCCCTCCCTCCCTCCCTCCCTCTCTCTCTCACTGTGTGTGTGTATGAGAGAGACAGAGAAAAAGAGAGAGAGAATGAAAGAGAGAAAATTGTTTGAACTAATTTTCTTGGCAAAATTTCAGAAGTAGTTTTCCATTGCTTCCTTCCTAGGATTGAGAGAGTGACTGGCTCATGGTAATCCAGCTAGTTTTGTGCCTATGGTGGGAATAGAGCTCACACTCTCCTAGTTTCTAACCTGATGCCTTAATCACCACATCAGACTGATTCTTGTTGCCCTACTTTATGTCCAGAAATAAAATTACAGAACCAATTGTACCATAGTTCAATTATTTTACTGTCTCTTTCACTCAACATATGCAAAAGGAACAAGCCTGTTTCATATATTCCATTCCAACATCTCACATGATATAATCGCATTACTGTACAGTCTGAATTTCTGATGGGAAACAGACTTCACCCATATAGCCTCATGATTTCAAGGCCTGAGAATATACACATCTGGGGAAGGCTTTATGTCATATCTACAATGCAGGATATAGAATTATGCAATACAGCTCAGGTCCTGCTCACATATTTAGCTAAACATGAAACAAATAGAATAGAATAGAAATGGTGACTAGAAATAATGTTTTTAAAAGATCAGAGGTTAATATTTACATAGAAATCAGTAGACTATAGGTCTAACTGTGATTTAAAAGCACAGGACACCTTTTGCCTATTCCTCTATATGCAAAATAAGAGAAAGATTGATATTTCTAGTTTAATTCTTAGCAAATGGCTGTGGACAATATTTAGGCTTCTATTTTATTTTTTTGCTCCAATTTGTTTTATTGACATGTTGATGCATGCAACTAGAAATAAAGGCAAAAAATAGTTCAGATTCAGTCTGGTTTGGTCCCATAAGAGTTGAAAAAAGTTATTATCAGGCTCGTTTTGCCTTTTTGCTATCATAGATTAGCAACGTTCTTCTCTTACAATGCCTGGTTAAGTGACATTCTTCTGAACTTGCTTATTCCCTGCTAACTCTAGTTCAAATGTTTTGTTCTTATTCTTAGATTCAGGATGAATGTGCAAAAGTGTTTTGAAAATTGGGAAGAAATGCCAAAAGTCTTGATAAGAGAATTAATTATAGTCTGAGAAGATGCTGGAAATGTGGAGTTTTGATCAATAAGGAACAGAAGGACCCCCAGAATTAATTCAGAGAGGACAGGCTTCTCCTTCTTATGTGTTAATTTCCATAACTGAACTAACTGTTGGTAAGAAGACAAGAAAGAAAACCAAAGAGAAAAGATCAACAGAAATACTGTAAGGTGAACATGATATACCTGGCTTATTTTTCAGGAAGTTCCTAGAAGGTAGCAATGCCCTAGCACTATACCAATTTCATGAAGGGAATTGGGAAAGGAATCATTTTGTAAACAACCAATTTGGCTAGGATACAACACTCTCTGGTCCAACATCTTTTAAGATATTTCACTGTGGGAAGAGAACCATGTTAGTTTGTGTGACAGAAAAAAAATCAGAAGTCTAATAGCACATTTGCACTTAATAAATTTATTAAAAGGCATAGTCTTGCTGAATCTTACTTCATCAGATGTATAGTGTAGGTAGAATGATGTATGATTTAAATTGGAATAAATCTGAAATCTTACAATATATGCGAGTTAAACAATTTCTTGGTCAGCAATGCTGTTAAAGTCTCATGTCTTCAAAGTAGTCATTTTGGTATCTGAAGTAGAGGATACTAGGAAGTTGACATGCTCTAATATTATTTTATCCATGTTTCAAGCCCTGATATCAAATTTGTGTTTTTAAGATATATTTTTAATATATAGTATTGAATTCCTATGTGTGTACATACACAGACATAGGTATTTAATACTATGTTAATTTATATTGAAATTCATATTGAAATATACAAATAGTATATAGAGAGAGGATTATGTATTTTAGATAGGGGAGATAAACAGACAAACAAACAAAGGTAGACTTTTTTCTGCAAATAGTGTCTCAGCAGGGTTTTTCTTATGTTTCCTTCCTTCCTTCCTTCCTTCCTTCCTTCCTTCCTTCCTTCCTTCCTTCCTTCCTTCCTTCCTTCCTTCCTTCCTTCCTTCCTTCCTCTATTCTAATTTTGTACATTTAAATATTTTTTTTTACAAAAGCAGAGTTTGATTTGTTAGTAGTGAATCAAATACCAAATGACACAGGGAATATTTTCTTCATATTTTCTTCATATTTATATCTTCATTGTCTTCATTTGATCACTCTCTCATAAGTATTTCATTTCCCAGGAAATACATGCTTTTTAAATTGAACTGTGAACCAAGATAATTTTTTAAAAGTTTTTTCCTTGTCTAATCCAGTTAGATATAATAAAATTCAAGTTAACAACACAGCTGCATGAAAAAATAGATACATAAGATTATATCCAGCATTTTCACATCTTTTAATCCATTTTTATAGGAATTATTTTCTTTTACATAGTTTTGCTGTTAAAGGAGTGATAATGGGGAATGTCTGTTAAAAAAAGGCATATTGGTAGCTTGTGTCACAATGCAAGCCCTAGCCTCTTTTTAACAGATTTGGAAGGGACCTTGTAGGTCATCTAGTCCAACCCCCCACCTAAGCAGGAGATCCTACACCATTTCTGACAAATGGCAGTCCAGTCTCTTCTTGAAAGCTTCCAGTGATGAAGCTCCCACAACTTCTGAAGGCAAGCTGTTCCATTGGTTGATTGCTTTCACTGTCAGAAAATTTCTCCTTATTTCCAGATTGAATCTCTCCTTGTTCAGTTTCCAGCCATTATTCCTTGCCTGGCCTTCAGGTGCTTTGGAAAACAGCTTGACCCCCTCCTCTCTGTGGCAGCTCCTCAAATATTGGAAGACTGCTATCATGTCTCCCCTGGTCCTTCTCTTCACTAGACTAGCCATGCCCAGTTCCTGCAACCGTTCATTGTATGTTTTAGCCTCCACTCCCCTAATCATCTTGGTTGATCTTCTCTGCACTCTTTTCTAGAGTCTCAACATATAATTTATAGTGTTGTGACCAACCTGGATGCAGTATTATATGTGTGGTTTTTCTAAGGCTTTATAGGGTAGTATTAGTATCTCACTTGATCTTGATTGTATCCCTATGCTAATGCATTTTAGGATTGCATTGGCTTTTTTGGCTGCCACCACACACTATTGCCTCATATTTAACCACTTGTCCACTAAGATTCCAAGATCCCTTTCACAGTTACTGCTATTATGTGTATGATACTGATATACATACAAAAGTAGTGTGCTTCTCATTTCAATACCACATCTGCCTTTTTTCACTCTTCCAGCCAATACTACTACCTATTAATCATAATTTTTTTCCTAGAGCCTAATTCTTGTTGAGAAAATGAAAACTTTATAACATAAACTCAAACACTTCCTGGGCCATATTTATAAATTGCCTGTAAAAAAATGTCTCAGAAACTACACAAGTTAAAGATTATAAATGTATGCAGAATTTAGGTAGAACGATACATAAGCAACAAAGAAAAATTTTTTCTATAGAAAAAAATTGTAGGTACAAATTCTATAGAAAAAAAATGTATGTACATTTACTGTTTAATATTATATTTGAGCTAAATGAGCCACATATAAATTTAATAAGGAAAGTAAGGAAGAAGAAGACTGGCATAAGATAATTTACAGTCAGTGTATTTATTATTGAATTTATTTATTTAAAACATTTTTATAGCTGCCTGTCCTATACCAAACTCTGGGCAGCTCGCAATCAATAATTAAAATAACATGAAAACCGTATAAAAATTATTAAAACCATAAGGATTAAAATTATATCACTTCAATATTGATTGCTAAAATTGAGAATTCATTCTATAAAACTGGCAAAGATAACAATCAGGTCAGATTATTCCTCCACATTTAATGACAATAATGTAAAGCCCAGAAATTTTAGAAAATATTTTTTAACACAATGAACCAATGTTTAAAAACTGAAATACTTTTCTAAAATTTGAACCTCTTCTCAGTTTTCCATTTTCCTATTAAATATTACTATATTTTATGTTTTTATATAGTATATCAAATTAGTTTCGTACATGCTAATAGATGCTAGACTTTCACTGGAATTCTTTCAACAGAAAAATGTCAAATTAAGTTGTGGAATATGCCCAATGTCTAAAATAACCTCATATTTGAAAAACAAATCAGCACAAAATTAATTTAAATTCTACCCACAGGCTTGTGTCATGTCTGGAATTTCATACTTACATATTAAATTTTTTAAAAATCAGTGATTATAAAATAACATAAGTCTTCTAAATATAGTATATAGAACTAAATAAACATTATTCTGAGAATCTGTATTTAATTTACTTAATGCCATGATGCTTGCAACCTTCTTGTTTATTTCTTTGGTGTTCTTTTCCCACTCTCTTTTCTTTATCTTTGTTTCTTCTTATTATTATTCCTTTTAAAATGTTCAAAAAATTGAAGGCTTAAGAAGAAAATGGGAAACAAAATGAAGGACCATTTCCATGACTTCAATGTCATGAATCTTTCATCTTTTAATCTACTTTAATCTAACAAAGGCTAGAACTCTAAATTTATTCTAATTTAGATTTTTTGGGATCTGAAGGATTTTAGGAAACCTTTAAGACCTTGTTCTTTCAGGAAACCTTTTGGCCAGAGGTCTTCAAACTTGACAGCTTTAAGACTTGTGGACTTCAACTCCCAGATAGCTATGCTGGCTGGAGAATTCTGGGAGTTGAAGTCCACAAGTCTTAAAGCTGCCAAGCTTGAAGACCTCTGCTTTGGGCAATGAAATATTTTCAGTTTGTAACTACAGATAGACCTCATTTAGCAACTGCAATTGGGATCAGCAATTTCATTGTTAAGTGAAGCGATTGCTAAGTGAAACCATGACTGTGCTTATGATCTTACTTCAGCTTTCTTTTGCTTCATAGACCTATGAAAGCCATAAAAGTGAGTTGCAAAGTTACTTTTTCATCAATGTTATAACAGTGAATGGTCACTGATAGGTAATCACTGAAGAAGGAGATAAGCACACAGACAGTGTTGCCCCAAGACACATAAAACTCAGTGGTACTTCAATTGCACTGTTGTAACCACGGTTTCCATTTTTTAAATTTTAGCCTTGGTTTATATATGATGCCGTAATTAGGATTATTGAATTTATTATGTATTTTGTTATTTGCTCTTGGTATTTCATCTTAGTATCTTTCATCTGATAAGGGATGAATCAGGGGTGGGTTCTACTTACCTTTACTACCGGTACGCAACAGGATCGTGCATGCGTGCTTGCTTTGCTCACGCACATGCCTTGCTTCTGCGCATGCTCAGATCACTTCTGATGACATCAGGGTCAGTGGGCGGAACCTCCTGCCAGTTTTACTACCAGTTCTATAGATTTTCTATAAAACCAGTCTGAACCGGGGGCAACACGCCACTGGAGTGAATATCTCTAACAGTTACTTGGAATCGAAGTGTTCTATACACCTAAATAAATAGATAAATAAGGGAATTTTCTAGAAAAGTCATTCGGAATAAAAACGTAAAATATCAACAACTTCTGTAATGGGAGAGATGCTACAGCTGCATGGCTATTTGAGGCACCTTGAGGCTTGGCCCAGTTGAATATTTTGGCTTTATCCCTTAAGAGACCCCATGCCATAGCACATCACTGCTTTTGTGATATCTCCTCATTGAAAATGAGGAAAACCTGGAAAAGCAGTGTTTAAGATGCTCAAATCTGAAAATCTCTTAGTTTTGAATGGTACCCATTCATATTGGATGTGAGATTTTGTTTCTAATATAGCTAGATTAGAAAACAAATGACTTTCTGAAGAATAATCAGACAATAATTTGCCTCATAGCTGACACTAACTATGTGGAGAAATGGTTGAAAAAATAATTTAGACCCTTGTGGCTTTCACAGAATGAATGCACAGAAGGATAGTGGATAATCAGTTTAGCTAGCAATTGGAATATTATGTGCTTTTAATTTTGAATAAAACTTCTTAGGCATAAACTTTTTAATAATAAATGACTTGTTTGCTCTGTGTTTTTAAAACCTTTTTAATAATGGTGTGATTAAAATTGCATCAACTTGAAAAATATCATTTATTAACTTAATATCATATATCAAGGAAGAAATATTTCTTTTTTATAGTAATTTTATTAAAGATTATAATTATCATAGTAGAAACTAAGAGAAACTGAAAAAAATTAAAAGAATAGAAAGAAAAAGAAGGTGCAGAATATAAAGAATAAATAAACAGAAAATAAAGAAAAAATAAGAATATAGTAAAGAAAATGAAAATAAATATATAAAGAAGTGACTTCCCATCTTCATCAGAACAAATATAAACAATGCTAGTAGAAATGCATTTGAATATGTTAGCAACAATGTTAGTAATTTATAATTTATTAATATACAATAAATTGTTTCTTTCCATATTTCATCTCTTATTTCTAAACAATATATAAATCCTCATCATTTCAGTCACAATGTCAATGAAGTCCACTAAGGCTTACCAGAATAACAACATATCTATTTTAACCTGGATCAAATAAACCAACTGTATGTCCCTTCACTTCTAACAATCTTGATCTTTAGTCCCTTCAAATAATGTCATAGAAATTCATTTTTTCTTAGTCCTTTTCACAAAACCCCCTTATGAGAAGCATCTGATGGAGCATCTGAAGTACTGCTTTTGTCCAGAAAGGAATGACAAAGAGCTGGTTTTTGGCTCTTCTTTTTGTGAAACTGCCTTTGGTCCATCATTTCTTTTCTAGAAGCCATCCTCTCACATTTCTAATGTACATGCATGTATGCTAAAATTTATATTTAATTTCAATTTATGTTAGCCTTTTTAAAATTGATATCTTGATCTCTAAGAACTGTTCTTCTGGAAATGGTCTGCTATTATGCCTGGCTTCTGTTGCATGCTGTTTTTCCTTACCCACAAAGCTCCATATCTTGTGCATTAGCACAGTATTGATTGGCCTGAACTACCTGATCACTTTGAACTGAGAATTGCTGACTTAGCTTGATATGATGTGAAGGACCTAGAGACATAGTAATATTATATGTGTATATCTGTGTTCAATCTTGAGGAGAAAGAAATTAATTGGCAATTAGCCTAGTAAGATCCAAGTGTTGTCTACAGTAGACATGGGTGTTATAAATGGTGCCAGATACCATTTGTGTTTGAAGGAAATCAGGCACCAATTTATCGCCAATAGAAAAGCAATCATTTTAAGACAGTAAAAGCCTAGCTGGGTTAAGTGTCTGAAAATAACATCACATTCCACTAGAAAAGGGATGTGCACTTAAGGCAAACTAACAATAAATTTCATGGGGAGGAATTACTTAGGGGAAATAGCAGATCAATTAAAAGAAGATGAAATCACAAGGCTCATTGGAAGGTGCCTGACCTAGCCCATTTATTTATTGCATGTAATGTCTTCCCCAACATCCTACCCAAGACCCAATGCTCCTGGATGAGGAATGGTACATAAGAGTTAAAGAATGAGAGACTGAATGGGGACAGATTATTAAAAGCATTTAAACAAACAATTTTTTATTATTTAAATTTGGGATTATCATTCCATGCCTCATCTTGCATAAGATTTGAACCTTTTTGACATTGGTTCCTGAGTGAGACTATTTTACTTTTTGGGTGTCTAGATTAGACTTCAGAAATTCTGTAACACAGGGAGATAGGAAAAAAACCAGAAACCAAATTTGCCACGAGCCTTGACTGAAACAAGACTTTTATTATTTGTCAATATTATTTTCATAATGAAATTGAAAGGAATTCCTACTGGTTTCTCCTCCTGTATACTGGCAACTTCTTGATTATATATTTAAAATAACTTATTAATATCCTTTTAATAACTCTCCTTTAATCCAGTTAATCAGAAGCCAGCTTCCCCTTCTTTTTCTTTTAGTTGTCCTGTCATCAAATAGCTATTGTCTAAGAAGTTCTTTAAACATAGCATATTATTGCAACGAGTATAAATACAGATAGTCCTTGATGACCACAATTGAAATTTTTGTTTTGGTAAGTGAGACAGTTAAGTGAGTTTTGTCCCATTTTATGACCTATTTTGCCACAATTGTTAAGTGAATCACTGCAGTTGTTAAGTTAGTAACATGGTTGTTAAGTGAATCTGGCTTTTCCAATGACTTTGCTTATCAGAACTTTGCAACAGGTGTTCACATGATCCTGGGAATTATGACTGCAGCCATCATAAATATGAGTCAGTTGCCAAGAATTTTGATTATGTGACCATGGAGTTGCTGCAATGGTCATAATTGTGAAAAATGGCCTTAACTCACTTTTTTCAGTGCCATTGTACCTTCAAACAGTCATTAAACAAACTGTTGTAAGTCAAGGACTATCTGTACTATATAAATGAGGAAGAGCTTCTGTTATCCAGCACGGAACATGTTTGGACACGATAGTCAAGGACTGTATTACAACTACTGAAATGTTTTCATTCTGAACTGAACAATCATTATTATGTTGGGTAGCATATTTATTGTACAACCCATTATTATGGTAAGCCATTTCAAATCTAATTATATATGGAACTACTGTAGCAAATGTAATGAGATAGTTTTAACATCCAACAGAGAATTACCTGGGCTCAGTGGTCTTGCTATAAAGAACACATCATAACTCACAGAAATTCATAAATTCTAGAATAGAATGGGAGCAATTCTTTGCTGAGAGGTAGACATTAATGAACAAGCAGAAAACATCTGTCCTGTAAGAGCTACCACTGCAGCCTTTTCTCAAACTTTGCTAATTTAAAACATTTACATTTTTATTAAGTTAACGTTGCTAAAGCCAATGAATACCTTAACCTTACAAACCTTAAACTATTACTCTAAAATCATTCAGGATCTTTATTAACTGTATTACATTTTATCTCAGCTTTCTAACCGTACAAGACTCAAGGTGTCTTGCTGAAGTTAAAATGCAAATTATAAAATAGGTATGTAAACTATGCAGTTAGAATCATGCATCATTAAAATCAAGTTGTTATAACATAGCCTCTGATAGTCTTCTCCAAGTTGTTGTGACCTACTGTGTTGAATTCCCATAGAAAAACGGTAAAAGCATGCTGACTGAAAATGTCTGGAGATAGTGCAACGTATGTGAAATTCATCAAAGGATGATCCATAGAATTTTAAAATATGTTGTCTCTGCAAAGCAGTGAAATGAATCTGAATGCTAAGCAAGTTGGGCATTCAAATACTGTAGCTAGCTGAAAGCAGACTCCTGAGGCTAGAATTCATGTTTAGATTTCAGAAAACAAGAGCCTGATCAGTGATACTTTGAGTGGCATCACTCCCTTCTCCTAAACCAGGGGTGGGGCACTAGGGCCCTGTTATGACTTGGGGACTTCAACTCTCAGAATTCTGGGAGTTGAAGTTTCCAAGTCATAAAGGGGCCATAGTTCCCCACCAGCGGTGAAATCCACTTACCTTCGCTACCGGCTTGGGAATGGGAGCATGCATGCCTCTTCTGCGCATGCGCAGAGCTTTCTATGTATGTGCAGAGGCCAAAAATGGGACGTAATGATGTCCTGGCAGGTGGGTGGATCTTCCCACTTCCAGAACTACTGGTTCATGCGAGCCAGATAGATGCAGCTGGATTTCACTGCTGTTCCCCACCTCTGTTCAACCTTTATAGGAACAGAAGAACAATTCTGAAAGCAGAGGCCAGGATTCCTCAAACTAAGTATAATATAGTTATACTAAGTAGAATGCTTAATTCTAAGATGCTCTTAAGAAGATAAAATTGAAACGTGTTGTCAAAACACCATAACATAGCAATTTATTACTTTTCTAGCACAGGTTTGAAGTCCTCTTTTGCTCTTCAATTCATACAAATTATGGTAACTTAGAAATATATTGTTCTATTGCAAATAATCACTACTACTATTATTTTTTGCTTCCATGTTTTATAGCAGTATCACTCAATTGATAAAAAAAAGCAACAATTTATTCAGATGCTAATAGATAACCAAGCCTAGCATGACTAAGTAACGTAGTGATAAAAAAACATACAAAGCACACTAGAAATATATCTCATATTGATTTTTCAAATGCTCCCTGCAGACCTCATGTGATTGGATTATCAAAACAATCTGAAGATTCAGTACTAAAATGACACTGTAGTGGAAGTTTTTAAAAAAATATTTACAGTCTATTATTCAATTGTCATGATGTTGTAACCCACTACTCAAACTGTACAATTGAAATGACTATTTATGTGGACCATTTATTCCCTGTTGTCATCTAACTACATTTGTAATCTCTCTCTAATCAATGTGCTGTAGCCATTCCCCAGAAATAAATCTAAACTGAAAGTCTGAGTTGGTTCTATCTGTTGCCTAATAAATCTGATAACGCCTATCTGTTCCTTTTTCTCCAATAAGCAAATATTGTTAAGCCAGAGGCATGCCACAATATAGAGTCAAAATAATTTGTAAACTTATATATCTGTCTAATGTATATAATTTATCCTTACTACAGCAATACCCTGGATCTGACAGAAATATAGCTCTTGATCAAGGAGCTGAGAAATACATTTTGACTGTATATTTTCTCTTTGTGATAACTCACTCCTTCTGTATGTCCTGACAGTTTTTCCAATCTTTTCTTTAAGTTGTATGTCTCAGCCTGTTCAGATTAACATTTTTGGGCAAGGCTCTTTCTATTTAGCTACTTGAAATCACATTTTCAAATCTCTTTTACATTAAATTCTATCACGATAAGAACTCAGTTTGATCGGAGACCATGTCAACTCTCAAATTTTGAAGCCTCTGGACACCGCGCCACCCCCAACCTTCCATTGCTTCAATTTTTCACCACCAGTAGCACAATCAAACAAATAGGCTTAACAGTTTTTTTTTTTAAATCCAGCTTCAGTCATATGACACCAGGTTAACTGAGAATCTCAATGACTAAAGTAATCACAAGTTTTATTGAAATGGGGCCCAGGCAATTCATTCAGATTTGTCTGGATCATTAATGATGATCCATGGTGGCGCAGTGGTTAGAGTGCAGTACTGCAGGCTACTTCTGCTGACTGCCTGTAATTTGGCAGTTCAAATCTCACCAGGCTCAAGGTTGGTTTAGCCTTCCATCCTTCCGATGTGGGTAAAATGAGGACCCAAATTGTTGGGGGCAATATGCTGACTCTGTAAACCGCTCAGAGAGGGCTGTAAAGCACTGTAAAGTGGTATATAAGTCTAAGTGCTATTGCTATTGCTAATGAAAACCAGATCAATGGAGGTAATTCAATTATAGAACACATAACAATAACAAGATGAGGAAAAATAATATCAATTTTGAAGATCTGCATTTCTCACTCACTATTATTTGTTTAGCAATGGTTATGGTTTAGGGGGTTTTGCTCTAGAAATATGGCTTTCTTTGTCAGTGATAGTCAATCATTGAAACTTTCAAGCTTTCAAGATTTATAAGCTTTCTAATTTATACAGGGCCATATATTCTTTAAAATGCTGAGTTGCAACTGGGGTGAAAAAAAATTGCATTGATGTTAAACTCAGTATTGAGCTGAAGTTTCTGAAATTGCTGAATTAGCCCCAAGGTGAAATTTCCAAACCTTTCAAACTACATTTATTCTCCAATTGTTGGCTGCATTTGAATCAAAAAGCCTTGCTGTAATCCTTCATGCCAGTTGGTTTCTGAATAAATCCAAAAATCTCAAATCATGTCTAATAATAGTTTATTCATGGCAGCCTAGTACATGTTTTATACCTATACCTCATTCTGTGTCTCCCTCCCTCCCTCCCTCCCTGTCTCCCTCTCTCTCTCAGCTCTCACACCAAACCTAGAGGGTGAAATGTCCAAGTATCCCAATTCTTCCCATCCCATTATATCATTACTCATCCGAACATCCATTGCTGTGGGGCAAAATCATAAAGAAGAGTATTTCCTGTCCCAAAATACTTACCTGTCTCCAGTACTATTTGAAACCTTCCATCAATCTCATTTGATGTTCATGTGTATTTATGCGTAAGGAAAACTTTATGCTCAGGCTGGATTTAATCCTTTTCAAGGATTTACAAGTCAGACTATTAAAATCCTGAACCCATATAAAGGGTGGTAATGCAGAGTGTAAAGGCTTAAATTGCAAGAGCCTCCAACAGGTAGTGTACAAGAGTCTGCCTGTTGAAAATACTTGCCTTCCCATGCAAGTAGAACACAGGGTGCTCATGATGGAGATGTATAGGATAAGGCAGAGCCTTATACCTTCTGATATATTCTGCTATGTTTTAAAAAATCTAAGCAGAGCTAAGATCATTACTGCAAATCTGTATCTTGAGGGAGGTATCAAGGAGTTTTCCATAAGAAGGATTTAAAAGGACTAGAAAGCTCAAGAGTTTCCACAAAAGGGGTTAAAAAAAGGCTGGTCAGACTGCATGATTGAAGCTACATTTCTTTTTAATGTTTGTAGCGCACATTAAAAAGCACTGCTTTCAATTACAGAGAGATTACTTTTTGACCTCTACCTGCAGATCCCTATCCCTACTTTTTGGGGCAGTGGGAAGTCCCTCATCAAACTTTTAAGTTTGTTATATACCTGTTGATACAATTTAAACCAAAATTTAGCCAAAATAATCATTCCCATAAAATATAATTAATTGTATTTAATCTTTAATTAATCAAATCAATTTTACTTTTTTTGGCCTAAACTTTCTCACTTCTTTATCATGGGAAGATTCAAATATCAAGTTTTGGCCTGGCCCATAACAAGTGCTGCTACTGTGATCTCTGCGGGTGCAAAAAGCTCCCATCTATTGCTACTGTTTCTGTTTTACCAATCTCTATGTAGCACACTGAAACGTGATGGCAAGAAGATCCTAAAAATAACATAGCATTAACAGGATGATTTATCTTGTTTAGGCTCAGACTTAACCCAGACAAGACCGAGTGGCTGTAGGTATTGCCTCCCAAGGACCATGTTGATTGTCCATCCTTAGCCCTGGGGAGGGAGAAGCTGTCCCCCTCAGAACGGGTTCGCAATTTGGGTGTCCTCCTTGACCACAGCTGAGATTAGAGCAACACCTGGCAGCTGTGGCTAAGGGGACCTTTGTACAGGTTCGCCTGTACACCAATTGCAACCCTACCTGGATCAGGAGGCTCTTCTCACAGTGACTCATGGCTACCCTTGAAAAGTGTTCGGAGACTACAGTTGGTCCAGAATGCAGCTGCTTGAGCTGTTGTGGGTACACCTAGTTACTCCCACATTACACCAATTCTTCATGAGCTGCACTGGCTTCCTATCAGTCTCCAGTCACAATTCAAGGTGTTGGTTATTACCTTTAAAGCCCTATATGGCTTAGGGCCAGGCTATCTTCGAGACCGTCTTTTACCGCATAGCTCCCAGCGACCGGTAAGAGCCCACAGAGTTGGCCTCCTCTGGGTCCCATCAGCTAAAAAATGTCAGCTGGCGGGTCCATGGGGGAGGTTCTTCTCTGTGGCTGCCCCGGCTCTCTGGAATCAGCTACCTCCTGAGGCCACCCTATTGGCCTTCCAGAAAATGGTGAAAACCTGGCTTTTCCGGCAGGCTTGGGGCCGTTGATCTCGCCACTGTGATCTTGCGAGATCCGTCTATGAGCAGTGTGTGTATGGGTTTGTTTTTTTAAATGTTTTTTTATTGTATATTGTTCATACTGTTCTTGTTGTAAGCCACCCAGAGTCCTCAGAGAGTTGGGTGGCATAGAAATATGATTGATAAATAAATAAATAAATAAATAAATAAATAAATAAATAAATAAATAAATAAATAAATAAATAAATAAATAAATAAATAAATAAATAAATAAATTGTGTTCTGCACCATTTGTGCCAATTTCCATCCTGATGCATCAAGGGATGCCATATCTCATTTATGAATCACTTTTTTCTCTGAGTATAAAACTAAAGGGAACTTATGCACCATGCCTGGAATATAACACAGAACAGGAGCTCTACAGACTGTGCCTTAATTCTCTGCTCCACACACAGTCAGTGTTAAATCATTTTAAAAATGAAGAGGCTTGATAATGTTAACATCTCTAATTATGTACAGGAATATTTGTAGGTTCAACTACCTACAAAAGACATACTTATTGGATACAAGTATGCATCTACTTTTCAACTGTGACAGCAAGAAGGCTGAAAACAGAAGACTCTGAAGGAAGTTTAAAATAACTATGTGGTAAAAATTATGAATGCAATTTATGCATAATCCTGAATATGTCAAAACTCTACATTTATTTCCTCACTTTTGTAATCCACAGAGTGCTGGATTACAAAATAGACTTTAGATAAGAGATCCTGGCTTGCAGTAAATAGCCTGAACATATTTGAGGTAAAATTGGACGAGAAATTAATGAGAAATTAATGACACATTGGACGAGAAATTAATGAGAAAGAATGTTTATTGTGCATATGTTGAATTTAGAAAGAATGTGTGCTAAAGTAGATAAGATTGAATTATGAAATGTCTTACATGAATATGGAGGTGAAACTTGGCTGCCAAATGAGATAAGAGCACTATATGATTAAAAATGACATTGGGTATATCAGAAAAAACTTATAAATACTGTGAACATGGGGTCCTTAAAGAGTTATTGCGGTAAAACCAGAAAAGACAAGATCAAAAACAAAGATGGTCTGAATAAATATAGATTGAATACAAAAACGAGTGACGAAAGAGATACCATGAAGTAATTTAATGATACAGAGAAAACAACTGAGATTCAGACTGCAGTGTAAATATACAAAGACACCATGAATGAATTGGGAGAAAGGGGAATATTGCAAAACTTTTCTTTGAGTAGATCTTCCCAAAGAGACAGTGAGCAGTTTAAAGAATAAATGGCAATGGGTGAGCATGAGGGAAGATGGATAAGATGGTATTTATTTATTTAGCGTAGAGTCATGCAATCACTGATATACAAATATAAACATATATAAGCATATA
Organism: Pantherophis guttatus; assembly: GCF_059756535.1. NCBI lineage: Eukaryota > Metazoa > Chordata > Lepidosauria > Squamata > Colubridae > Pantherophis > Pantherophis guttatus. The sequence continues at coordinate 41,531,985 of NC_142065.1, read as the reverse complement.
GGAAGATAGAGTGAATATAGTTGGTATAGATGGAGCTAGATTTTCCCTTCTTTTCCCTTCTTTTTTTCTTTTAAATTGTTTACTACTGCTTACTCATACTCTCTGCCTCCTTAGTTGCTTCGCCTTAAACAGTATCACCAATAAAATTCATATATTTCTTATCGTTGAACAAGGATGAAAACATACATGTGGGACTACCAATAAAGCCAATAAAGAAAGATATCTGTCCGAAAGACATGCAATGTCTACACTAATATGAGGATGAAAAGGAAAAAAAAAAGATTCAAGCTGGAATTTCAAGTTATATTGCCAAAAGAACCAGATGAAAAGTCAGAAATCTATTCTATCTATTTCTTTTATAATATTCTCCCTGGGACTCAGCTGCTTTGGGTATTCATAATGTCAATGAATGAAGCAAAGTCTTCTCTAACAGCACCGCCTTTATCCCTAAACTACCAAGTAAGAGAAATCTCATAGTTTTTATATTCTTTCACTTGAAGCCTGTATATTAGAAATTATCTTCAAAAACACTATAATAAAGCCAAAAGCAGAAATTAGCATAATTTCAACAATTAGGCAGATGTGGGCAGCCGCCTTCTCTGTTAAGAACCACATTTTCTCAGGGTTCATTTGCATGAACTGCATGAAAACTGTCAGTTGACATTCAACAAGCTGCAGGCTATAGACTCACCCATTCGCTCTAATATCTCCTTTATACTCTTTTCCAACAACTTAAATTGTCTGTTTACAGAAGGCTTTTACCCAAAACCCATGTGAAGCTAAGCAAAGAGCCACAAGTTGCTAACCTGGCTATAAAGACAGACCGAACATTTTGAAGTTTTAAAATTGTTTTATTACAGAACTTAATCTGATTATATATTTAGGCTGTAGTACTGCCCTCCTCTGCTTAAGCCAAATTGCTTCAGCTGGATTGAAGACCAGGTATATGTACTGATGCACAACTGAAGCCAAGAGCTTGTTCAGTACTTTACTATAGTATACAGCACAACCTGCAAAAAGTCTGAGAAACCAGTCAACCACATTTATTTCTACCAATTTTAATAGGTTTAAAAATTAAATAGTATGTATTTTGCAAAGGATATAAAACCCGCTTTATAAATTTAAAGTGTTATGAGTTCTTTTAATGCACAAAATACTGTAATCAGTTAACAAGCCTGCAATACAGTTAAAAAAAATACACTCAACCAGATTTAAAGAAGCAAACAGTAAAAATAATAATTACATTGCAACTTTGTGCCAACCACACACAGTAATCTCATTTAGATAAGCTGTTAGTTATTGTTTTGTCCTATTTTTATGCTTTTGTAAACTACCTTGAAATAGGTAGTTATATGGAAATGAGTGTTATATAAAACCATGTAATAAATAAATGGTAATTGAAGCAATCAAACCATAAAGGGCATATTGTAAAACTCTGTGTTTATTGCTTTGGAACAAAAGTGAAGAGCTGATACTGTTTGAACCTCTAATGGAAGACTATTCCTTAAGACTAGGGAAACATTATTTCCCAAATATATGGGCAATCCAAACCATCCCTATCCAAGATTGCTCTGTTTTCTGTTAAATGTACTTTTTAAGTAGTCTTCAAAGGAGCTCCATGTAAATTTTATCCTTATGATGGAGCCATATGAATCACCATCACTAGGACCTCTAATTTCCATGTAAGACTGCAACTCGCCCATTGACTGAACTTGACTGAAAATTTCCATCACTATTGATTGATTTGATTTGATTTCTTAAGTCATCATTCATTATTACTTGCATGACTTTTAGTTGGCTTCCAACAACAAAAAATGACAAAATACTATCGTAAACCACAATAAAATATAAAACCATAAAAAAGACTGAAAACAAAATCCACAGCTGAGATAGATACACTCAAACACAACCATTGTATAGGCTCTACTGCACCTTCAGATCCACAAGCCTGGTGAACCCAGCAGTAGTCATGAGTCAAGAAAACTCCCAAGTTTTGGACTTCTGCATTGAGGATGAATGCCATCCTCTTCACAGTTATAGCCAGAGCACCCAGGGCCAGGCTAGCTAAAAGATGCACTGCGCATGTGCATGCAGCGCACGTCTGGCACGCATCACGCATGTGCGGGCAGCAAACTGGTGGTGACCAGTGGAGGATTTCACCACTGTGTACAGCGGAATTCAATAATTTCTAACCATTAGGTAAACAATTCTTCCCCTTTTCTTTTCTTTCTCCTTTCCTGCATTTTAAATGAGTCTCCTCCTAATCTTTAGGAAGAAATGAAAGTGAAAAATGATCTATCAAAGAGAGTAACAAATTCTAAAGAGAATGAAAAACAGTGACCAACAGACATTTCCAGACTCCTGAAATCTTACTATTTGATTCAATAAGGCTAAGAATTTAATACACTTACTGAAAGATTAAATTCAGAGAGTAGACAATCATAAAATTATGCTGTTAATCAATTATTTGTCTTGCCTCTCAAAGTTAAGAGGACTAATGCATTTATGTATTACTTATTTAATGACAAATCTTGAATTTTAAATGTATGACTTAAGCGTTATCTTTGATATACAAAGAAGAATTTAATTATGTTGCATTAACTAAAATTTATTTAGGGTAAAAGGAGTGAGTGATAACTTGAAAGGGAATTAACTAAGTTTCTTCTGGATAAATTCACATTAACTACAAGTTCCAAGAATGGAAACACTCCTCGTTTAGTTTTTCAATCAACACAGAGAAGATACTGATGATATTAACTTTATGAATCCTTTAAGCAGATCAAAATTAATGTGATACCTACCACATTGATCTTTAAAAGACTTAGGAATCCATTGTAATGCATTTAATGCATCTCCAAATTGAGAAGTTTGGCTACATTCAGCTTTGTGCTCAGATGCTTTTGGACTTCTAGATATTTTAATGGATATGCATCCCTGTGGAAATAACTGTTAAGAGATGTATACTATACCACATTGAATTGTCAATGTTACAATACCAACAAGTGAGGTTTACAGAGCTGTGGCGGCACAGTGGTTAAAATGTAGTATTGCAGGCTTAATCACTGCTCACTCTGGGAGTTCGATTCTGAGGGTTCAAGGTTGACTCAGCCTTCCATCCTTCCAAGGTGGAATGAGGACCCAGATTATTGGGGGCAACATTTTGACTCTGTAAACTCTTGGAGAGGGCTGTAAAGCACTGTGAAGTGGTATATAAGTCTAAGTGCTACTACAGAAGCAATGAAGTTGGACATTCTCTATATTCCTTTATGTTTCTTTTGATTATGGTTTCAAGAATCTCTGGGCCCAGAAATCAAATGCCTTATGACTTAGGTAAGCATAAATAAGATATTTAATGGGCTTTATCCATTAGAGGGGTTGTTAATTAGAGTTGTGCTGAACCAACTTCCATTGCACATATTTAATTGTTCTGCCCCAACTTATGTAAATTGACTATGAATAATTGCAGCAGGGAAGAAGATTTAGAGGTCTAAATAAAGACTATCCCACCTTAATATAAATAGCATATGTGCATTGAATTTATCTTCTAATTTTCTTTCAAGGTGCTTAACACCAACTTAATCTGGATTACTTTATATTTGTCCTTAGAGTTATCATGTGTTAATATAAGTTATCAATATAAGGCACAGTAATTGTCCCAAACAAGTATGAGCTCCATACTGTATCTTGAAGAAGCACTTTTATAGTTTATTGTCTATAAACTCTCTTGGAATAAACATTCATGCTGGAAAAGTATGATTGTGATATATTAGTATACCCTGTTGAAAACCAAAACAAACTGTAAATTTGGGTGACAGCAGGCTGAACTTTAAACAGGCAATATTTCTTTGATAAAACCAATCAAATAAAACTATAGAAGACCTCAAAGGAGAGTAGAGTGGAGTGGTAAAATTGTAAAGGCTATTTTCAATGATTTTCCATAATTCTGACAATGTTGTGTTCTCCTTCAGAGAGCAGCAGTGACATTATGTGCCAAATGAATGTTGTTTAAAGTTCAACGTCATTGATTTGTTCTCCACCAACTGCTTCTGTGCTTGCTTGTTAGCAGCAACATTCCTGTCAGAAAATATAATTGTTCCTTTTAAACATTGAATATGATAAAAAATATACTAAAGAAAAACTAATCATCATTATATAAATTTGGAACACAAAAATGTTAATCTTCACCCCACATCTTCCTGGTTTCAGGTTGGGACAAATGTATTAGTGCATCAATAATGGATAATCTTTACACTTTGGGAATCTTTTTAAAAAAATAGGACTCAAACAGTTTTTCCTCTTCCAGTGTCAGTATCAATGTGTTGTCTAGTTGGGTGTCAAAAAAGATATTGAACTCTATAATAAGATAGATACTGACTTACTGATACAGTATAAGCAAAATATGATAAAATATCAAGACATCCATTCTTCCTTCCTTCCTTCCTCCCTTCCCCCATTCCTTTTTTTTTGGAGTAAGTATTATAGCACTCAAAGGCCTTTGTGTGTGTATCAACAAGAAGACTGCTAATATCCACCTTATTATTTACATACCCACTTCTGTCACTAATTGTGACTTTAAATCATAATAGTTTAGTCATCTATTTCTACCAATCAAAGAGAATATTTGTAGCTCAAGGCTGAACATGGGATTCCTGATACTCTCTGAACCAACCTCAGAGAATACCAAGGATCCTATACATCTATTTCTCTAGGGGGAAAAAAAAGACATTTTGTGCATTGTGGATGTGGTTTCCTTCTTTTGCACTCTTTTTTTTCATAATTCTATATATCCAAATTGGATCTCAAATAATTTTAATGCAATCTTAAGTTAATTATTTCAAATCAAATTGAACTGAGTTGTGTGGAGTTGAGAAGTGCTTGAAGCAAAACATTTGACTTACCCTCAGAAGGTTTCAGATACAATTAATTACATTTCTTTTCCAAACATTTTTGGAAGCAAGTGATGGGAAATATGTTTCTACAGGAAAACCTGTATCATTACTGTCAGAGTAGAAAGTACTGCATGGATGATGAAGTAGTTTGTACAGTATAAATCAGCCTCAGTATAATGAGATATAGCAAGAGCTGAATCTTTAAGAGCTATAGTACTATACATATAGAGCTCAAGAAGCCAGGACAGGAGATAATAGGCATATGTGTTTCCTTCATGGATTTATTATCCCTGAATTTTTAGTACTGAACACAGATATCTAAAAAACTTTCAAAAGTTTCAAAGGTTTGAAATTTTCCAGAGCAAACATTAGGGTTACATTTTTCAATCTCAGTGAGAAAGCATTATCCTCCACTGTATTTGTACAACTTGTTGAATGTATGTGACTGATTGCTGGACAGAAATAAAACAGGGTGGAAATATCCTGCAATTTAAAACATTTCTGAAGAAACTTGGTCTCATTCGGGATTGTTTAAATCTAAAAGTAAAAAAAGCTTTTGAAAAATAGATGAGTTAAATTTTTTCTTTGTCCTTCTTCCCACAACTTCTTCCATTCCTTTCTTTTGTACTTAATGATGCACATGCTTCACAAAGCTCTCTCTCCCTTTCTGTCTCTGTCTCTGTCTCTGTCTCCCTCCCTCCCTCCCTCCCTCCCTCCCTCCCTCCACACACACACAGACACACACAGTGTATACCTTTCAATCAATGGTCAACATAAGTAATGAAATAGTTCTGAACTATATTCCTCATTTTACCTCTATAATTTCTCATTCCATTGGATGGAATAAATGTACCTTTAAAAGGTCTTTCAAAGAAAACTTCAACATAGTTTTGATGAAATTCTTTTGGATGGGATTCAGTGTTCGTAAAAGTTGACAGATTGTCATGATTTCACTGTACATTCATCTCTTCAATAACTTTTCTGATTTTCCATACTTTGGTTATATCCCAATAGAAGATATGATGAAGGCACTTTCTCCATTTGGAGTGTTTCCTCCCAGATTGGGTTGTAGGAACAACCAGTGAAGCTTTGGATAGGTATAAAGATTAGTTAACATGAAAGTACAACACTAATGATAGCAGCTTCTGTCCCCTCCAAAAAGAAAATAAGCTTCAAAATACATTAAGAAAAAATACATTTGCAAGTATCCTGAGAGTAAGGTTAAAAAAGAGAAGCCTGTTTTGCCAGGCAGATTTCAAGACAGCATTAAATAAAAGACAAGGACTCAAAACACAGCATTCCAAGGAACCAGTGCTAAGATCTTAAAAACTACAAGGAGTAAAATGCACAGTGGTGGAAAGATAGAGAAATAGGACCAGGGAAAGAATCTCCATAGGTGGATGAGAAAAGTGAAATCCATTTCAAGAAGCAAAGAACTTGAGTTCAGAACTTTGACAGAAGCATCTCAATAAAGGCATTTCACAATGCCTTTATTGTGAAATAAAGGGCTCAGGATTGCTCAAAATTTTTTTTAAAAAGTCTTCAAATACTGCAATCTGTTTTGAATTCATCCTACAGGAGGCAACTGCAGTGTAGAAACTATTTTGCAGGAACATGATCCTCTTAGGAAAAATAGGGGATGTGAATTATTTTCAATTATGAAGCCTTTCTTAACAATTAATGTGTATAATGCTCAGAGTGAAAGCCTCTTTCTACTATAGAAATAAAATAAGGGTGGTTTTTTTTGTTTTTGTTTTTTTGTGAAACAATGTTTACAAAGCTTGTTTATTCATATCACAAACTTCACTCAGCCCCATCTCTATTGCAAATCAGTTTTCCCCAAGCACTTATTTGGAGCATTTCCATTATGCAGTGCATAAAATAAGCATGCTAACCCTTCATATGCTGGCTTTTTCTGTGTCAAGGAATAGCTCATGGTGCTTTGCAGAGAAGGACCTGATTTTGAACATTGTTAATCATGACATAGTGATATAATTCACATTGTATTTGTCATTCTGCCCTCTGGTCCTCTTTATGTTATACTTCATTTCTGCAGAAACATTGCCAAATAAAATTAGCTGTTCTTAATTTCTAGATAAGCAGATGTTCTCTGCCCTATTTTAATACATTCTACCTTTCACTCCCGATATCTTCTGAAACTTTTGTATTTAATATCAGAACTGACATATGCATAGTATTTGGAATTCTTAGCATACAAGCTTCACTTTCCTTATGAACCACTATTACACATTTACATACACACAGCATTAATGAATGTTAATTAAACAATTACAAAACAGTAATGAAACCCCAGTGAAACAAGAGAAGTTGCAACTTTATGAGTATATCCTTCTTCTATATTACATACTGTGCCTTAGTGAAAATGTGCCCATGTCTTCATTGGAGAAAATCCAACTATGTAGCTGTTAAGCAGAAGAAAGAAGAGAGAGCAAGCTGTAACACAGGCAAGAATTTACATTGTTTACATATTTTTTCTACATTAGCTAAAAACAATATGATGGATAATTAGCATAGATGTCTCAATGACCACTGGTTTTTCCTTCTTTAACCCTTTAATGTACATGAGTAGCGTGGTGGCCAAGAGTGAAGATGTCTGCCTTCCACTCGGAAGGTTGAGAGTTCAATCCTAGGCAGTGGCAGATGTTTCTCTATCAGGGCACAAAGGGACAATATCTGCTGCAAAGCCCATGCAGGTGTCAAGAAGTACATCTGGCTAGTAATGCTCAGCTCCACTCAGTTGCCCCAATTCCTCCCTGAATAAAAGGATTAAAGGGTTGTAAAATGGGGAGGGGAAATCCCTTAATATACTTAGTGGTAGCAGACTAGAGATCGAAAGATAAACACTAGATAAACCTTCCTCTATTCTAAAAGAAGCAGAATTTTTTTTGATGGACTCAGATAATGTATCCAACAGTGAACAAGTTTCTAGAGAAATTATCTTAGGGCACAACATTTGTGCATAGTATACACTTCAAAACAGAAAGTTTTTTTTAAAAAAATCAGGTGTTCTTTTATTAAGATAGCTCTACTTAAAGCAGTAATAATTTTATACTCCACTGACATGAATAAATTCCAGATTTCATCCAAAATTCCAGTTTTTATCCAAAATAGAAAAAATAATTAATTAAGCCATGGTATAGTAAGTTGTTTTCTTGAAACTGGAGTTCCAGTTCTAGGAGAAACAAAGGCTAATTGACAGACTATTTAGGCAAAATAGAGATTTCATTTCCAAGTGATCTTTAATACAAGTTGAAATTATACCAAAAAGAATTGCTGATTAATGTATGCTGAGGCATTACATTACTTTCAATCAGTTCAGTTCCAATTTTTATTAATTAATTTAGAAATGAATTCTGACCTTATTAAATTTTTAGATAGCATAATGATTTATTTTTTAAAAAATTATTAGGAGATCAAATTACAATATTAATAGATAATATTATTTATTTATTAATCTAATTTATATAATATTCCAAAATGGATCATTGGAAGAATTTGTCTCAAATGTCCGATTATGATGACAATATATTAAATGAAAAAGGACAGAGTATTTGACTTTTAAATTGTTCGCCATTTGTTTCACCAAAGACACATCAAAATGAGGTTACAAGAAGTAAAATAAGGAATATTCCCTGTATAATATACTTCAGTAGTTCCTGTCCGACACTAGCATTAGGTTTCAGTATATTGTAAATTGCAACAACTATTTTCCTCTTGAGGTTCCTTCTGAGGAAATGTTTGGAAATCCCAATGTAAAAACAAGAAATTCCTGCCCAATGGAAACTAGAAACAATATCAAAATCAAGGATAGTATGAAATCATAGAAGAATTTCAGTTCAGTTCATTAATAATTAAAGTCAAAAACAGTGTAATGATATACATGCAGCATTTTTAATTTTAAGAATGTGACTCTGATTTATGTTGAAATGAATTTAATTCTGCTTAAATGAGGCTTATTACCAGTAAGGAAGACTCCAAGATTGGCATGTGACTGGCAGCTAGTTACAGTCCAAGGATGATTAGACTTAATACTCTCTCTCGTAACATACAGTAAATACTGTCTTGAAAATAATCCATTTTTAATTTTAAGTATCTTTTTAAAAAATATTTGTTTAAATAACTGTCCTAATATTTTTAAATATAATAAAATGTATTGATATATTAGGTTTGTTCTTATTTTTTATTGTTGTTGATATTTGGAGGAAGAACGCCTTTGAAATATTTGTGCATATGTGCTCTTACTGGAGACAACTTGCCACCCTTAACTTTCATTATCAAACATTTGAAAATTAGGAGAATGAAATATTTTTCCTCAATTATGAACATGAACATACTGTCGGGGTTTACTTCTTACCACAATGCTGAAATAATATTAAAATGGCGTAACACAAATGTCAGCCTTGTGTGCTTGCTTCTCAACACTGAACACAAGTACATAATGTAATCCATTCTAATCAGTGGTGAAATCCAAATTTTTTTACTACTGGTTCTGTGGGCATAGCTTGGTGGGCATGGCAGGGAAAGGATACTGCAAAATCTCCATTCCCTCCCCACTCCTGGGGGAAGGATACTGCAAAATCTCCATTCCCAGCCCACTCTGGGGCCAGCCAGAGGTGGTATTTGCCAGTTCTCTGAACTATTCAAATTTTCCACTGCCAGTTCTCCGCACTGGTCAAAATTTCTGCTACCAGTTCTCCAGAACCTGCTGGATTTCACCCCTAGCTCTAATCTTGATTGCAGAAAATATGACTTCTGCAATAGAGTAGTAAATGTCTGGAACACTCTACCTTATACTGTTGTTAGTTTCTCTAACCCCTATACCTTTTACCTTAAACTGTCTACCATGGACCTTACACATTTCTTAAGAGGTCCCTAAGGAGGCATGCATAAGCGCACCAGTGTGCCTACTGTCACTGTCCTACTGTCCCCATTTATATGTACTCATTTTATGTGTTATATTTTGCTTATTTATATCCATTTATTTGTGCCACTTTTTTTTCAGGTGTCCATGTCTATGTCTATTCTGATACTTGTTTCCTTGTACTTGTTGTCAAATAATTAATAAAAATAAATAAAATAAAATAATTTATGGGCTTTTCATTGTGACTTCACATACACATCATAATTCTAGTCCCCCTTGCCCAATCTAGAAATTTCAGGGAACTTGAACCGGGGCAGTTTAAGTCCAACTGATTCACAATAATGGTCATTAAGACCTAATCTGCTGAAAACTAAAGTTAAATGTGACAATGAAAAAGTTAAGGTCATGATAGCTAGGGAAAAAGAAAAGATCTCTATGGTGCTGCCTTTCCTTGGTGCCCTAAGCACATGTTTATTTTGTTTAATGGTAGGGCTGATATGAATGCTAAAGCATCATACAGTTCATGTACTGTAAATGGAAACAATATTGTGATTATCTTTTAAGATAGCCAGAGTCACTTCACATATTTTAAATTTCACATTGTACATTATTGCCCCTTGGCAATGATCAACCTGCTGAACAAATTCTGAAATATACATCTACTGACAGGTGTTCACTCTTTCTGGATGGTTCCATCAAGATTAGCAATATCCTTTCTTGTTTGCCTAACAATCAGCAGCTGAGAAAGTTGGACCATAAGAAAGGCTGAGCACCAAAGAATTGAGGTCTCTGAACTATGGTGCTGGAGAAGACTCCTGCGAGTCCCTTGGACTGCAAGGCGATCAAACCAGTCAGTCCTAGAGATCAACCCTGACTGCTCTTTAGAAGGCCAGATCCTGAAGATGAAACTCAAATACTTTGGCCACCTAATGAGAAGGAAAGACTCACTGGAGAAGAGCCTAATGCTGGGAAAGATTGAGGGCAAAAGAAGAAGGGGACATCAGAGGACGAGGTGGCTGGATAGTGTCACTGAAGCAGTAGGCATGAGCTTAAATGGACTCCAGAGGATGATAGAGGACAGGAAGGCCTGGAGGAACATTGTCCATGGGGTCACGATGAGTTGTACATGACTTTGCAACTAACAACAACAGCATCAGCTGAACTCAAAGGATTTGAAAGAAGAAATTCTCTGTTGCTGTATGTTTTCTTCACTGGTATTGCATTGCTTCTGTCTAGCTGCTTTTGGTTTATCTGCCTTGTTTGCAGCACACATGAAATCAGGAAAGGTTGCTTGAATTCAGTAAATGGACACATCAGAAAGCTCTGAGGCTATTTGATTCTCTACAAGGGTTATGTTTGCAAAAGAAGCTAAGTGATGGAAGTCACTTGTATGTAGTATTACGTGAACCAACTTTGAAGGCAAATAATTTAGAGTATAAACCATGAATGCTGCTCTTAAATATGCCAACAAGCCTCTCTTAAACAATAGTAATTAATCCCTAAATTCAAAAAAAGAAGAAAAAACGGCATAGAAATGTAAGTATCTAATAACGTCATCCCAGTAGCTTTGATTCTTTTTAGCAGCTTATCATTCAAACCCATATCCTTGTTTGTAACAGTATTCATGTATTGCATTCAAAGTTTCCACTGAAAAAGAATTTTTTTCCCTCTCATTTCAAAGCTTAGGAATCAGAGACTTTTTAAATAGGCTGGGGAAAAAAAATAAAGACTTTCACTTAATCTTGTCATTAAAATAAAGAAAAGCTTCATTAGGTAATCACTCTTAAACATAGTCATGCCACATACAACATTCCCTACTAAAAGTTAGACTACAGTTCCAGTTTGTTTGGAACATTTTGACCAGTATGTCCCAAATATCCACAAAGTCCAATTTTGCTCTAGGCATGCTCAGGCTGTTCTAGACAAGCTAGGATCTCTAATCTAAAGACTACCTTATTAGCTATGATAGTGGTGCCTGCTTCCCAACAACTAGGAGATACAGGCAACTGTGTTAAATGATCCCAAACAGGCACTGAATAGATTAATTCTTTGTCTTTAGCAGATAATTAAGCAATATGTAAATGAAAGAAAGAAACTTTACATGTTTATGAATGTAGAGGAGAACATATAGAAGAGAAAGCACCAACATATAATGAAAAGTAATTCTGGCCTTCAAAAGAATATCACCAATCAATTGTTTGGCAGTTAGCACAGCAGCAGCAGCAATGGAGCTCACAGTGACATGGAGGCATTGAAGGTGCCCAGCAAGTGCATCTTCTGGTATAGTGGCAGCAGTGGTTAATTTATTGGTTGTAGATGATGGACCTTGCAGTTGGATGGACTACATGCAATAAATTAACCACTGCTGCCACTATAAGCTGTGTGCCTGCCTGGTTTAGAGAAAGCATATGATAAATTGAATAGGCTTGAATTATGGAATGTTGTACCCAAACATGAAATTGGAGGTTGGTTCTAGATTGTGATAAGAGTGATAGAAATTGGACATTAGAAGAAATAGAATATTTATCAGATGTCAGCACTGAATAGGGATGTGTGACTACCAGGTAGTCCTCAACTTACCATAGTTCGTTTAGTGACCATTCAAAGTTACAGTGGCACTGGAAAAAGTGAATTATGGCAGTTTTTCACATTTAAGACCATTTCAGCATCCTCATGGCCATGCAATCAAAATTCAGATGCTTGGCAACTGACTCATATTTATGACATAGTGTCTTAAGGGAATGGAATCGCCTTTTACAACCTTCTGACAAGCAAAGTCAATAGGGAAGCCAAATTCTCCTAACAATTTAACTACTAACTTCATAACTGCTTAATAACGACTGTGGAAAGAAAGGTTGTAAAATGGGGCAAAACTCACTTAGCAACATAAATGTGGTTACAAGTTGAGGACTACCTGCGCTGTGCTTCTGTTAGATGATTTATGCAATTGAATCCTCAAGCATAACAGAGTTCAAGATTTCCAACTCCAACTATTAAAATATGCAGAAATGGCCACAATATACCATGTTCACATGGTTCCCAAACAATGCCTTCCATTTTATGGTTCAGTGGAACTCCTGAGGAGTGTGATCAATTCACCACAATCATCAACTTTTCTTGGATACAGTCAAATTGTAGAACCAAACTAATCTTTCTCAGTCAACTAGTTTATCTCATCTACATCACAGATCATTTGCCCTGTTATCTGATAATAGTTATAACGTTGTAATATTTCAATGCTTAATCTCACCCAGTAAGAGGAATTATATATTCACATCTCACATATTAGTATATGGTTCATAGTACTAAAATAAAGTCTTTAATTCATTTTGATTGCTGAATAATGAAGTCAGGAAATCACCTATTCTATAACCATCCTACTGCAGTTTGATGAAATGTTTTTATGCAGGTGGTAGAACCTGGCTGTCCTTGGGCTCACAAGCTAAGGAGAGATAGACCTCATTATCAGGATTGTAGGTCACAAAAATGTCCTGGGAGAAGTGATGGCAAAACACCTCTGCCCTGATGCCAAGAAAAATTTATGGCTGTAACTATGTAGGTACCATATTTTGAATTTGACTGTTGAGGTTGTCTTATCTATTGCACAGATTAATGAAATGTTATTTTGGGAATCATGATGACTACTGTAAGTTATTTCACTAAAACTACTTGAAAAAAGAAATACCAGCTCTGCATGAGGGATCACTTGTCCTTCTTGGGGAGGAGCAGTCTAACTGAAAATCTGGGGGGGAGGGGAATCTCTGGTTTATTTAGAAAGAAACCTGAGTCAACTCAGGGTCTGTGATTCAGAAATTCCTCCACTCTGGGAAGAGTAAATAAAAATAAAAATAAATCCCCTAATGGTTATGTTGTTGTTTTTCAGCTAATAAGATGAAATTTGCAGAGAAGAAAAAGATGAGTAGTCAGTTTCGTTAACATTGCTTCATGTGTATAAAATGTCTCCTATAATCTTTTACTTTCAAAATGATTTTCCCTTCCTTCTTCTTCCTCCTCCTTCCTTATTCTCTGTAATCAGTTTTGTCCTTGGTGTGCAGGAAGGTAAAGTGACCTTCAATGTCATGAAGAGATAGATGAAAGGAGGATTACTATCTAAATGGTGCGTCCTGATTTTTTTTTTTTAAATGTCAGTTGAAGCAAGACTCTTCCAAACAGCAAAATATCTTACTTTTACTGTTTACAGAATTCTGGTTTTATTCTTTATTCTGCCATCAAAGGACATTCATTTCTACCACTTCTAATATTTAATGCTGCAGCTGAACGGGGTGTGAGTGCAGAGATCTTGTTTTCCTTCCATGCTGCCCTCTCATCCCCCCTTCCTACAGGATTCAGATGACCCATCATTTGAAGAAAGAAACATAACAGATGCTTTAATTTACTTTAAAAGGAGAAAAACAACCCACTTCTGTTGTGTGTTGGAGGCAAACATGTTCAGCTGCATAAAAGAAATTTAGAAACCCTGTCCCTTTGAAAGGGAGTACTCATTTTCTGTTCAATGTGAAATATAAATACATTTGTATGAATCATAATGAGTCAACGGGAGCAACAAGAAGAGTTACATCAAGTAACCACAGCAACTGACCCCCCATTTACCAACCTTACTGTTTCAGCAACAAGAGAGAAATAATAAATTAAACAGATGCCGTTTCAGAAAGACAAAACTACTTAATTGGTCTTCACTTTCCTGCACTGTAAATAATAAATCACAGTGCTATGAATATGACCTCCCTTTCTGCTATCGGTCTGATCTTTTCCAAGCTGGAGGACCAAAGCTAACAGTATCCATGGTAGCAGTGTCAGCATCTCAGACTTGCATGCAAAATGCAGGCTTCTGGATCAACAGACATAATTCGGGCAGAGCCCTAAACATCTGGCTTTTCAGTTGGGTCTTTGTACAGCAGATCTAGCTAGATCACTGTTTTGTTTGAAAGACAAGGGGAATGACAACTAGTGGTCCTGATAAAACTAAAGCCATGAATTACACAGACAACATGCCAAATATTTTTAACAATGAAAGATGGAAGAGGCTTTTTTTTTTTTTAGAAACAGATATAAATATTTCAGACAAAGGAAAGAAGAGATCAAAGCTGGCCACTTGGTGTATTTTTTTATTTGTACAAATGTTATAATGCATTAATTGATACCTTTTTTTGCTTCAGTGATTACTGAGTAGTTTGCAATTAGTAAAAGAAGAAATTCATTTCTGTCAAAGAGGTGAAAAAGGATACATCACTCTGGAGCACTTATTTTGGGTTGGATAAATCTTCAAAAGAGTGTTTCACTTTGGCGAAGGTTCCAATGAAGCTGCCTTTTGTAGGTGCTCCATTAAGCTCCTGTGGCCTCAGTTTTGAGAGTGAAGCCCCACTGAAGATGAAAATGGAGAGGAGGCTTTTCTTGTGGCCTTCTTAAAGTAAAAATATCAGACCTGAGGCAGGGATATCTAGGGCTATCTGTCCAGAAGTCCTATAATCAACACACATAAAAATGGGATGAGGCTTTGTTCCCATGACCACAGCTGCCCATATGATTTTTTTAAAATCCTCCTCTGCATATCTTGCATGTAGCCTTGGCTTGAGTTGAAGGTCCCAAAGGTGCTTTTTCAGGAGGCAACTGGACTTTCTTGTTTTTTCTTTTGAAGATGTTTCACTTCTCATCCAAGAAGCTTCTTCAGCTCTGACAGCATAGTGGGGAATGGAAAGATTTATACTCCTTGCAGATAGTTGGTAATTTGCATCCTTTTAGTGCAGCAGCCACCAACTGGGGGTCCATGGACCACTGGTGGTCTGTGAGAAAATTTTGGTGGTCCACAAAAAATTATTTGTATTTTTAATACTGCACTAAATCAGGGATCCTCAAGCTATGGCCCTGGGACAGATATGTGCAATGAACATTTGTGTTGCTGCAGAGAGTCTCCCCTTTTGGGGTCTTTTTGTGTGGATCAGAGAGGGGCAGAAATTCTGACTTGGAGTCTGCTTCAGCCTCCTGGTGTGGGGCTTTGGGCAAAGACTGGAGGTAAGTGCCACTGGTGGCAAAAAGCCGGAATGGGACTGCATCATGGCCTGAAACTGGCTGATCATCTCAGCCCTCTGAGCCTCCAGGCACTGGTACCTGGCCTTGCACTCCCGCAGGTCTTCCCTCTGATTGGAAAGCCTATGCTCATAGTCCTCGGTGAGGTGCTTCTGCTGCTTCCTTCTTGGTCAGATCCAATTTGAACTGAGCTGTTTTGCCAACTCTTTCTCATGGTGGCTGCTTAGCTCCAACAACTGCTTCCTGCTGGGGCCCTAAGGAGCCTGGACAGGAAGGTGAGAAATAGCTGGGAGGGGAGGGGTGACTAGAGGCTGGCGAGGCACCCCTTGACATGAGTGACATTGAGATGGCCACACTCACTGAGTCACATGACCACCTAGTCACGCCCACCCAGCCGGTCATTAGGCAGGATTTAAAATTATGAATTTAGTGATCCCTGAGGTCTGAAAGGTTGGTGACTCCTGTTTTAGAGGGTCATTTTCCAGAGTAAAAATTGCAGACTACAGGAACCAGGAGCACTACTCAGGTGACCCTGAGACACAGATAAATCTCCAAGTGCTTTAACAACCCTCAAAAAGGATGCAAATGACCAGCTGTCTGCAAGTAATATAAATCCTTCTATTCACCACTATTCTGTCAGAGCCAATGAAGTTTCTTGGATAAGAAGCAAAACATCTTCAAAAGAAAAAACAAGAAAGTCCAGTTGCCTCCTGAAAAAGCACCTTTGGGACAACCATGATCTGGATGACTGAGAATCTCTACAAACTATTAGTTGAAGGCTTTCCAAGTTGGGCAGATTCTGCACTGGCTGCATCTTGCCACATGCTGAAATACTTCTATTTGGGAAACTTCAGCCTTCATTGGGGAAGAAGTCCGAAAGAAGATTTGTCAGGCCACCAATTGCTTTATTCAGGTAAACTGCATTCCTACTTCATTTCATTGAAGAGAATCATGTCACTGCCTATGTCCAAATCTCTTTATCAGTGCAAATCTAAGTTACTTTGTATGGAAGAAACTCCTGGGTTAGTATACTAGAAGGCTATGAAATAAAAACTGGAACATAGTTTAAGGAGAAAAAGTACAAAAATAGATATGTTTTACTTAAATTCTACCTTTTCATTCTGACATCAAGGCAATATTGTTTAGTGCTATCCCCACCCCATTTTAACCATAGAACAATCCTGTGAGGTAGGTTGGTCTGAAAAAAAACTGACCCACAATCACCCAGGTATCTTCTGCAATTGAGAATAGACTAGCAGCTGACTCTCCCAAATGTCAGGAAAATATCTTGAGCTCTTTACTGGCAAGAAATTACACAGTATGAGGCAGCTACAGAGAAGGCATATTATGAGAGTACCAACGTCCTTGTTTTCACATAAGGTGAAGATTGCTTCAGGAGGACTGCAGAGAAAAGAAGGACTTAAAGTAAAAATGCAGAAAAAGGCAATGGCAAACCACTTTGGTATTGCTGTCAAGAAAACTGCACGTCCCTGTTTATGAAATTACCTGGAGTCAGACTTGTCTCAAAGGAGACATATAATCTTTTTGTTGATGCTACAGAAAATCTTGCCAAAATACAAAGTTAAGGAAATAAACAATAACAGAATATTAGCACTTGCAGCTGTTACAAAGTGGTAAAGAGAATTGCAACTAGAGTCGAAACTGACTATTGCGATCATCTACTCCAACTTCCTACTTAGTGCAGAATTGATTATAGCATCTCTGACAGTTGACATCCAATCTTTGACCGAAAACTCTTAGTAAAGGCAAATTCACTGCTTCCTGTGGAAAGATTTTCACCAGCTAGAAACATTTTTTTTTAAGTCTGGCCTTTCAATTTCATGTTATGTATTATAGTATATCTTAGTTAGTTTTGCTTCTTTTTAAGCTAATTTTAGTTAAAATAAATATACTGGATTACAGGCAATGTAATAGATTTTTATTAGACATATTAGATATTTTTAAATTTAATTAGCTTCATCATGCTAACTTGGAGGCAAAAGATGTAGGCAAATGATTATTTGAACTACATGGGAAAAAGGATGGAACATGGTGGCATCAGACTGGCTTTCCTTTTTTCATCAAAGTCTACTAAATAACCAAATGTACAGTAGAAGAAGATTTTATATGAAGAAATTTGTCAATAAAACAACTTTCTGTCCCACCTTTAACAAATCTGCAGCCCTGAATCACTTGAATGGGACCTTCAAACAGAATTGGGAAAATAACAGCTGCTTTCATTTTCACTATCTGTCCCGGAAAAGTGAGATGAAAATCTGGATTCTTGCCCAGTGTCTCACTATGTATCTCCAGTATAACTTGCTGGTTCACCGGCTAACCTCAAGGGAAATGAAAATAAGCTTAAAAATAAGATGCAAAATCAGAATATGGAGACGCTCCCAGGAGAAAATTCAACACAGGTTATGGCAAAGCAATGCCTTCTTACAGTGTAAACTGTTATTTCATTATTTTAGCAAATGTCAGATATCAAATATGACCTGAGATTGCTAAAAAAGAGACTTTGAGGCTTTCATTCAAAATTATGAAGCTAGACTTACACTTCCATTAAGGTTTATGCAGAAACTCTGCTAAATTACATATTCTGGGCATGCACTCTGTTTAATTTTAATGATTTACCCTTTATCAAACTGAGAAAACTCTGCAACAGTCAAATGTCTGTATTAATAAATTCTTGTTCTCCGACAAGGTAAAGAGTGTGTGTGGGGGGAGAGGGTTCAAGCCTACTACAGCCTCTACCAAAAAAATCATTTTCCTGCAATTTAAATCATTCACCCCAGACACAACAGATTGCTCTATGTATCTCCCTGAACAGTATTGGGTGCTGGGATTCCAGGGGACCACTTGAAACTCCCCTAGGAGTTTACTGTTAATGCCTAACACAGACATATGATGTATGTGCTATTGAATGCCTTCCAAGTGCTTCAAACTGAAAATGGATTCTGTTCTGTTATCTTTTAATCAGCCTATTAACCTACTGAAGCTCTTCAAAATGAATTTATATTTAGCATCTTTTCAAATATTTCCCACCAGAGTCTTTCACAAAATAAAAGTTAGTTCCCTATTTGGTTCTGTCTGACCTAGATTCCATAATTATTTCAAACTTTACCAGATGCCACCAGGCTTGCCTGTTTCTCACATCTGGCCTTGAATAAAGCAAGGATATGGGAATCAGTCAATCTCATTAAAGAGGTATGTCAGATCAGCTGAAGCTGGCCTTATAAGTGCTTTTCCTTTCCTACCTAGGAAAAACTGGAAAACTTAAGAAAACCTTACTGGTTACAATTGTTACAGCTGAGCCACTTATTGACAAAACTTTTGAGATCAATATTTGTTGTGCCCAATGGAACAGCAAACACCCAGCTGTGGTTTGAGACAGGAATGGATGATGATGATAAACTACTGGCTGAAAATCTAATTCTTCCCAGTTGGACCGAGCCCTTTAGTTTTAATAGACAGTTTTTCTTCTCTCTGGAAATGGAGTATATAGAATATCAGTTGGTTTATGGGCTCTCTGTACCATTCCTAATTTCTTTAGGGTATGACCAAGCCAAAGAACTGTTTACTCAAAGAATAAGAAACTTGGAATTTCATACAGAAGTTAATAAGGTTCCCAAACATGGCAGAAATTGAATAAATAATGACACTTGGGAACCAGCAAGGTATCTATTAAAATGTAATTTTTCCCAAGCTGATAATACTATTTTTTTGGGGGGGGGGGGTTAAAGCCAGGCATAACTTCTTACCATCTGCAAGGTAGCTACTCCAAAACACCATTAAACAAGCATATCTTGTTTAATGAACTTCATGGGATGACAAGAAGTTCAAAACTGTTTTTCATATATTACAACATTGTAATCAGGGATATCAGGTCTGCTTATATGCTGCTCCTAATATATAAATTTCCAAGCAATTTCTGTGGAACCATCTTCTAGAAGATTTGAATCCATTTATTACCGGCGCAAATTCAATATTGCTGCAATGAAAATAAGGCATAACTGGTTACAGATATAATCACTTCTGTTTTATTTATCACTTTAAACACATGCTTTCTTTTAGACATATCTTTCTTTTAGATGTTATATATTTTAATTCATATTTTAGATTTTACACTTGCACAGATAATCAATGCATCATCATAGCAATATTTATCACTTTTCATACATTATTTTATTTTTGTTATGCTAGTATTTTAACCTCATCTATTTGATTTTACTTTCATAATTTTTAAAATTTTTGCAAAAGGTCTCCAAGGACAAACAAGAAACACCAATTGCCTTTTGAAAAAGCATCCATGACCTGGATGACTGAGAATCTCCATAGAGAGAATACACAATTTTATCTTTATTTCTAATCTCATTTCTGTACCTTTACCTGTATCTGTACCTGTATCTTGACTGCACAATTCTCGCCCTGCTTTTGAATAAAAGAAAATAAATCCATGTCTCTTTCTGCTATCATTTTCTTCTCAGTCATCTTTTCTGTAAAATAAACATGCAAGGAGTTAGCTGCTAAACTGTTCCTTGTATCTTCCAGAAGTTGCTCTACTCTATCGCTGTTCTTTTTAACTATAGTGCCCAGAATTGGTTACAATATATCAAAAGGGTTCTGTCAAGGGCAGACTAGAGTAGCAGCTATGTCACACTATTGGCTCATATTTACAAGGGCAGGGCACCCCCATCCCTTGCACATGTACTACTGCCAAATGAGGACTGCCCATTTTATACTTGTAACTTCCATTTTTCCTACCCATATGCAGAATTTAATATTTCTCTCTATTGAATTTTATCTGATTTATTTCAGCTCACTGTTCAAATTGTCTAGATCATTTTGACTCTTCTGTCTTCTCTCTTTCATCTAAAATATTGGCCACCTCTCCCAGCTTGGTATCATGTGCAAGCTTTAAAAATGTTTCGTTAACTTCTTGTTCCAAATCATTGAAATAGCACAGGGCTTAGAACAGAACCATCTGGCACTTTATTAAATGCTTCTCTCCAACTTGAAGTGGAACCATTCACGAACACTCTTTTGTGGTTATTCAACCAACCAAAGGTGTGTCACTCAGTACTGATGTCAAATTGACAGGCCTGTAGTTTGCTAAGAGCTTTTCCTACCTGTTTTTGAAAATGACCCCCAGATTTTGGTAACTACTTAGATTCATTCTCTATTCACCTCTGTTGGTTTTTACAGTAGTACCATGAGATATGTTCCATTTGGCCCAGAAAACTCCAGTGATATAATAGTGGCCAACTAGAGGTCCTTTTCCCTTCCAAGAGAAAACACCCAGAAATACAAGTTCTGCTTTCTCACCATCACCTGACCAAAGGATTTTAAGAAATTAAAATATTTGTCACTATGTGAGAAAAAAAAACTTTGAAAATTGTTTATGTACGTGTGAATTAAAAATTTAACTATATTTTATGCCTTATATCTACAGTAATCATTATGTTTCTTTATAGGCCATGAAGTGGGAATACACTGCCAAAACAGGAAAGTATATATTTAAATAACTAGTGACCTTGATTTAACTAGGCCCTGTAAACACTTTATCTTAAATTGTTGATTGTGCTTTGCCCAGTAGAAAGTTGGAGAATTTGAGGGGGCAACATCTTTATCTTTATTCTTTATCTTTGATTCTTTATCTTCAGATATTGCTGCCATATTGTGATGTTTAATGTAATTAAAAGAAAATTGAATAAGAATTGGAAATGTACTTGTTTATTGCAAAATTTTATATACTATCCACTTTCATAGGATTCAAAGGAGGTTTATAATACTTTTTTTTATTAAAAAAAATGTTTACAAAAAAAAGTCTTAGCATATGCAACTTAAAAAGCAATCTAATAGGCTACCTGCTATTGGGCCCTGAACGTTCAGTGGAACAACCTGGCATTAAGTGACTCCAATTTAGAAGCATGATTAAAGTATTTCAGGAAGCAAGGCATTCCACAGCATGGGAGAAAAGGACCTTTTCCTTGGCTTTGCATAGGAGGTCACTATCAGTAAGTAGGGCCTCTGTAAAGGCAGGCTGCATTTTATTTTAATTTACTTTTCATTAAATGTATATTTAAATTGACTCGAATGTAGGTTTTGGCCTGTATCTGCTCATTATTTGACTTCCACTCACTTACTTTTAGAAAATGGCATCTGCCCCCAGTATATATCTCAAATTCAAATGTGGTTGTTGAGCAGGGTGGGTTCTACTTACCTTTACTACTGGCTCGCAATGGGGCCGCGCATGTGCAGAAGCATTTTCATGATGTCAGGGTCAGTGAGTGGAACCTCCCGCCGGTTTTACTACCAGTTCTATAGAACCAGTGCGAACCGGGGGCAACCCACCACTGTTGTTGAGTCTGCATGCTGTTTATCGCTTTCAAAGAATTTGTGTTTGCCTATAAAGGAGACAAATTTCATTTCTTTCATGCCAAAGCAGTTGAGAAGAGCTTAAGGGACAAGGGAATCCCATTTCTGTATTTAACAGGCCATACTCTGCTGAGTTCTTTAATATTCCATGTAAGCATAAACTGTTGTAAACATAGCTTAAACACTGTTTAAAAAACATTTTTCTTCTTCCTATTTTTCTTCTTTAATTATTATGCTTGATGAATTCTGGAAATGTAGGACTTTGTGGCATTGTTTTCTCATAGTCTACCAAGTTGCTTCTCTTTTTCTCAGATAGCCAAAACTATTTTTTGTTTTGTTTTGTAGATGATTAATTTTAATTACCGTATTTTTGAGAATATAAGACACACTTTTTTCCTCCCTAAAAGTGGGTGAAAATTTCAGTGTGTCTTATACAGTGAATGTTGCGGTGTGTGGGGGGGGACGGTTGGTGCGGCGCCAATTAGCTGTTCTAGAATGGGCCGCGGTGGTGGTGGTGCACAAGCTGCAGTGGTGGCAAACAGGTTGCGGCTGCGGCGAACAGGCCATGGTGAACCAGCTGTGGCAGCGCTGAATGGGCCACACTAAATGGGCTGTGCTGAACGGACCACGCCGGCGACAAATGGGCCATGGCAGTGGGCAGCGAATGGATGGCAGTGAATGGGCCACAGGGCCGGTGAATGGGCCGCAGAGAACAGGCTGCTGCAATCGGGCCAAATAAATACCTGATGGATGCTGGGAGGCAGAGGCAGATTTTTTTTCTTGTTTACCTCCCCAAAAAAGGTAGGTGTGTCTTATAGTCTGGAGCATCTTATACTCCGAAATACAATAATGTATTTGACTTTCCCATCCTTCAAAGAGCTCAGGGCACAAAATATGGACTCTAATTAAGTCTGTTTGAATGCTTTCCATTAATAATACTGTGACATAGCATTAGATATTAAAAAGTTTATTCTGAGAGTCTTCCTTGCTTGCTTGCTTGCTTGCTTGCTTGCTTGCTTGCTTGCTTGCTTGCTTCCTTCCTTCCTTCCTTCCTTCCTTCCTTCCTTCTTTCCTTCCTTTCTTTCTCCCTCCCTCCCTCCCTCCCTCCCTCCACTACCATCAACATGCGACTCTGTGTAGCTCACATGCAATACTGTAAAAACCATTAAAACAAACAAATCCTCACAGAGCAAAATTAATCAATCAGTAATTGCCATAAACAAACAGGTTCAACAAATATTGAAACCCAATGCTCAACAGTAGAACCAGGTCTTTCATGCTTTTCAAACCAGAAAAGTCAGGGCTTTGCAAACCATGGGGGTGGAATGGGGGAGAGTAAGGTGTTCCATAAGCAGGCCAAATCCTACAAATATGCATTTTGAGAAGCAGATATAAATATGTATCTTGGAAAAATGTATTTAAATATACATTTTGAAAGAGTTAAGAAGGAAATATGAAACCAGAACTATATAGAAGTGGGAGTAGATAGTCCCAGAGTATAGACTGAATTTTTTAAAGATGGGCAGAACTTCTCCCTATGGCTCAATGCAGGTCTCCATTATTTATTTCTCATTTAATTTGCTAATTCATTTCCCCTATGATACAGCTATTTAAAATACTTCTATAATACCTGTCACCTTATGCATCTTCAGGCAGTGTACAAAGAATATAAGCAATAAAAAAATTAAGATATTAAATTGTATAAGCAGCAAGACAATACCACCAGGAGCAATAATTTGCCAAGATAAATAAGAAGGTGCCTAAATTGAAATTAAGTTAATGCATGCTTTAGCTTGAGGAACAGAATATCCCATACAATATGCATCAAAGATTGGATTTTGCCATATACAGCTTCAGTTGAAATTCATTTTGTGAATATACATGACAACAGAGAAAGAATCTATAGGTCTTCATTGTATGAGTCATGTTTAGAAATTTTGGAGCTGAATCCAAACTATCTCATAGTGGCTTTGAAATTATTTGCTTAAGGGTATGTTAATCAAATGGCATGGATTATATGTAATCCTTATTAAAGTTTGGAACAAATTATAATCATTCCGAGCAATGCTTTTCGTATGTATTGTGGCTTAATTTGCTCATTTAAGCATTGGATAGCAACTTTCATGTAAGGAATTTCTACCCAAGATATTATATAAAGCATTGCAATTCTGACTGTTAGCATGGATATGACATTTTAATCTTTTTATGATAATCCTTAAGGCAGCAACTGTAAATATAACAACTATGATAAGTGTTAATTCTGCACTTGCTTGTGTGATGGGCAGCTCTATACATTAGATAGATAGATAGATAGATAGATAGATAGATAGATAGATAGATAGATAGATAGATAGATAGATAATCAATAGTTGATTGAACTTGAAACATGGAAATTAAAAAAAGCATTGCTATGCCTCCCATCAATCTTTGACAACATGTATCTGGAAGATCATTGGCACATCTTGAGTTTATTCTATTGAGTGAAAAATGCAGGATTTTCTTGAAAATGTTTCTTGGTTGTAATTAAGTTCCATTTTACTCAATAGAAAGTCAATCTCTAAAGTTAATTCTACATTCTAAGATTCTAGCTTTATTCCACACCCAAACTACATGTTCAAAACTTCCCAAATAACAATTGCTGGTAATTTTGCAATGAACACCATAACAGTGTGTTTCCCAAGAAAGCCTGCAAAGGTTGTTACATCAACTTGTGGTCATGATATAGTGCCTATGGAGATGAATGGATAATATTCTCTATAATCCTATCATAGTGTAGTTTAGTGGCTTAAAGAGTGAATTAATTTTTCTATTGACTTATTTTTAATCCCTCAGCTACAGCTAGATGATGTTGACATGATGATGATAACAATAATTTTTTATAACATTACTGAAATTGCAATTCAGAAAGGAACCATATTAAGTTCAATGAAGATTGTTATTTAAAATGATACTTTGTGGGAACAACTTATTCCATAAATGGAGGGTTACCATCAAGAAGGCTTTCCACCTGACCATTGCTTTCTGTCAACCTACCAGAATATCCCGGTCCTATGAAAAGCAGTTTATTTCTGTGTTGCAAGGCTTACCTTCTGATTCTAAATTAAAGGTAGGTTCACTACACAAAGATAAACTGACAAGAAAAAGAGTCAAGAAGTTTGGAGAAGAAAGGAATTAAGACTCATAAAAGAAACTGAATCAAATTTGGAAGCTTTGGTTGCCACAAGATCAGAATCTGTTAAATCCAGGACAGAGGCAAGTGGGGTAATTCTTTGGGTCTGGAAGCATAGGATCTGATGCTTGGACCATTTCTTCCTTGTTCTCCTGATATTTGTGAGGATGACCATTTTAGGACTATGATACATTAGTAGTGGCTTAAGCAGACTCTCCTCAGTTGACTGTAGAGTACACGTTGGATGGTACTCATAAAACAGGTGTGAACAGGTATTCCTCACCTTACCCCCATTTGTTCAGCAAACATTAGAAGTTCCAATGGTACTGAAAAAAGTAGCTTATGACTGGTCTTTGCACTTACAACCATCATAACATCTTCATGCAAACATGATTGCAAATTGGGCACTTAGTAACCATCATGTATTCATGATCACTGGCTTCCCAGATGGCCTACAATTATAGTTTTTATCAATTCAAATTGAACCAGGGGTGAAATCCAGCAGGTTCTGACAGGTTCTGGAGAACTGGTAGCGGAAATTTTGAGTAGTTCAGAGAACCGGCAAATACCACCTCTGGCTGGCCCCAGAGTGGGATAGGAATGGAGATTTTGCAGTATCCTTCCCCTGGAGTGGGGTGGAAATGGAGATTTTGCAGTATCCTTCCCCTGCCATGCCCACCAAGCCCACGCCCACCAAGCCACACCACACCCACCAAGCCATGCCCACAGAACCGGTAGTAAAAAAATTTGGATTTCACCACTGAATTGATCCATTTAGAATAAGCATATGTTTGCCTGAATGGTAACCCCACACTTTTACCTGCACAGTAAAATTCAATTTGTTTCATAGAATTCATAGCCTCAGAGACCATTCCAGTCTCTATTAAATCCCTTATTTGGTGAAAGACAAATATAACACTAAAGAATGGTGTAAAGCAGGGCTGTCAAACTCATGGTCTGCGGGCCAGATGCGACATTCACTGGCTATGCCCACCTCTGGTTAAGCAAAGTGGGGGGAAAGTCCCAATACAACACATGACGATGCGAGTTTGACAGCCCTGGTGTAAAGTATACACCTTCTTTAAACAGTAGGCTATTCTTCAGTGGGATGAAGCTCCTTGTAGGGAAAACATACTCATAGCTAGCAGTTCTTACCAATAGACTATGGAGGCTTCTTAAAGGTACAGTACTTTTTGAAAGCACAATATATATTTAACCAACCCAAATGTCCCTTATTCTGTTGTCATTATACAAGTTACAGTCCTTACACATGTAAGCAATAAAGAATGCAAGTAGAAAAAGTAAGGAATTGCATTACGGCATTGCAGTACACATATTATCATTTAACTACTTGACTCCAATTCCATGACTGATGCTTTCTATCTCCATTGGCTGAGCAATTATAACCATTTTTTTTCATTGCACTCTCCCAAGCTGCTTCTTTCCCCCTTGTTAGTTGCAGGAAATGCATTCCCAAGTGGGCAAATCATTAAAGGGAAAAAATGTGTTTTCCTCTTTACCCTTTGCTTACAAATAAGTAGTTCTTCTCCCCTGAATGCTTTGTTTGCTTTTATTACTTCTTCTATCTTTTTAGTTTGCCTCTTATTAGGCTATGTCACTCCTATACATTTGTAGCCAGGCCTCAAGGCTGTTGCCTTTTCAATCTTCATGTTTCTCTATATATCCGTATCGGGTGGGTTTCAAAATCCGTTGCTACAAGTTCGCTTGTGGGCGCATGTGCAGAAGTGTCCGGGCGAGTGGGTGGTGTGCCTGACTCAGGGAGAACCAGTAGCAACCCACCACTGATCCGTATACATCTGTGTACAGCCACAATTCTATTTTTTTTCTTTTCTTTTCTTTTCTTTTCTTTTCTTTTCTTTTCTTTTCTTTTCTTTTCTTTTCTTTTCTTTTCTTTTCTTTTCTCTTTTCTTTTCTTTTCTCTTTTTTCTTTTCTTTTCTTTTCTTTTTTTCTTTTCTTTTTCTTTCATTCTTGAAAAATGAAATTTTTCAAGTTTCATTTACTTTCCCCTCTAGTCTTTGGGCAAGGGATCTTCCAGCGCTGATTTCCTTACTGCTTCCACAGTGTCCAAACAGAAGCAACTAATCATTTGCTTTCTTTGCTACCTCTATGTACTCCAATATCTCTCAATGTCCTATTTCTTAGCTTTGGACTTCTTGCAATTCTGAACCGGTGCTACTGGAAAGTGTATTGATAAGACATTTAAAATAGTGACTGGGGCATAGGAATCAGGCTATTCATCCAGCCAAAGATACAGTATATTCTCTATGGTGAATGGCAGGGGGTTTCTTGGATTTTGCACAAGAGTTTCCTGGCTTGGCTAGAGGGGTCCAGAAGAAGAACCTTTTCTGCCATGGCTCCTATTCGCTGGAACTTCATGACTTTCAAGGTAAGATCCGCCCCAGCTTCCTGAAAATCAAACTCTGTTAACTGGCAGGGGGCCTCTATGAAAGGGCGACCTATTTTGGACGTGGTTAGTAGTTTATGTATTGATCTTTTTTATCTAATTTGTTATTAAGTTTAATGCTTTAAGTTTTAATACTTAATGTTTTTCATATTTTACATATTCTAATTGTTTTATATTGTTGTTTTATCACAGTGTAAGCCAGGGGTGGGCTTCAAAAATTTTAGCAACGGGTTCTCTACCCAGTTGCTGGGTGGGCATGGCCATGGTGGGCATGGCGTAGTCGGCCTCCTGCACCATGGCGGGTGTGAGTGTTTTTGCCCTCCCCGGGCTCCGGAGGCTTTCTTTGAGCCTCCAGGAGGGCAAAAACAGCTTCCCCAGGAGGCCCTCTGGAGGCCAGAAACGAGCCCAAACTTCCCGAACTTCCGGTAGGCCAATTTTTCACCCTCTCTGAGCCTCTGCACCCACCCTCCACTTACCTGCATCCAAAATGGGCCGGATGGGTGATTCCTGGGAGGGGTAAGCGGGGCGGGGCCAGCCAGGAGTGGGATTTGGGGATTCTCCGAACTGCACAGAATCTTAGCTAGAGGTTCTCCTGAACCGCTGAGAACCCCCAGCAGCCTACCCATGGTGTAAGCCATCCAGAATTGCATGTGCAGCATATGTAAATAAATAAATAAAGTGCTTGATACCCTTAAAGGATGGCTGATGGTTCCTGAATTCAACCTATTTGGATCAATAGCCATGAGCTTGATATTTATAAAGCTTACTCCAGTCATTCTTATTGGAAAAGTATTGCCTTGGCCTATATTTACTTAATACAAATTTTGTGTTATCTTATAAACTACTCATTGATTCCTTTCAATGAGGAATCAATGTGGTGTTCATTGAAACACCACAACTTGATGTATGCTCATCTAATTACCTGTGTTAATAGATCTAACTGATTTTGCTTTTTAATATTGCACATTACTGATTTGCACTATGGAATGTGTTCCCTCATAGGCTGATATTAAACTTTTAAAGACATATTGACCTTTTCAAAAAGCTATTATGCCACATCTTAATTGTACTTGAGAAGAATCGCCCTATTTTTTAGAACTTTTCCCCTTGCTGTTATTTAACCTTTGTACTTATATAAATATGTTAGCAATGACTACTTGAAAACTGGAATTTTTTTAGTGCAAATTCTTGTTCCAGTTGGCAACATAACCAAACTTTAAAGTCATTGGGAACATATTTTTATAAGCTTCATTAAATTCTATACTTAAGCAGTTGTGCAGGTGCTTACTCTGCTATTGATTTACATTTTCCAGATTTTTAGTGTATTTTAAATGTTAAAATACATTCAGTCTCTCAATAAATTTTAATAAATACATAAGACCAATCATATTAATGAAATACACACACACACATTAAAGTTCACCAAGAACAATAAAGTAATTTAATAAATGCAGAATATTTTACAAGAGAATTGAAATGTTGCAGTTCTAATTCAACTTGATAAATAGTAAAAAAAATAAGAATGAGTAAGTTCAATAGCCAAAATGAGAAGTATCTGTGATGATGAATTATGAGCAGCAGTTGGAGCATAGAAAACAAATTTAATTAATAAAATATTCATGTAGAAATAAGAACCCCTCAATCTAAACTTTAATTTATATTGGACAGGCCAGACAGAAGAATTTTTAATTGCCAATTCTCATCGATAGTCATATTTTTATAGCTGTTTCAGAAAAATAACCTTAATTTTAATTTTAAAGTCTCTGTATCCCTATAGGTCTATGAACAGCATGGTGGCCTAGCCATGGGAGCAGTGCAGTGTCCTAGAAGTGAAGATACTTACTTCCCACTTGGAAGGTTGAGAGTTCAATCCTAGGCAGTGGAGGATGTTTCTCTATCAATGAGCAAGAAGAAAATATTTGCTGTGAATTCTGTGTAGGCATCAGGAAGGACATTTGACCAGTAAACTCTCAGCCCTGACTCCACTCCAACTAAAGGGATTACAGGGTCAGGAAAAAAAAACTTATAGTCTATCTCACATATTGACTTTTTAAAAAACTCATTTCCCTTTGTTTATTATGTCAACAACTGAGGACTGTCTGTGAAGTTGTCTCTGTGTATTTGACTGTTTGTAGTTTAAATCATTGTCATTTCTTTTTAAAGAGGAATCTCCTTAGTACTGATCTTTATTCAGAAGCCTACCAAGACAGTTGCATGTTCCCTAAAATGTCTAAACTAAATCCATAAATAGGATGTATAATACATTAAACGAGACATTTATTTAGTACCTCACACAATTTAACTTTTGCAGTTCATATCAGGTAAACTTCAGCATAGATAAAATCTCCTACGGTTTTTTTTCCCTCAAGCAGTTCTCATTCAATTAGATCAAAGAGAATTTTAGAAATTCTTTCAAAAGAGAAGTTTGGAGACATCCTTATGACTTACGAGTAGCATTTTTGCACCAGTTTGGATAGGAGCTGGCCATCCAAATGTGTAATTGACTTCCCTTTCATGGTATATTCTTCTCTATATCAATCTGCAATGTCTGTGACTTCATACACTTCAATTACATTCTAACAAGAGGCATAAGGTGGACAATCCTCTCATTTTCCCCCAAGTTGCATTATCACTGGTAATAATGTACTTCAGGAAGTATTGGAGAATTCTTCCTTTCTCTGCATAAAACTAATTCACCCACTTTAATTGCCACAAATGTGTGGATAATTTTGAAAGAGCTTTTGTGCATGATTCAAATAAAAAGATATAAGAATCCAGGGAAATCAGAAAACCAATAGGGACAAAGGAACATTTAATAAAGTTAAGAAAAATGAGGGGATGGTATAATGACTCTTCAACAAAATTGGTCTCCAAGATCTGAGTGTATCAATCAATCAATCACATTTGTTTTTCACAAAAGTCAATGTGAATAATATCATAACTCCAGTTTTCTAATCCTCTTCTGTATCTATAAAGTATTTTCAGAACAATACTATACTTGCTACTTTCAGATTACTAAGCAAAAAGATGGGTTATGGTAATGAAGATTCCTACTCAAACATATGCTTCTTCATCATGTAGAACAGTTTTTCCCAAAATGTACTTTCTACATACCTCAACTCTCAGATTTCCTTGGCTGGCAAGATCATTGCTGAGAATTCTGAGAATGGAAAGCTACAATTTTAGAATGACAGCTTGACTGGAAAAATATTGCAACTTTAATTTAAAATCCCACTAGAAGAAATCTCGTTAGACCTTCCTAGGAATTTTCTTCACAGAGAAAAATGGATATCAAATACGGTAGCTATCAAAACTGCATATCACTGGACATTTTTTTCCCAAGAAGAAAAATATTCTAAATAAAAAGAATGTTAATGAAGAACTGAATATCAGTGACACAACACATTCTGCCATGCATCATAGAACAACATTATGATGGGTAGTCAAAAGGCATGAATCACGGCCAATTGGGAGTGAAGATTCAGAAGCAGCAGATTTATTCTTCAGGCCCATAACTTCAGTTAGTTTGAGAATGTGAACACTTGGCATTGAATATTACGTATACTTTGGACCTGGCATGATGAAGTACTGTAGAAGCACTAGACATCTGGATGAAGACAAAGCTGCTGAGAGGAAACTTAGTCAAATATACTCTACCTCTATTAGTTATCCTACACTTGCTTATGGAATTTACCTGACCAATAGAATATTGTCTCTTTCCAGACAGGACATGTCTGTTATTTAGCATGTGGTCCATCCATGTTTTATGAGAATAATTTGCCATTTGGAGCAGTACTTTTGGATGAAGCACTTTTTCAGATTTTTCAATGAAGGTAATAGTTGAAAAGGGGCTTTTTGGGGGGGGGCATTGCTCTAAATCTTCTAATTTGCAAAGCACTCAGGTGAATTATTTCCAGAGCAGTTAAAAGCAAGTCCTTTGCCTTCATGAAGCAAAGATTAATTCATAAATTTACTCAGAAAAGATAAACAGCTATTTAACATTTTGATATATATTAATACATAACTATCACTTGGTACCGGAGAGAAAATTACATTCTAGCTGTGATCACCCAATATCCATCTTTAATATTGTATTTAAGTATTTAGTATACTTGAACTCCCACAGCAGAGAAATACATACATTAATTCTCCTACATCCTCAGGTACAAACTTTTATATGGTTTTCACCATATCTTTTTGGAGGGCAGAGGAGGAATTCCTCTATTTTTACTTCTATTGGACAAAAGAATGCAGTACTGATACTGATGCTGTCAGTTCATTTGACAGACAAAGCTATGACTTAAAGTCATGCTAAAAAAGTTTATATGCAAAATTATAGGCTTCTTTCTAAATTTATGGCATCCTAAAGTTCTTTTATGAGACTGAATTTCTTTTTTCATAACTTGCTAATTCTCCATGCCACAGTCAAGGAATGAGTTGAGCAAAATCTGTATAGCAACAATGAATCACCAAGGACTGAACTAAATAGGATACATGTAAGGAGGTAGCTGAGCAGAAAATATCTTTTTATAATCCTGGAGAACCAGCCAGAAGGTGGATGGACTCAGTGGCAATAGAGATGGGTACACTGTTGAAAGATCTGAAGATCATCCTAGAGAATCAATATTGATTTGATGGCATATAATCAAACAAAGAAAAGTCAAAAGAAAAAGTTAATATACGCTAGAACCAAGTTAGTAATATTTAAGCTTATGCTTGGCAAGATCTGCCCTCCAAGACCATTCAGGAACTTCATCTTCTGCAAAATGAGGAGCCATGGTGACACAGTGATTAGAGTTCAGTATTGCAGGCTGACATTGTCCACTGCTAAGAGTTTGATCTTGACTAGTTCAAGGTTAACTCAGCCTTTCATTCTTCAGAGGTCAGTAAAATGGGGATCCAGATTGTTGGGGGCAATATGCTGACTCTGTAAATCGCTAAAGAGACTGCTGTAAAGCACTATGAAGCAATATATTAGTCTAAATGCTATTGCTATTGCCATTTGTTAAAGTGACAAACAGGCTATTACCGTGGAATATCTATGCAGTGGAAGCTGCACCGGCTACTAGTCTGGTTCTGGTTTGCTTCTGGGTGCAGTTTAAGATATTAGTCCAAAGAGTACATGTGTATTCAATGCATGTTAGGTAGAATCTCAACCCACTGAGAAATTTAGTAAGACGAAAAGTAAATATTATTTTGGGGACCTGATTCTTATGCTATAGGCAATTTTAGCTCTGTTACCGATTATGTTTAGGAAATTTGTACATTTCCAGCTTTCTCAAAGAGGCTTTGGAGAGGGTATTGATGATGTTTGAGAGTTTGTTCTGAGAGCAAGAAATGGTGCTGGGTCTAAGGAATACATATGCATGATAATATTTTGTTTTATTACATTGCTTCTTGATGTTGTTTTGGACACAGCAATGTTTAAAATGTTTAGAATAAGTTCAGCAGAAGTAGCACAGAACATATAGTAAGAAAGAATAAAAAAGCAAATAAGGAGTATATGTCCAGCTTTCTTACAGCAAACGTGCAATATGATTTTGATGAGAAGGTGATAGCAAAGCTATGAGACTTTGATCCCATTAACATAAGGTACGGGAAGAGGCTATAGTGCTTATTTAGCAAAAGTATCTAATAATCTAGGGTAAAGGAAAAAAGAAAAAGAATGAAAATAAAAACTTTAATACGGAAGTTTGGGTCATGCCTGGCTATTTCTGACTCAAAAGCATATTATTTTGCAGGGAAGACTGTTTTAGTATAATCTGGCTTCTGAAGTTCACTAAGCAGGATAATTCTTTGTTCATAACTGTTCACAAGGATAAAAGAGAAGTCAGGGAGTGTCTATTTTATTATTCCTTTATTCCTATTGTGAAGGGCAAGGAGAGCTGTTTACAAATGCTTCCAGTAGTTTGCTAGTGATGTTGCAATGCCTATCCGGTGCATTTTTCTTCATGAAAGCTGTGCTTATGTTCTCTCTTTCTGCCTCTGAAAATTCTATGAAGCCCTTGTTCAAGAAAAAAACCTTGAAGTCAAACCTCCTTTAATTACTAAGCGCCATTGGAACAGGCAACAGATGGACAAAGTCAAGGAACTGTAATATTTAAAAGTATCAAGAGAGTTTAAAGTGGTAATTTGCCACTGACTCACTTTAATGCAAAAATGTGGGTGGTGGGCAAAGTTCATGGCTGTATCATAGTGAAGGAGCAGATGGTGTAGAACTTTGGGGATAGGAGATGCTTTGGAAGAAGTAATTTGTAGTCCTCCCACTGAATATTCAGTAAATGAAAATTGGGACTATTTCAATTCATGGAACAGAGGTTACCCAGGTATAAGATGAGACGTTCCAACTTCAAACTCCTGGTCAAAGTTTCTGTAATTGAGGATTTCAGTTTTTAAGCATTCAACTCTGTTTTAATTCAGTA
Organism: Pantherophis guttatus; assembly: GCF_059756535.1. Lineage (NCBI taxonomy): Eukaryota > Metazoa > Chordata > Lepidosauria > Squamata > Colubridae > Pantherophis > Pantherophis guttatus. The sequence continues at coordinate 41,497,771 of NC_142065.1, read as the reverse complement.
GGTCATACCATGCAGGCTGGGTGTCCAAGCATTTACTTTCAAATGAGATTGCTTGCATTACAGAATCAGTTTGTATAACAGTGATGGCTTCCCACCAGGGGAAATATGTGAGTGCCACTTCTATAGCAAATGTGTGAGTGCCATTTCTATAGCATCATCTATGTTACACATAATGTAAAGTAATTAGAGATGTTTTGCATTTTACTACTGGAAGCCTTTTCAAATTTTGTCCTCTAGTGTTCATAAGCAGCCTGTGCCGTTTGCTCATGCAATGAATTCACTTTTTCTTTGCCAAAGCAGCAGCCCTGATGAATTGTAATACAGGTAGTCCTCAACTTATGATCACAATTGAGCCCAAAATTTCTGTTGTTAAGTGAGATATTTGTTAAGTCACCTCTCATTTGGACTACTGCAATGCACTTTACATGGGGCTGCCCTTGAGGAGCACTCGGAGACTTCAACTGGTGCAGAATGCGGCCGCGCAGGTTGTCATGGGGTTACCTCGGTACTCCCATGTCGCACCACTCCTTCGCGGTCTGCATTGGCTCCCGGTTGTCTTCCGAGTGCAATTCAAGGTGCTGGTGATCACATTTAAAGCCCTACATGGCCTAGGACCAGAGTACTTGCGAGACCACCTCCTGCCACTGGTAGCCTTCCATCGTCCAGTTCGGTCCCACAGAGTTGGCCTCCTCAGGGTACCTTCGTCTAGACAATGTCGACTGGTGACCCCTAGGGGGAAAGCCTTCTCTATGGGAGCTCCTATCCTCTAGAATACGTTACCCCTGGAGCTCCGGATAATCTCCGACCTCCGAACCTTCTGCTGAGCCTTAAAGACCTGGCTCTTCCAACGGGCGGGCCTGGGTTGACTCTAAACTGATTTTGTAGCTTTTTAAATTCTTAAATCTTAAATTTGAATTTGCATTCCCACGTTTAACCTTATTTATTGGATATTAAATTTGCTTTAATTTGTCTTTTAACTTTTGTATTTTCTGTTTCTTATTGTTGTGAGCCACCCTGAGTCCTTTGGGAGAAGGACGGCATACAAATCCAATAAGTAAGTAAGTAAGTAAGTAAGTAAGTAAATAAGTAAGTAAGTAAATAAATAAATAAATAAATGAGCTTTGCCCCATTTTATGACCTTTCTTGCTTCAATTGTTAAGTGAATCACCACAATTGATAAGTTAGTAACCTGGTTGTTAAGTGAATCTTTTTTCCCCATTGATTTTGCTTGTCAGAAGATCACAAAAGGGGATCACATGACATAGCAACGGTCATAAATATGAACCAGTTGCCCAGCATCTGAATTTTGATCACATGATCATGGCGTTGCTGCAAAGGTCATAACTTTGAAAAGTGCCATTGCAACTTTGAATGGTCATTAAATGAAATGTTGTAAGTCGAAGACTACCTGTAGTAGTAATAGTAGCAGTTGTGTAATAATACTCAAAAACTATTACATGCTTTTCAAAAGAATGAATACACAAATATAATCCATTTACTGATATGAATATGCAAACCTAGGATATTTTTACCCAAATATACTTGATGAATGAATTATAACATATTTTTAATCAGCTAAATATTTTTAATCAGCCAGCAACCCTAAAATACGTTGAAAATCATTGCATCCAGCAAGCAGGTGTTTATCTTGGATAGAAGGGTAAGGGGAATTTAAGAACCAGAACCAGAGAAGTAGTAATCAAACCAAATTGCTTAATTCTCTCACTACTTTTTTGGCAAAAAAAACATTTTTTTAGACTTTTAAAGTTATATTTTTCATTTAGTTTGATGAAATTCTTTCAAATGAGAGGATAATTTCAATGAATTCTCTTGGGTATTCATGCCCCTATTTAGTTGCTGTAGGCATGAAAGAATTATCTATTATTATTCCAAGGATTTGTAATTTCTTTAAACTCCTTTACCTGAACAATGGGTCAAGAAAAAGGAAGGAAAGTACTCCTCTTATGTTTTTCATTTTCTATCACCACTTAGGGGAAACAAATTTTGTAGACAAATTTTGAGAAAATTTGTTTCCTTCCCCTAGAGAAATTTGGAGAAACTACCCAAATTTGGTAGAGAATTAAAAAAAAAAAAAGGTGATTTCTCTCCACTCCTGGTTACTAGCAATAAATGCATTTTATGGGATGTAGAAAGGCTACCCTTAACACTCTTTTCTCATACACTATCTTGAAAGCCATCAAAACAAATGGCCATCTTTGCTTCTTGTGACAGGGAAATTTATTGGCTTAATTATGAAGAAAGGCCTCCTCTCTCCTTTCCATCTATTGACCTTGAGTTATTTAAGAAGAGACTCATGGTTCCCCAATGCAACCTCACCATGTAAGGATTAATAAAGCAATAAAACAAGATTGGGCATGCTCCCCACTATAGTTCATCTTCAGAATCTTACGCATAGAAGAGGCCCATACTATTGAGGCCCAGAACTATTGTTTTCCTATAATCAGAGCTCTATTTAAATTGATACTTAGTGATTGCATTCCTTTCTAAAATAAGATTTTAGTGAGTTTTTTTTAAAAAAATGTTATGAATTGGAAATTAAGTTGAAGCAAAACAGAAAATGGCATTGATATATCTTTGCAATAGCTAAATAGTAATTGTAAAGAGTTGCAGAGGATGTATGGACTTAAAGATTGGGCAGGAAGAAGTTGACTTCTGCAATAATTCTGTTTTTGCTAATGAAAATAGTTTAAAAACTTGTTTAAAATTTCACTGTTGGAATTAGTTTAGTGCACAGTAATTCCAATAAAATGGTCCATGAATTAATAATAAGATGAGATTGCTTGAGGAGCAGCAGCCTTGTCAGTATGCATGGATTCAGTAATAGTAGTAATTGTAATGAAGGAATACTAAAACACAATGTCTTGGTCTTTTCATTTAAGGATAATAAATATTAATAATAAATTCCTTTCTGACTTCTTTTTAATTTTTTCCTTTTAATTATAGACTGAAACAATTGGGTTCCCTGAATGTAGGCGTAGGAATGTGGTGAGTTATTCATGCCTCAATAACTTTTTATGCTCTCAATTACTCATCACAGTGCCAAACTGTGAGTATAAGAAAGTACATCTGACTTTAATTTCATGTTTTATCATGATCGTGAGAACCCTAACTTCTCAGGCATTATCTGAATTGCTGGACATTCCTGCTAATTATTGACTTAGTTTTTATGATTTCATGGGCTGATGCAGCCAAGGATTGCTTGAGTTATTATCTCCCCCCCACTTTTTTTTTTTTTTGCATTTAGCATTTCTCCTTTCACTTATTTCCCAACATCTGGATGCAATATACAGTCTTTCAGTGGGTCATGTGTACTAGTACAAGTAAAGTAATAACTAGCAGTCAGCATGGGTTTGTTAAAAACAAATCATGCCAAACCAATCTTATTTCATTATTCAACATAGTGACTAAATTAGTAGACCAGCAAAATACTGTGGACATAATATACTTAGACTTCAGCAAGGCATTTGACAAAATAGACCACAACCTACTTCTTGGTAAGCTAGAAAAAAGTGGGATAGATAGCATCACCACCAGATGGATTTGCAATTGGCTGACAAACTGTACTCAACAAGTAGTCCTTAATGGGTCTAAGTCTACATGGAAGGAACGAAGCAGTGGGATGCCACAAGGTTAAGTACATAGGCCAAGTACTCTTAAATATCTTCATAAACTACAGATGAAGGAAAAGAAGAGGAATTTACCAAATTTGCAGATGATACTAAGCTAGCAGGAATAGCTAACACCCTAGAAGATAGGCTCAAGATCCAGATGGATCTTGACAGACTTGAACACTGGGCCCTGTCTAACAAAATGAAATTCAATGTAGAGAAAAGTAAAGTTAGGCAAGAAAAAACAAAAGTACATATATAGACTGGGTGAAACCAGGCTTAAGAGCAGTAACTGTGAGAGATCTTGGAGTCTTAGTGGACAACCAGCTAAATATCAGCCAGCAGTGTGCAGCAGCAACCAAAAAAGCCAATGCAATCCTAATTTGCATTAACAGAGGGATACAATCAAGTGAGGTACTAATACCACTCTATAAAACCTTAGTAAGACCACACCTAGAGTACTGCATCCAGTTTTGGTGACCACACTATAAAAAAGATGTTGAGGCTCTAGAAAAAGTGCAGAGAAGAGCAACCAGGATGATTAGGGGACTGGAGACTAAAACATATGGAGAACAGTTAAAGAAACTGGGCATGGCTAGTCTAGCAAAGAGGAGGACATGATAGCCATCTTCTAATATTTGAGGAGCTGCCACAGAGAGGAAGGGGTCAAGCAATTTTCTAAAGCACCTGTAGGCCAGACAAGGAATAATGGATGGAAACTGAACAAGAAGAAATAAGGAGAAATTTTCTGACAGTGAGAACAATCAACCAATAGAACAGCTTGCCTTTGGAATTTATGGGAACTTCATCATTTGAGACTTTCAAGAAGAGATTGGACTGCCATTTGTCAGAAATGGTGTAGGGTCTCCTGCGTGGGTGGGTGGTTGGACTAGATGACTTACAAGGTCCCTTCCAACTCTTAATCTGTAAAAATATAAGTATTTATAAATACAGCTTTGATCATTCCAATCCTCTTCCTTTTCATTCTGTTTGTTGCTTTTAAATCTAATTCTGCAAGATCCATTTGATATTTTTTAATGTAACAGATGAAAAAGAAGAAGAAGAAAAGCTCTATTACTCCAAGGTTTTCTTTTGATCCTCTACCAATTACATTGTTGCACTGATGCCAGATCAGAGTGCCAGAAAAAATATCCAGGAATTTTTCTATGGAGATACATCTATCTTTTTGAATGTCACCCATACTCATGACTTATCACATGCTTAAAAATAAAAAAATAAATTGGATGCAACAAGCTGCTGTTAGTCAAAAAAATCTCAAATGGTCAAAGTATTTGTGCTTTAGCTTCAGAAATCTTTTATACTCCCTACATTTTTTTTAGTGAGGATATGAAATTTCTGACTGTCTATGAACTATACAAAATCTTTCCACTAACCATGCTATTTAGTGGTTCTAGGAACTGAAGTTTAGCAACATCTTGAAGGCTTGGGATTCTTATCCTGGTTTATACCTTCAACAATTCTGTTTTCTATTTGGTTACTTTAACTTAATTAGTTATATCTGAGGAAGGCTATTTTTATGCTGGTGAATGTGTGGTAGCTAAATCAATTATAGAACATAGAATGTATAATAATAGAATTGGAAGAGATATTGGAAGTCTTCTAGTCCAACTTAAGCAGGAGACCCTATACCATGTCAAATAAATGATTGTCCAGTCTGTTTTTGAAAGCTTCCAAGCCCCTCAAGCAGGGGGTTGGATTAAAAGACTTCCAAGATCCCTTCCAATTCTATTATTCTACATTCTATGTTCTATAATCAAAGTCAACAAATAAAGTAAAGTTTCAGTTCTTCAAGGACAAATGTGGTATTCATCATATGCATTGAGATAGTGATGACTCAGACTTCCCGGCAAGATAGTTGAGAGGTAGAAGTCACAGAATATTAGACTAGGAGCTCATCGGGGAAGATAGGAATTTTCATTCCAAAAATATATAAAAGATTATATTACAATCAAAATGCTACATTAAAAGCAAAATGTTCAGAGATCAGCATATTAATGAAAGCATGATTAAATGCTTCCTACCATACTCATAACTGATAGTATATCAAGAAAATCTGTTTTTTCTTATAGAAGAATATGGATCAACTATCCAGTAACTGCAATCTATACTTCTCAAGATGTCTAATTCTACAGTATTCATATTAATTACAGATTCATCATGTTATTTTGGAGCTATGTTGGTTTACTCAGGGACTAAAATGTCATAGAATTCTATTAGATTAAAAAATAAACTGGTGCAGGGACAAAACCAAACATATGGATAACTTCTTATAAGTGAAAAATATTATAGATAGCTTATCAGAGTGTATAGTATGAGCCAAGAAGAACTAAAGGGGAAAAAAATCAGATTTAAATGAGATTTTCTATCCAAAAGAGAATATTGCAACTTCATTGCTGAGTGCCCAAGAAATCTATTGGGGGGGGGGAATTTGTTTGCTATTCCTTTAGCTCATTCAACAACTTTTCATGAATTTGAGGGAATTAAATACCAGAGATAATGTATGAAAGAGACTATGAAATTATTATCTATAATCTATTATAATGTAAAGGTGCCTTGAAGCATAAAATTGTGCTTCATGGTTATGACAGCCAAGATGTTTCTTCCTCCTCCTCCTTGTCTTCCACCTCCTCCTCCTCCACCATCACTACCAGCAGTATCACCACAACCATAATTTCAAATGTCAAAGATATATGTGGGTCCCCATAAAAATTGGGCCACCAATTTTTGGTCTTAACGATGAATTCTATAAGCCATTAATAGTGAAGCTCTCAAGAATATATATACATATACATACATGTATTATGTATGTATGTATAAAGCTTAAGTCAGAATAATAACACATTTGCATACCATATAACAGGTGGCTAATAGCTTTGGCTCTACAATTTTTGTGGCCCTTGGGATATAGTGATTGTCACTGCAGTTAGCAAAATGCAAAATTGTGTTTGAAAGTATATGAGCCCTAACAGATGATTCTGTCTTTGCTGATGATTCCAGGTCACTGAAGTGTAGAAATATATGACCAAACATTTAAAGACCTTAATTTGATCAAAAGGTGACGAGATTAGTTTTATTGTAGTGTGTAACTAGCTGTCCTCACTGCAATTAATGGACAAAAGCATAAAGTTTCCATCTCAGGTCCACTGGCATTAAAAAAAAAGATTGCTGCCTTTTCAACTCATAGGCAGAAGGAAACGAAGCTCTTGATTAATATGGACAGAGTAAAACTCAGCTTTTGTCAAAGCTTAAGCCAGGAACTTAATATAAAAGTTAAAAAGAAGAGGGATCAATCCTACTTACCCATTTCTGAACCTGAATTATGGGTGTAAGGTATCCTGAGCCAGCAAGTTGTACTATTTTCATGTAATTTCATAGAAACAGCAGCTACTTTATTCCACAGTCTCGTGACAGAAACCAATTCGAAGCTGCCTTTAAATCAATATGGGAAACCTAGAGGATGTCTCAAATATGTTATATTGAAATGTATTGAAAAAATAAGCCATTGAACCTCAGTTCTCTGCCAGGGTTTTATTTTGTGTCACCCAATCTATAAATTTCCTACAGTGGTCCCTAGTATACAACTTGCTTATTAAACTGAACAAAATGATGGATTGGAAATTAGCTATCTCTCCTTTCTATATTGGGTTAATGGTGGATTTTTTTCACTCTTAACTGTTCTAGAAAAAGAACTCTATAGGAATGCAATCAGTCCACAACTGCTGTTAGTGTTACAACTAAGATCAAATTAATTCCTGCTACTTTACCATCTTTTAGTTGTGAGACCAGCTTAGTTCAAAAGAAGACCTTGTGAGTCAGTTTGCAGTGGCATTCTGACAGTGACCCAATATAATTGGGACTTTGGCACATTGTTAAACAAGGCACAAAAATATTCAGCTTAAACCTCAGGAACAATCAGACAATGGGGCTTAGTTGAAACTTTTGGAAAGAAGTGGGGGGAAAGGTACCAGAAAGCAATTAAATTCTCCTTTTCTTTTTTTCCCCTGTACCTGAACAAGTTTATGACATGTATCTAAATTGCTTACAAAGCAGGGCATCTGTAAAATGTAGAGGAGATAGGTGATAGAAAGCTGCAACATAGCAAGTTTAATGTCATGATCCAAGCCCACTCCTTTTACATGCATTCTGTGTCAATGCTTGTAAAAAATGCTGGAATTTGGATGACAAAGTATAACCTCCATCTTGAAGATTTTGACCTAATCCCGGCAGATGACACTGATAGAAAGACCATGTTGTACACAGTAGGCTACTCCCATGTTATATTAATCCTGGGGAGGGGAATTAAACTGTTCAGTGAATATGAAAACAGTTCTTGGTGGAACTGTAATCATTTCTTGAATGTGAGCAAAACTCCCTTCAAATATTTTTCTGAAGAAGGAATGATCTGGATTTAACAGGGAAGGAGCCATACTCACAGAAGATTAAAGGGACTGGCTTTCTAATCTGTGGCTCCATTCTACATATTTTTCACCCTCAGCAACTGCCATATTTATAAAGAGTTGTTTTTCTGTCTGATGCAGACATATGCATATAAACTGTAATATTTTTATACACAACAATATTTCACAATCGTTCTTCCCCAAAGACTCTTATTGTAATCGGGATTTGTAAAAAATGTCTCTAGCATAATGCTTCCTCTTCTTTTTTTTACTTTTTCATATAGAATTTTATTTCAAATTTTGCAAAGCCTATTGCTTCCTAACCTTTACTAAAACATTACAAGTTTGGCTACATGAAAACAAATATCTAAATGGAATGCAGTCCCTGTGACTTATAGGATCGTTAACATTTTCTGTAAACAGAAAGAATCCCTTTATTTCTCTCCTTCATAATGAGATAAATTCCAACATTTATAAAACCCTTGTCTGGCATATGCCTGGTTCACAGAATTGCAGAATGTATGAGTTGGATAGGACCTACAGGTCATCTAATCCAATCCCCCTCTAAATGCATCATCCATTAAAATACAGATTAAATTATCCCCCATTTGGAAAGTGGCAGTGAGGAATATCTACACAGACTTCTCTATGACTTAACTGCTCTTACATCTGGAAATGTTTCCTAACATTCAGACAGAATTTCCTTTCTTTCAATTTCAGCCTATGGATCCTTGTTCTCTTCATGATTTCACTTTCACATGACTTTTAGAAATGTGTAGACTGCTATTACTGTATATCTCCCATCAGTCTCCCTTTTGTTTTGCACACCAAACAAGCCCAGCTCCTTCACATAGAGCTTAAGTCCCAGTTTCCTAACCTTCCTTAGTAGCTGTCCTATGAATTTATTCCAATTTCTCCATGTCCTTTTAGATATATTGCCCAGAAATAAATACAGTATTCCAATGATTGCACTGTACAATGGAACAATTAACTCATGGAATCTCATTGAATGCAGTCCACTTATAAACTGCTTGCTCATTTTCTGCTAGTGGTCCACTAATATCCAAATTCCCACCAAACCTGATCTCCTGATTTCACCTACCCAGATGAAGACTCTTACATTTATCAAAGCTGATTACCATGCAGTTGAATATGACCTAAGAAGAACATATTGATGCTGTTTTGAATGGTTATTTTGCCCTCTAAGGTGTTAGCTCATCTCCTTTAGCAAATTGCATAAGCATCCCTTCATTTCATCATCTAGGTCATTTATGAAGATGCTGAATAGCTCTGAGCCAAGAATGGAAACCTAGGAATCCTGGGGATACAGTACTCCACTCCAGGATGATGCAGCACTAATTATAATCAACTTTTGGATGCTGTTGTTCATCACTTGCAAATTCAGTTGGACCAGAATACAGTCTAGTTCACATTTATGTATCTTGTACAATGTACAGTAAGGTATGTACATTATCTGATTTTAATATAAATATTTATTAGCATTCAGCCAGGTAGTGCTCGATGGACTATCAGTCTATTATAGGATGTTGTTTTCTTAAGAAGCAAATTGCAATAACATATCTGGCCTTATGTCAAGTTAATTCTAATAGATATTTATGCAGAGTTCACCCAACCTAGAACAAATAAAGGGAAACAATATGGAGTTTGCATGGAAATCTCTGATAATAATATTTATTCCATGTTGAAAATGCAGTAGCTTTACAGGAAAGCATAGTGTAAACTGTTGCCTTTATTTCAACTTGGCACATCTCTTACACAAGTTTCACCTTTATTTTATATCAAAACAGTAATCTTTAAAGATAGGTCCACCTCAGCAAGAATGCTTGAATAAATTTCCATGGCTGAGAAAATTTCTCATACTTTAACCATAGCCTTCTTGCTACTTATGCAACTTATTGGCCAGAATCAGGCCAGAATATTTACAGTCTGGAAAAGAATGGAAAACGACATTCCTTTTTGATTCACAAATAGAATTTAGTGGAAGCAGATAGAAATTTGATAGCAAAAAAGAAAAGATTGCTTTGTAACTATTAAGAGAGAAGCAAAGCAGATGAACCATACTTATGAAATGCCAGCTTGGGCTTCAGGAACATTCTAGTCCTTCTGAATGCTTTAACCTCGTTTATCCTTTAAGTACCTACAGAATCATTTTACATTTGAGTACTTAAAGGATTAAATGAACTACATGGAAATGATTATTACTGCACCGAGCAAAGCTAATGTTTAAAGACATGCTGTTTTGCTGCAAACTAGAACTGCTTTTGCACTGTATGGAGACATTTAGCTTTTCAAAGTAGGCAATGATGAACCATACCATCAAAAACATTCTGCTGCTAATGAAAAAAATCGGCTAGTAACATTTTTAATGCACCACAAAAGAAACTCAAATATTGACTCCCTATGCATTTATCCTGAAAGTTAAATGAATTGAGATCAATGTTGCCTAATCTTAAACAATAGTGAAGATGATGATTTACATTAGTGTCTAAATGCCTTAAACATTTTGCATTGACAACTCTACATAGTAGTATTTAATATTTATCATGGCAAAATAGAGGATACATTTTCAACAGCACAGAATGGAATAATTGCTATTCCCCGCCTTTTAAAATCACACAGAGGTGTACATACAACAATAGTAATAGAAGAATAGATAACTATGTAAATAGGCTGCTATACAAATGTGATAAATAAATAAATATATCAAATCTGTCATTATGTCAATAGAAGATACTGTATATGCTCAACATATCTCCAGAACATCACTGACTAAAAGAATGCAAAGTATAATAATAAATGTGACTTATAATCACCTTAACCTCCTGTGATAAAAATAAAATTTTATTAAAATGATTTAAATAAAATTTAAATAAAATGATCTAAATTTTAGCATTAAAAGTTACTTGAAAATATAGTTTGTAATAATTAATTTTAAATTATGCCCAAGTAAATATTTATTTTTATTCAAGGGTGGAGGGTGTCACCCAATTCATTTATCATCATAGAGGATTGCAGTTTGGGAAGCCCTATTTTAGGCACTTCCATAGGGATCTGCTGCTTATACATTGTTTGACTGTCACATTTGTGTCCTCATCACAAATCTTCAAAGGAGAAAATGGGAGAATGGAAAGGGGAGTATTCTACCATCTAGCCAATGGCAGCAGAAAAATAAGAATAATTATAATAAGACTCCAGCCAGTACCTTACCCTTTGCCCTTTTTTTTCTTCACTGCATTTGCTGTTGCACTCTTTTCAGACAATGTCCCACTTCTGATCTTAACATGGTAAATGTGAGCACGATGCCATGCTTCATTTATTCATGGGCCATCACTCAGTGGTATAATATATAAGATATTTTTTAAAAATGGTCCATAGCACTTTTGAAGAAATCAACATGTAAAATTAACAGTAAAAATTACAGTGCTGTTAGGAATCAATTTAGGGAAGTCTGGGTTATTTTTATACAATGAAGGCAGCCAAAAAAAAAAAATGATACCTAAAGCTTTGGAAATCATAATATGCCCTCTTCTGGTTAATAAATTTCTAGCTGTTATTTCTTTTACAAATTTATGTAGGCTTCCCCCATTGACTTTGCTTGTGAGATGCTGGCAGGGGGTGTCAAAAATCACAATCATGTGACCACAGGAACACTGCAACAACCACAACTTGTGAATAAAACTTGTCTGAACTTCATGGAAATTTCAATTCCACAGGAGTAAAGGGTTCTAGATTCTTTAAGTTAGTGGATTTTAGGGACCTTGATTTACAAATTGGCAGTATATTACACTATTTAGACTACCTTGAGTTACAAACAAACAGATCACCACAAATACAAGTTGAGTTTTAGTAGAATATAGATTTTGTAATTCAAAACAGATATCTTTTTATCATAATGTTTTGTAAAGATTTATGTTTGTGGTACCTTCTCATTATAAAAGAAACAAACGATTAAACGTATTAGGAAAGCAGAAGGTATCCACTGGGGCAGAAGCTTCAATTTATGTTTAATGGCACAGGATTCTCACCCAACTAAACTTTGCATCCATTTGCCTTATTAGATTACTTGGCCTCTCCATCTTTCAGATAGACACACATAGATGTTATTTTCACAACACCCTTGTGAGTTCCATACTTAGTCTATGTTTAGACCCCAGTTGAGAGGAAATAATTGGCTTAACATCATCTAGGGAGCTCCATTATCCACTTGTAAAGTCCACCATATTCATTCACACAAAAAGATAGATATAATTTTCAGAGATATATTACCCATAGACTCTGAACTTTGGTCTCTTTGCTGTCCAACACCAGTAGTTGTGGTAGTACTAGGAACAGCAAATACAACAACAACAATAACAACAACACTAGAAAGGGGAAGACAAGAAAAGAAGTAGGAGTGGATTCTGAGAATAAATAGGGTGGGCAGGGAGGCAGAGCAAAAGGAAGAAAAGTAGGGTGGAGATTTGCCTGAACTCATACAGAACGTACTTGAAGGAATTGTAGTCCTTCAAAAGGTAAGGTTTTCAGCTCCACCTCTTCTGGCAAAGTGAAAATCAAAATTCTATTATTTTCTAGTATTTCCTAACTGGTTTTCATGCTGTTGCTGCTCCATATCTCTGTATTAATAACATTTTTGTTGGAACCAAACAGATGTAACTGTAATCCTATGCTTCTAGAAAATTTGAAAATTAAGACTGATTGACTGACTGACACGCAGTGGGCTAAAATTCCATTGAATCACAGTAGCGTATAGTAAATGCAATAATCACCATTGTTTCCACACTTCAGTGATGTTAAACTGTGTTTGCTTTAGAGTACTTGTGATTCAGCTTTAGCTCATGGACTCAGTTTAACACTTAATTGATGATCATATAAAGCCCATACTAAATTCTAGAACTTTTTAAAATTTAAAATACCCACTAAGAATTAAGATGTAATGATGCAAAAGTCATTCATCTCCAAGTTTATCTGTAGATATGGTATCCTTATTGGTACATGGTTTTTAAAGTAGAATTTTGCAAGATTTGGCATTACCCATTGACATCTTGGCTTGTCATTTCTGGACAGTTGTATAAGTGAAGCTGGAACAAGATAAGCAAATAGTAGCAATGAAAAAGAGAAAATTGACTTGGGAAGCAGGTTCTCCACACTTGCTCAAAAACAGGTCAAGTGCTTGCCCGCCCAGTTCCACAACTTCTCAACTTTCATGTGCTTAGACTGTTGCTGATTGTCTACTCTAATTTTTAATAGAGTACCAAAGAAGACAGTGGGATGTATCTTACTTGTGCTAAACCTGTGCCCATTTTAGTTTCATAATATTTGCATATGGTTATAAATATGAATAAAAATAATATCAAAAGAAGAACTTTGTTAATACTTCTTACAATTTTTTTACAATTTAAAAGATAAAACTGCCTTTATCATTGGTTCTATATTTGTTATACAGTTTACTCCTAAAATGCTTTTCAAACTAAAATGCTATGAACATTAAAACGCCTAATTACTAGACATAATCATTCCCTCCCTTTCTTCCAGTTCAAACAAATTAATTATGCATATTGAATCAAGACTTTAGGTGTGATCTTATCATCCCTGAGATACATCCTATGGACCATTAGATATTTTCAACCTCCTATTTCAAAGATGAAGATATGACGTTGCCACTATGATCTGGAGTAAAATGGAGTTCATAACCTTCTGCAAATAGAAGCAGAAATAACTGCTTCCCCAAACAAAAATGAAGCAATAGAAGAGAGAAAAAAATTATTCTCTAGCATCTTTATGTTCTGGTTCCTTGCCTGTGGTAAAGAAATATAAAGCCATATATTATTTGATTGGTTATTATATTTTGCTGCAGCTGGCACTTTATTAGAAAGCAAATTGATGCTGTCGGTTAACATATATGCCTGTTACAAACTGATATTTGCTCCATGAAGTAAGTAAATATGCTTAGATATGTCTTGTCTTTCTGCTCCTTGAGCTATCTTTGGATGACATGCTCTTTTCCTACGTAGAGTTAAAGATCTACATTAGTCTTTCTCAAACTTGACAAGTTTAAGATGTGTGGACTTCAACTACCTACCATGGCTGACTGGGGAATTCTAATAGTTGAAGTTCACACATCTTAAAGTTGCCAAGTTTGAGAAACACTGATCTATATGATAGAAGATCTTTAAAGAACTGTCACAGAGATAAAATAAAACTGAGCAGCAATGCAGATGGAAATTTTTCTGAAAGTTTCATCAAAGTATTTACCAATGTAGGTATTTTTCTGACACAATTTTTGAAGCATATGCTAAAATACAGCTGATGACTATAAATCTTCAGATGGTTCTTGAGGCAATTCTTTTCAGCTAAAAAGATTTTAAATTCAATTTCCCCAGGTCATTGCAAAATCAAAGTTCAGCCAAGAAATTTATGTGAAGGATTATCAAAAGACTGTATTATGTGTGTGTTCATGTGAGACAAAGGAGAACACAGAACTAAAATGCTGTTCCAAAATGGTATATATAGTCTTCTTTGCTTCTTCTTCTGATTGATTGATTGATTGATTGATTGAATGGTGCAGGGATGGGTTCTAAATTTTTTTACTACCGGTTCTGTGGGCGTAGCTTATTTTGTGGGCGTGGTTTGATGGTCATGTGACAATTCTTTAGGATTTAGCAGAGGTACTGGTCTACCAGGCTTTTAACTGCTTGCAGAGCTGTACCGGTCTACCCATTTTTCTTGGAACATTCCGGTCTACCCATTTGTTTTTGGAGGCACCGGTCTACCCATTTATTTTTTGAGTGCGCTGGTCTACCACCACACTGCCTTTTAACACTGATCAGCTGTAGGGCGGTCCTTTGAAGCCCTGCAGCAAGAGTTTAAACAGTTTTTTTCCCTTCTAGCTGATCAGCTTGGACTCAGGAGGCAGCAAATAGATTGTGGGCGGGGCCAAATAAAAGGTAAGAATAATGTGGGGGGCAGGAGGGCCCAGCTCCCAAACAAAGAGAACCAGTTTGGTGATGTCATATCGTCACCGCTACCAGCTCGGCCAAACCGGGCCAAACTAGCAGGAACCCACCACTGGAATGGTGGTGAGGGAGAAGTAGGATTAGATTAATATAGTTCATTTGTGAGCTGTAGACCTCAAACTAGTGACTTGAGATCTGTCTGCCCTACCTGTTCACATCTCTCTAAGTTTCTAAGTTGCCACGTTGATTGTTAAGTCTGCTCTCTTTCCAGTGTTCTCTGTTGATGGATAACTTTAAAAGGGATGCTGTTGTTCTTCTCCTCATAGTTATTTAGAGTACCCTTGTGTTGAAAAGCTCTTCAGATAAAGTGGGAGTGCTTAACAGAAGACACCCCTAAGGTTTTGGAGATGCCCTCTTGGCCCAATGGGCTGGTTTCCATCAGAAGCTTCATCTGATGCAGAATGTGACAGTGTGGACCATTATGAACACATTATAATATGCCCATGTAACACTTTTTTTTCATAAATGGCACTGGTTACCAGTCAGCTACTGGGTGAAATTCAAGATGCGAGTGATCTATAAACATCTTCATGGTCTAGAATGTCATTGTTTGGAAATCACCTTTCTCTCATTACTTCTGCCAGTCTGATAAGATTAGACAACATGAGCATATTTCAGCTACCATTTTTAAACAGGTTCATTTGACGGGACCTAGGCAGCTTGCCTTCTCTGCTCCAGTGCCTGTTCTCTGGAACGGGAATGGGACAACATGCCACAGTGAGTTTGCTGTGGCAAACTCACTGTGGCCAATTGCCACAGCTAACTTGCAGCAAGACAACTCATTGCAGGACAATTTAACAATTATATTTAATTATTTAAAATAAATAAAAATTATTTTAATTATTGCCATTCACATTTCATTCTGTTCCCCATTTTGCATTATTTCTTTAATGATTCTATTCCACCATTTCTTTGATATTAGTGTAACTCTTGTCCCATAGTGAGTTGTCCTGCATCAAGTTGGCCATGGCAAGTTGGCTCTGGCAAGCAGGCTGTGGAGAGCTGGCTGTGTCATAGACCCCTCTGGAACAGTTTCCCTTTGCCACCCTTAAAATGGACCTTGAAGATTTGGCTAGGTTAAAAGTGAGTTTTAAAGTCTTCCTTTATTTTTAAAACTATGTTTAATCTTAGTTTAAGATTTACACTGAATCAATAATTAGAGTTTGTTCCTGGAATGGTTTTTTTTTTTTTTTTTTTTTTTTTTTACTATTTGCTTTAAGCATAGTGCAATACATCATATTTCAAGCCACTTATCTTTCCTATTTAAAAAGCAATACAAGATTTGGGTAGAATGAAGTGGGACTAGAGATAAACAGTTTTTCTGCGAGCTTTGTTGTTACTGCAAGTGCTACAAAATTGTATCTACAAATAGAGGGCAGCAATAAAATTCAAAATAATTTTGATATGTTAGAAAAGTGAGGTGAAAATAATAGGATAAATCTGAGAAGTGACAAAGGCATACACTTTTAAACAAAAATTAAATGCAATAGTTTAGAATGAGAATATTTTGGCAATTCTATTGTGAAAAAGATCTTGCTAGAGTTGTTGATAAGAAACTGAATATGCGGCAAATGTCATTTTAGGCTGCACCAATAAAAATAGTTTCCAATTATATGAGATAATAGTTCCAACTTACTTAGTTTTGGTCATTTTCTAGCTTGAGTGGGCCCTGTTCTAGACATATTATTTTAGGTTTGATTCAGACAAACTGGAACAGGTTAAAAGAAGGGTAATAATTAGGGAACCAGAAAGTAAAGTTGATGAAGAAAAATGGAAGAAGCTACATTTAGCCCTGCAAAAAGATGACAAAAATGGGACTATTTTAGTGCATTTAAAATACTAAAAAAAAAAGTTTCACAAAAGAAGGTCAAGATATATTCTCTAATATTCTGGAGAGCAGCTATAGATACTGGAATTTAAAGGAAGATAGATGAAAAAAAAAACACGCTCCAAACAATAAGAGCAGTTTAGCATTGTAACCAGTGACCCAGAAAGATGGTCAGCTAGCCTTCATTTAAGGCTAGACAGCCATTGGTCAAAGGTTATTTTGTTTCAATTTCTGCACATAAGAGGATATTGGAGTCAATGGCCAAAATGACTTCTTCCATCTCTTGATTCTATGATACCAAACACTCCATCCAGACAAGAGCATGAAACAAGATCAAGCTCATTTATCTCCTTTTATGATATGACCATCTTTGGTGTGACTGATGCAGACCAGCTTCCAACATCATGAAAAAAGGATCCCAGTTTTTTTTGAAAAAAATTCTCAGGTTCAAAAAAGAGCATCTTAAAAACAAATTAATTATAGCACCAACTTTTAAGTCCTTTTCATCATCAGATGCTTTTAAATAACATCTTCAGAAAGCTGTTATTATACAGATGCACAGTGTGTTTGTTTTGTGTGGATTTAACCTCTAACTGAATGACGTTGCTTTCCATTTCCATATAAATTGTAGAGTTTCAACCCTCTGCCAGCAGCCAAGATAACTATCTCCAGTTCTATTTATCTGGGAAAGATCATGTCACATTTTTGCTCTATGAGATGTTTTTCCCCGCAACTAAAACAAGGGCTGCCAGAATTTGGATGGCCAATAGATGGCAGGAAAGAGAGCTGATGGCTCATAGGAATTTTGCAGATTAGACCTTGAAACTGTCATTAATAGTAAAATGCTATATTAGTACTATGGCTATATCCAACATCGTAGAGGGTCTCTGCAAAAGGTAGTCATCTAGATCTCTCTAAATATAATTTTCTATAGACAGGAGACTTTTATTTTGGCTTCTATTGGAATGCATTTCAAATTTATGAAGATTTGGAAAAGTTAGCAAAGTTGAGACATTTCCCACATACCTCAAAACATTTTTAATCTGGTTATCCCTAGCAAAAGCAAGGGACTAATTTTTCTAGATACAAAGAGGATTATTCCTTCTGGCTCACTGTATAGTAAATAGCTGGATAGCTTCAGGCCATAATATTTTCCTCTTTTTCTTTATTTTAATTGCAGGGTTTTGTTTTTTTTTACACAGGCATTTAAAGAACCAACTCATAACCACATTCCACAATTTGTTTTGTATGTTTTTTGTAGTTTAATAATTTAAATTGTTTCTATCTTTAAATATTATTTAAAGCAATTATTAATGGAAAGTTTATTCATGTCTTTCCCCAAAATTATTTAGGATCATCTGGTACATGGAAGATATTATGTGAATTTTTCCAAGTATAATTAAAATTATTTTGGAATGCATCTGTTTTTCAAATTCACCAGTATCTTTGCCATTGAACTGAAATATTATGAAAAATACTATTCAGCAAAAGTACCCAGATATGATTTCCACCTACTGAAAAATAATTGTTTGAAAAGGAGAATGGAATGGAACATGTACTGGTTGTTTAGATATAATTAGTTTCAACAAGCAATTGCTGAACTTCAAACTGTAAATACTTGATTTAATAAAATTTGAGCCTTGCCAAGTAGTATGTGTCCAACTTGCATTAAGAGTCCTGTTAGATGAAGAGAAATAAGTTTCTCCCAGCACTATATCTTAGATTTCAGAACTACATAAGGACAAAGCAGAGTTGCAATGGCCTATTGCCAATTTAACCTTTCTAACCCGATCCTTTACTCAAATGTCACCAGATTTTTAGCATTTATTAATCAAAGAATTTGATTAAGTTATGTAAGTAAGGATAGGGATTCTGTTGTATTCCAATTGCCTGCTTCCCACTGGTTTTTCAGCATAAGCTAGCTGTTCTCTAGCATGACTATGACTTCAAAACATAAGATTTGTCCATTAAGACATTAAGATCTGCCTTAAAGGACAGAACTTAAGTTTTATTACATTTCTCTGGCATTCTGTTATCAAAACATAATGCAATATCTTGTAAGCAGATCACTCACAACTATGGTGCCCATTTAACAGCCATACTTGGAAAATAAGAACTAGGCCTATGACAAGTAGCTTTGTCATCTAATTGTCAAATTTTATTTTTATTTGATCATCTTGTCTGAACTCTGTCCAAAAGGACATTTCAAGAGTTGTTAGTATTTTAGAAATGCAGCATTTAATAAGCAGACACATCCATTTCTCTCCTCAACAGTCACATGAGAAATCTGTGAGTATCAAAGTAAAATTCTGCTTGAATAATTATGTGTTAATTTTGGGTATAGAGAGATTTGTGCAGTATAGATCAAGTTTGTTTTAATTGGTTAATATTTTGTCATTTCTGTCTTCAGATCTTTCTCATTACTGATGAAATGAGCAGTTATTACTCTTCAGGCAATTTCACACATTCACTTAACCTATTGTAACTTGTTTTCTCTTACTTTTTTTCTTCATAGAAGAAGAGTTATACAATTTTAGACTACAATTAATTCAAAAAGATTTTAAAGGCTAAAGTACAATTGAAACCAGTGGCTTTTCTTTTGCGACTAATATGCAGGCAAGTAGAAAAAAGTCATAGAACTTTGTTTTTACATGATAGCTGCTGCAAGATTATTACAGGCTGAAAACTGGTAAGTTTTAACACTATTCACAATGGAGAAATGGTTGATGAAGGTGAGGGCACTTGAAGAGCTGGCTAAATTAACTTCTTTGATTAGAGAAAAGATAGTATCTATCTTCCTTCCTTCCTTCCTTCCTTCCTTCCTTCCTTCCTTCCTTCCTTCCTTCCTTCCTTCCTTCCTTCCTTCGGTGGTCTTCCGTGTGCGCTTCAAGGTTTTGGTTACCACCTTTAGAGCACTCCATGGCTTAGGACCTGGTTATCTACGGGACCGCTGCTGCCACCAGTAGCCTCCTACTGGCCAGTACGCTCTCATAGAGAGGGGCTCCTCTGGGTGTCATTGGCCAAACAATGTTGACTGGCAGCCTCCAGGGGGAAAGCCTTCTCTGTGGGGGCACCTACTATCTTGAATGAGCTCCCCCCAGAGATACGGAGGATCCCGGATCTGCTCACCTTCCGCCGCGCTCTCCAGACCTTTTTATTCCAGCAGGCTGGCCTGGCCTAACTTTCCCTTTTTCTCTTTTAAAATGTAAATTTTAAATCTGTTCTTAATTATTGGGGTGTTTTAAATCTGTCTTGGGTCAAATTGTTTAATTCGGTTTTATTTTGCTTTTAAATTTTGTATTTATGTGTTTTATCTTGTGGCTGTTCACCTTCGGGAGTAGGCGATATATAAATCAAATAAAACCTAAAACCTAAACCTATGAATCAGTGGTGAAATGTAAAATTTGTTACTACTGGTTCTGTGGGCATGGCTTGGTGGGGGGTAATGTGACTGGGTGGGCATGGCCAACTTTTTTAAAAAAAACTTTTAAAACCATTTTTTCTACAACCTCTTCGGCCGAAGAGGTTGTAAAAAAATGCTTTTAAAAACCTCTAACGATCAGGCAACTTGGCTGAAGAGGTTGTAGAAAAAATGCTTTTTAAAGCTTCTGACGATCCCAGCTGAGCTGTGTGATCATCAGAGGCTTTTTTTTTTACTTTTTACTTTTAAAAGCATTTTTTCAGCTGAAGAGGTTATAGAAAAAATGCTTTTAAAAATAAAAAAAAGCCTCTGATGATTGCGCAGCTCAGCTGGGCATGGGGGGGAGGGCAGGGATTTTTGCTACCGGTTCTCGGAACCACCCACCACCATCGCTACTGGAATGGGCGATCCGGTCCAAACCGGGAGCATTTCATCCCTGGTATGAATCTTCAATATATAAACAAATGTGCATGTCTCCAAATGTAAATTATTATTTCCTAAAGCATTTTATGTGAAAAATTCACATCAGAAAGTCAGAGCTATGATTCTGAGTTATGGAACAAAGTAAGGATAGTAATGAAACACCTTTATTTTAAAAAGGATTTTTAAATGGGTTGGGACTGACTAACTTAATCCCCAAGGACCAAATGAAGACATTCAATATTTACGTTGATTTGATTCTTGGAGGTTTTCCTCTTCCCCGTCATTTCCTGATATATTCACCAGAAGCAAAGGTATTAATTCATTTTTACGAAGCTTATTATTCTGTTCAGCCAGATACATTAAGGTCATTTCCCTTTAAGAATAGAACAGCAGTTTTTCATAGACAAAAAAAAATCTCATTAACCTTGGAAGTTAAAGCAGCTGTTCTTTCTCAAAATAAGCTGGCTAGTGACTTGTAATTGGCATTGTTTTAGTTGGTAAGCACAGGTAAAATGAATTCATTGTTGAAAACAAACCATTTTTTCTCCCACTTTATAAGAAGAAGAACAAAAAATATTGTGGCATTTCTGAGGGATCTGTTAAAGAAAGTGTACCTTCACTTTGTTATTCAAGGATGTAAAAACTGAAACAAAAAATGATAAAAGAAGATAAGCCAAGAAAACAGTTTTAAAACTTGGCTTTAAATAACTTAGACTTTTGCTTTGCATAAAGGGTCCTTTGCTGTATTAGTTCCAGATTATTTGACATGCATATATAAGTATTTTACAGATAAAATTAGTAGATTTAAATGGTACCATTCATTGTATGGTTATATGACTCAAGCAATATATTATCCTGAGTGTTGAGACTTTATTCCATTTTAAACTTGGATGTTTTACATGAGTAAACTGTATAAGCCAGGGGTATCCAATCTTAGTAACTTTAAGACCTGTGGACTTCAATTCCCAGCAATACTGGCTGGGAAATTCTGGGAGTTGAAGTCTACAGGTCTTAAAGATGCCAAAGTTGGACACCCCTGGTATTAGTCACTCTGCAGTGCTCTTAATAAAAAAAAAAATACTGTCTAAAATGTCTTTGGGCTTTTGTGCGATAACATTTTTTCCCATCCCTCCTTTTTGGGGAGAAGGTGAATGAACATTCACATTATAATGATTTGTCCACAAAATGAGTTCTCAGAGAAGGCATAGGAGAAGCAGTCCTCTTCTTTCTACCCAATTATTTGAGTGGAAATATATACAACAACAACAACAAAAGAGATATGGATATATAAATTGTTGTTGTTGAGTGAACTCTAATATATTATCTTACCTTTAATTTAGAGTACTTCATTTCTTCCATGCTTTTCATCTCCTTATCTGCATTCTTTATAAATAGTTTAATTTGCTTTATATTTCTTTTATATCATCTATATCAGTGGTGGGATTCAAAAAATTTTACTACCTGTTCTGTGGGTGTGGCTTGGTGGGCGTGGCAGGGGAAGGATACTCTAAAACCTCCATTCCCACTCTACGCCAGGTGAAGGCTACTATAAAATCTCAATTCCCTCCCCATTCCAGGGGAAGGTTACTGCAAAATCCCCATTTCCTCCTGATCAGCTGGGACTCGGGAGGAAGAGAATAGATGGGGGCAGGGCCAGTCAGAGGTGGTATTTCCGGTTCTCCTAACTACTCAAAATTTCCGCTACTGGTTCTCCAGAACTGGTCAGAACCTGCTGAAAGCCACCTCTGATCTATATACTACTAAAGCTATCATTTCTATAACTTTTAACAGGGTGAAACTGTTGTAACGCGGGAATAACGAGAGTCACAAGCAGACTAGTAACAACAGCTCCTTAATTCAGGGTGAGACTTCAGCAAAACTCACAGGCAACAGCCCTCTTTATATACTTTCTAGAGGTGACCAAGAACCAATCAGGATTCACTATGCATTTGAATTTCCCGCACAAAATAGATACATACATAACACCCCTCCCTTCCCAGAAGGCACTTATTCTATCTATTTACATATTTACATACAAAATCACGCAGGTGACCAGGGCGTGTCTTAATCCTGGTTGACCTGCGCAGTTCAGTTGTTGACGAGGCGTCGAGCCGGTTGGAGGGACCTCCCGTCTCTCCCGGCTCCGCCAATGGAACCTCCTGGATTTCTCCGGAGGTGTGGCGATCTCCAGCTGGGAGTGTCGGCTCGCTGGGGCGGCGCTGGAACTCAGGGTTGCCAGATAAGTATTCCGGCTTACTCAGGCTTGAGGTAGCTGTGTCAGAGAGACTTGGGTAGTTAGGACATGGTGTTTCGTTAGGTAGACGTTTTCGTAATTGATCTATATGTCTCCTCCAGATTTTACCATGCCCAATATCTACTGTGTATGACTTTGGACCAGTGATTCCTACGATGGTTCCTTCTACCCATAGTGGCCCATTAGTGTAGCTTCTAGCAAAGACTAGTGAACCTACTTCGAAGTGTCTTAGTCATCCCCCTTCCCCGGTGAAACTATCAGAGGAATAGTTAGGATGCAGTCTGTCTAGAACGCATCGAAGCTTTCGGCCCATTAAAAGTTCGGCCGGGCTGCGGCCCGAAGTGGGGCACGGGGTGGCATGTTGTACTGCTAGGAATTCGTCTATTCTAGCCTGCCAGTCCCCAGCATCGAGTCGGGATAGGGCTTCTTTGGCTGTTCTTACAAATCGTTCAACAAGGCCATTAGAAGCCGGATGAAAAGGAGCGGATAGTGCATGTCTAATGCCTAGTTCAGCTAGGTAGCCTTCGAATTGAGTTGCCGTGAATTGGGGCCCATTGTCGGACACCAGTGTGTCCGGCAATCTGTGTGTTGCGAAAAGTTTTCTGAGTATTTTGATTACGGCCTCAGAAGTGGTCGATGGCATTAGGGCAATTTCGAGCCACTTAGAAAATGCATCTACTATTATTAAAAAGTTTTGGCCATGGAATGGGCCAGCGAAATCTATATGAATCCTCCCCCACGGTCCTTTTGGTTTCTCCCACTCTTGAATGGGCACAAAGGGGGGATCTGGGCTGGACTCCTGGCAGGGCCTACACTTCCCTACCCACTCAGTGACATCTTGGTCGAGATGCGGCCACCAAACATAGCTATGAGCTAGGCCCTTCATGCGAACAACCCCAGGGTGACCCTCGTGCAACATTTCTAGGACCCTGTGCCTTAATCGTGAAGGAATGACCACCCTGTCACCCCACAACAAGCATCCCCCCAACATTGACAGTTCATTTTTCTTGTTGAAATACAATTGGAAATCACCACCGTCCACCTTGGTGGGCCAACCCCTCGTTACCCAGCCCATTACTGTGCGCAAAACAGCATCTCTGGCAGAAGCCCTCGCCACCTCGTTCGAAGAAATGGGGCCCAGGGAAACAATGTCTAGCAGTAAAACCGGGGCTTCCGGGGTCGGGTTGTCCAATAGATCTGGTAGAGGACATCAGCTGAGGGCGTCAGCATGTCCTAAGGTTTTGCCTGGTCGGTGGAGCAGTTTGTACGAGTATGCGGCCAAAAATATGGACCATCTGGTCATCCGGGGGGAGAGGGCCACCGGGGTCGGTTTATCACCAGCCAAGAGTCCCAAAAGAGGCTGGTGATCTGTAATGAGTTCAAAAGTGCAGCCAAAAAAGTACTCGTGAAATTTTTTGACCCCCGCTACAGCCGCTAGTGCCTCCCTATCTAGCTGGCTATAGTTCCATTCAGCACTAGACAGAGTGCGAGAGTAATAGGCGATGGGCGCCTCTAACCCATTCGGCAGTCTATGGCCTAAAACTGCGCCAACGCCAAAGGGGGAAGCATCACAGACTAACACCAGAGGTAGTTCAGCATTGTACTGAATGAGGAAACTGTCCTCGGATAAAAGTCTCTTTACTGCATTGAAAGCGGTCGCCTCTCGCTTGCCTCAAACCCACGGGACGTTTTTTCCAAGGAGCCTGTGCAGGGGCTCCGCAATGGTGGCTTTTTGTTTCAAAAACATCGTATAGAAATTGAGTAGGCCCAAGAAGGCCTGCAGCTCAGCTTTTGACTTGGGGGTGGGCGCGCCTTGGATGGCCCTCACTTTGCTTTCTGTGGGGTGAATGCCTGAGCCGTTGATTCTGTAGCCTAAGAATTCCACTGATGGCACTGCTATCCTGCATTTATTCCATTTAAGCTTAAATCCCGCTTCTCTGAATCTGGTTAGGACTTGTCTAACCCTTTGGCCCAACTGCACTTCATCTTGGCCACTAATCAAAACATCGTCGAAATACGGAACGATGCCTGGGAGGCCTTGTAGAAGGTGCTCCATGGTACTTTGAAAAAGTCCTGGGGCGATGCTGACCCCAAACTGAAGCCTGGTGCATTTAAAGGCACCTCTGTGGGTTACTATAGTCTGTGATTCTGCTGTAGCGTCATCTACTGGCAGTTGCTGGTACGCCTGCGCAAGGTCTAGCTTCGCGAACGGCTTGCCAGGGCCCAGGGAGTGTAGTAGATGGTGGACTATAGGAACCGGATAGGCACTCTGTTGCAATGCCTTGTTAATCGAACACTTATAGTTGGTGCAAATTCTAATTGAGCCATCTGCTTTAACTGGAGTAACTATTGGGGTTTCCCACTTAGCGTGATCTACAGGAACTAGCACCCCTTGTTTAATGAGCTTGTCGAGCTCCGCATCGATCTTGGGTTTTAAGGTAAAGGGAACTCGCCTCGCCTTCAGTCTAATTGGCGCTACGTTGGGGTCTAAATTGAAAGAAATAGGGGTCCCCACGTACTTGCCTAGAGTGTCTTCGAAAACATCCCAAAACTCGTGAAGCAGTGTTTCTTTCAGTGATGATCCGTTGGTGTTGTGGACGCCCGTGAAGCCCATGCCAAGGGCTCGGAACCATTTCATGCCCAGTAGACTCGGAAGGGGCTTGCTGACTATGGTCAGAGGTAGCTCTTTCTGAAACTCGCCGTAGGTGACCCGGAACATGCCCACTCCTTCAACGGGGACTCGGTTTCCCTGGTAGTCGAGTAGGCGGATTTTCTGTCGGGATAGCTGTCTTTTCTGAAGCTTGGGCAGGAGTGCCTTGAGAGTTGATCAGGACATGATCGATAGCGTAGACCCGGTGTCGATCTCCATTTCGCACGATTTGCCATCGATTTCTACTTTCGTATAGACTTTCTCGTCATTGGGTGTGCTGGCTTGGCCGATTGTCGTGCTGTAGGTCTCCCGCTTTTGAGGTTCGCCCCGTTTTCTCGCGCCGTCATCTTTGATTGGCTGATTTGAATGCGCCGATTCTGGTTGGTTGCGGTAGTCACGTAGTTTTCGACTACGCGGAAGTTGAGCTCTGCAAACTCATGCTAGATGGCCTTTTCTATCACAACGCCTGCAGATGGCTTCTCTATATTTACACGACTGTCTCTCGTGATCCCCGCCACAACTGGGGCAGTACTCGTGGCGCCGGCTTTTCTTCATTCGACCTCTTCTCTGTATGGAAGACGTCCTCATCTGACTCTTCCTCTGTGCTGGTTCGCACCTCTTCTCTGTGGACTGGGGCTGTTTTCGGCCTGTCCTTGCTTGAATTGGGACACTGCAGTGCTTCCGACGCCTTCGTTGATGCCTCGTGTGCTCGGGCTTCGTCTAGCGCACCGGCTAGCATTAGGTCTGGCTTGGCTAGAAGACGCCTTTGTAACCGGGTATCGCGAACCCTGCAAATCAGTTGTTCAAGCAATTCATCGTCTAAATCTCTGTAGTCACGATGCGTAGCGGCTTTTTGAAGCATGGCCACATAAGCACTGACCGGCTCTCCTTCTTTTTGAACTCTTTGCCGGAGTTCGTAGCACTGAACGAATTTGGACGGAACTGGGGCGTAGTGAGCCTTCAGGTTGGCTTGAAGGATATCCCAGGGAACCATCTGGACTGGGGTTGGCTCGCAGAGAGATTCTGCCATTTCAAATATGTCAGGCCCGCAGTGGCTTAAAAACAGAGCCCGTTTTCTGTTTGCGGAGAGCCCTTGCATTTCGCTCGCTTCCAAGGAGCACTCGAACCTTGTCAGATACGATCCCCACTTCTCTCGGGTCGGGTCGAAAGGTTTTGGCGGAACGTAGGTAGACATGCCGCGTCTCCGTGTTCACCAGTCACCCTGGCTGAAACTCCAAGCTCTTTTCAATTTGCCTCTTGTGGCCTCTATCCCACCTTCGTCGCCAATGTTGTAGCGCGGGAATAACGAGAGGCACAAGCAGACTAGTAACAACAGCTCTTTAATTCAGGGTGAAACTTCAGCAAAACTCACAGGCAACAGCCCTCTTTATATACTTTCCAGAGGTGACCAAGAACCAATCAAGATTCACTATGCATTTGAATTTCCCGCACAAAATAGATACATACATAACAGAAACAATGCATCATAGGACAATGATTTTTGAACCAACATGGCCTAACTTACAAAATCTGGGACCCATGACTCCCAAGGGAATTAAATTTGGAGAAATTGTGACTGCTTCAGGCTACTGCTATGGTAGGGTGAAAGCTTTTTTCTCCTTTGTGAAGTTGGTTTGCCCGTACCCTATTTAAACTGTTATATTGATTAAAAGACTTGTTACAAGTGTACATATCACTTACTACAACATAGTTCAATGACTTAGCATGTAGTGTGTTGATATGGGAATTAGCTTCTTTGAAAAATATGGTGCTCTTTTGATGATATTACTGAGATGGTTGACCTGCGATAAGTCATACACAGAAGTCATCAATTGATCTGATGGTAAAACAGAAAAGTGAGAAAAATGTATGATTTCAGTCCATAAACATTATCTGTATTCAAATCCATACACACACACACACACACAAAATTTGCTACTTCATAAGAATGTTCCAGAATTAGATTCTTACAGAACCATTAAAAGTTAATAATAATCTTCCTATGGTTCTTATTTATTTAAATGCTTTGAGGAGGGATCAAACTGTGTTCTCTTGAAGAAAGCAATTTATCAGGTATGATCTCATTTGGAATCATGTTAACTCTTGTTCAGATTAATATATTGTCAGAATAGTAGCTTTCTTTTAATTAAGCTCCATCTGAGATAAACATCAATAAACAATGTTCTCTGGATCTAGGTGACTTTTCATTAATTGTATTTGTTTCTTTATTTTATTTTATTTGTTTCTTTTAATTTTATTGATTAAAAGTTGACAGATTGCAGAACTAATCCACTAACTTCAAATGTGAGAGCTGGATTCTTTCTGTGAACTCAAACATAGGCAACATTATGTCATTCATGGCTATTGACATAGCATGATAGTAATAGGATTTTTATATTTCATGAACTTATAAGAAAGCAATATTATTCTTTTTTAAAGCTAGATAGAGGTAAGCTATTACAACCTTCTGTATTCAAAATAAATAGTTTGTGAATAGCTAAATATATTCACATGTAAGCTTCTTTTCAAAATCCTGAAATTCAGGTTCATTCTTGAGACTTTAATATGTTTCCAAGGTTCCAAGTATTCTTTTTTCCAAGGTTCTTCACTATTTTGTTTTCTATTATCCTTTTTGTTTAATTGGGCATTTTTCTTTTAGAATGATCCTGGGCAACCATGCATATCTGAATTATATAAACAGGGATATGGGTTTTGAGTGTATGCTGAGAGCAAACAAAACACGCAGTAAGGGATGAATGAATATTTCAATCTGATTGAAATTCTTCAAGAGCATTTGCAACATAAAAACATCAGTTTTATATAGCAATTTATTCAGTGTATTTATTCAAGGTTGTGACACGCTAAGCAATGCAATAGTCATTAAGCAAGGCTGTTAATGCTCCAAAATACTTTCTTGTTGATGAATGTCTCAGGTATATCATTCATTATACATTAAAGTGGCAACTAAAATCCATTTGCTCCTAGGAAGCTAAGGTGTTATTACTGTTTAATGGTACATCACTCTGCTATACAACTATATAACAGGAAAAGCTCAAGAGCTAATTAAAAAAATGTAGTGGTATTTGATGTCTCCATCATTTTTGGGAAGAGGTACTTCAAAATATATGCAAATTTATTTATACATGGTATTTATATGGTTGTCATTTTTTTATGGAGATATCTCTGGAAAGCTAATAAGTATAAAAATGGAAGCTAACATATAAAAATAGTAGATAAAAAGATGACAGATAAAAAAATAACTTCACATTTGCCACTGGTCAAAAACACAAACTTGATTCTACTAACACTTTGATCCTAAAATCTAAGAGGGAAAACAAGTCTTTAAGACTTTCCAAAAGACAACAGGATCAGGTCTATCCAAACTTCACAGGGTTCATAGGGCAAGTGTCACGACAAAGAAGGCATTTTTGTTAGTATACAGAAGGAACCTGGAGCATACTCTTCATTGCAGATGTGGTAGGATGGACAGAAACCACTGGAACCAGCAACATGCTTCAGGAACTTGCTGGTTCCTTCTTAGTGAAGTTGCAGGGCTAGGTGCTAAGGGAATAGAAATAAAGGAAATCCTCAGGTCTGAATCCAATTTATTTCCTTCTGGACACATTTAGAAAACCAGCTGAAGCAATACGTGATTGGGAATAAGCATTTTAATATAATATTTCTTACTCTTTTCCAACTGCATAGCCTAAAGTGAGATGCAATTCATGTCATTAAATCAACAATGACATTATTATCATTACAGGCCACAACAAAAATATCAGCTAAGTAAAATATCCTCTCCATTAATGATACATCTTATAATGCAAATCAATACAGATATAGTTATAGAGTACAAGTCCTCCTCATTTTGCAATCAATCTTTTTTATATATATAAAAAAAGTGATCGTAAATCTCATGTAAAAATAGATTATTTACATTTACATATTCCATCAATTGACTATTTTCTTCTAAGTGGTGCGATGGGGCTTTGATCGGGGTGGCAGCCCCTCCACAACATGTGACCCTTTGGGAAAATTAATTGCCCATCCTCTGGTAGATCATGCAATACCCACAGATGCTTCATTTCTGCCTTTCCCATTTTACATTTTGCTAAAACAAGAGCATGACATAAATTGTCAGGACGTGACAATAATAAAGCTGGAATTGATTCTTTGCCTGTCATTGGATTGCATGAAAAGAGATTGCAATTTAGGATAAGGTGGCATCAAGATGATGATACAGATTCACATGTTTATATTTCAAATTAGCCCGTAGGGTAACTCATTTATATAATCATCTTCTGAAATCTAATATGGTAATACTGAAGTCTGGCTGATAGAAACTCCCGATCAAATTCAGATCTCCTATGATGCTTTAAGTATATGAGCCTAGTAGCCATTCTGACCTCAGGTGAGCTGTACTATTTAGTCCCACCACTAACTTTATTCACTTACAAGAAAAAGGGCAAAAGAATATAAAAATGAGTTGAATAAACAGAAATAGAAGTCTGAGTGTAAGAGAAAAAGCTAAAATAAAATTCTTATTTCAAACTAAAAAGTATAAATATCTCCTGAGTATTGAAAGAATGAAAAGTTTCATAATTGCTGTGGGGCTTTCTTGATAATATACAGCAAAGGTAGGAAATGATGCTCCTCCGTATGGAACTTAGAACTTGAGTCATAGGCATTTCCCTTCCAATTCCAGTTTGAGTCATAATTTCTCTATAACTTAATATTAATCTTGGCCATGGAGCTGAAGAACATGATTTTATACACTGTTTCTTGAGGAACAGTACATCTGGCAGGAGGCTACAGGTTAGGAAAGGCAGGGTATGCTGCAGACCACCAACTACAGCACCATCCTTGGTGTGCCAGTGGAGCAAGAAAAGTTAACAAAGTTTTCTTGGGGGAAAAAAGACAAAACATCCTCAAATTAATGAATTTCTTTTCTGCTCTAAGGAAAAAAAAATAGCCAATTGCTCGAAGAAAACCTGTTCTCATATACAGTACTTTATTAGAATTTAAGCTTACCTTTAAAAGTCCTTCCCTTGGTACTCCGAGGGAAGTGACATGTTCTACTTGAATAGTGAAAGTCCTTTCACTATTGACAATCAGCTGAGAATATCTTTGCCTAGATACATTTATGATGATGATGAGGAGGAGGTTCCTAGCTTTTTAAAGGAATCAGTTGCCCCCTGAGATAAGGAGAATCCATGACCTCAATGCCTTCCGTCGTGCCCTTAAAACCCATCTTTTCCAGCAAGCTGGGCTGGCTTAAGAAGAAATTTTAAAATTCTTTTAATCAGTTTGTGATTTCTTAACTTTCGGGCCAAATTTATATATATTTTTAACTGTTTTTAATATTTGTATTCTATGTTCTTATCTTGGCTGTACACCGCCCTGAGTCCTCAGGGAGAAGGGCGGTATATAAATTGGAAATTAAATTAAATTAAATTAAATTAAATTAAATTAAATTAAATTAAATTAAATCAATTCTATCAATTCTTATAAATCCCACCTCTCTTTCTTATTTATAAAACTAATTGGCTGCCCATCTTACCCTAGGGTAACTCTGAGTGGACATCTTAGTTACAATATAAAATGTTAAAATCAAACCTTACAATCAAAGATACATGGGGAGAGCAGGGATGGAGTGGGGTAGTGGTGGGATCTGTTATTACTTAATCAACCACCTCCATTGCACTGATCCCCCACTGGTACCCAAAGCCAATTGGCACAGCTAGGACCTTATGAAAAGATACTCACATCTGGGGACAAGATGTTTCAGACGGTATGAGCAACATCAGAGAAGGCCCTCTTCCTGGACCCTGCTTTTAATTTTTATATTATTGCTTTTAAAATAGTAATATAAAGAGAAAAAAACCAAACAAGAACAAACACCAAATTTATTCATTTATTTATTTATTTATTTATTTATTTATTTATTTATTTATTTATTTATTTATTTATTTATTTATATTTTGTATTTCTTAATCTTAATTCTCAGATAGATAGATAGATAGATAGATAGATAGATAGATAGATAGATAGATAGATAGATAGATGATAGATAGATGATAGATGATAGATAAATAGATAGATAGATAGATAGATAGATAGATAGATAGATAGATAGATAGATAGATAGATAGATAGATAGATAGATATAGATAGATAAAAATCTCTAACATTGTTTAAGAAATAATTGGAAAAAATACAACAGAAAAAAGTACACTGTATAATATGACATTACAACAGTACATAGATACAATTCTATATACAATTCTATAATATAAACCTTATAAACCTTATATAAGTGTATAGTGTATATTTCCCATAATATAAGTCCCATGTTTCATAATACTTATCCATGGAACCTCTACATCTATAGCAGGAGTGTCAAACTGGCGGTCCATGGGCTGGATGCGTCATGTGCAGGCCACGCCCATCCCAGTTCTGCAAAGGAAAAAACTGTCGTGACAGCAATGGGATGCCATGTGTTTGACACCCATGATCTATAGGGAATCAGGTTTTCAATCCATTGAGAAAATGGGGCCATACATTTATTTTTTAACTGCTGCAACACTTTTTTAGCCATACTTAGAGTTGTTGCGTTGTCAAATACTAGATATGTAATTCAAGAGAATATTATCCTCTGAAAATTTTAGATTTTGTCACCCAATCACATTTATATGGTCCACTACTTTTTTCCCAAAGTAAGTATATGACATTGTAAAAACCTCTGTTTTGAAGAAGTGTGGTCCTTATTACATCTCCAACAAACTGCTGTCCTAATATTCTTGGTCCCAAAGTACAGTGGATTTATACAGAGCTTCAGGGAAATATTGTCAGGTCTATTTGATTGGCATTATGCTGATCATAACCAGATCTGTATTTTAAAAAATTGAATAAAAGTGATCTCAGAGTAATCTGATTTATCCATGCTATCTGGAATTTTATATGTTGCATTAAGGGATTAAATGTAATCTTAACTATGGGAATTATGTAATACAGCTGTTTCATGTTGCTAGGGCTATGAACCTCATATGGGTTTGAACTGTTTGGTACATGAGTATGACTGTACTAAGTGATACTATGGAGGGGGAACTATGCAGGTGAGATTAAGAAAATAATGTGAGGATTTTTTTTTTTTGCTTTGCTTTGCTTTGCTATGCAAATATTATAGTTGTCAAGATTTCAAGGCAATGAGTTTTATCTTACCAAGGTGTTTTGCATCATCTTGAAACTTCTCCCTCAGAACTTCCATTAGCTGGGTGATTTATATCATATAGTGTGCCTTATTTAAATTGTGATGCTTCTGACATGAATAAACAAACAGCTGGAAGACACTTCCAGGTGATTACTGCAAATGATCAGAAGAGATGTGCATATGTGGACATCAGAAAGCTTTTCCATCTATTGAGTCCCAGAGAAATTAAAACAGACAGAGTGAAGGGGCCACTTTGCCTTTCAAATCAAAGAGAACCCCCCACTTCACAAAGCATCTTTGAGAGAGCAGGTCATCAGAGACATAAGACCCCTTTAGAGTTTTGTCCTGGGAATGTCTGACTGCTCAATCAAATATTTGAACTTTGATTGACAGTATGGGGAGGAGTACTGTATTAGAGACAAAATAATATCCTTTGCTTTTGACAACCTTTCATATCTTGATAATTTGTTGGACTGAAATAATGAGAAGTGGCTGGTTCTATAAATCAGATGTTATTTTATTATCTGTGAATAATCTACATAATAAAGACAAGAGTTAAATCTGAGCATAGTGAACTGCGAGCAGAGATACTATATTTTTCTTCTTATCATTTTTACTTTGCTTTTGAGGCTGAAATATTTGATTGTAACTCATTAAAAATAATAGAATAAAATGTCCTTGATCTTATAATTTTAAAGGCAAGACAGAAAATGGAACAAGTTCAGAGACCAGTTAGAGTGCAAGGACTTTTAGGTAGGACAAA
Organism: Pantherophis guttatus; assembly: GCF_059756535.1. NCBI lineage: Eukaryota > Metazoa > Chordata > Lepidosauria > Squamata > Colubridae > Pantherophis > Pantherophis guttatus. The sequence continues at coordinate 41,464,141 of NC_142065.1, read as the reverse complement.
CTAGTCTCTCAGTGCACTAATAGAAGATCCCTCTTTCTCTCTATTGCATCAGGAGGATTGAGCTGAAGGAGAGCCAGCAGGGTTGATGGGTTCTTTATTTATCTGAAATGAAATATTTATAAATTGCTTACTTGCCCAGAACTTCCAGGTGATACATCACTCAGAGGTATTTTACATACAATATAATACCCAATAATGTAATAAATTCATAAAAGTATAAACAAGAAGATATAAATAGTGGAACTGTACATCATAAATGTCGAATACATCATCAGGTGAATAAAGATATGATCAATGTGCTTTTTCTTCTAGCTGCAGAATGGTCTTACATCAGGTATCGACTTTTCCAAGAAGAAGAAAAATTCTCCAGTTGAAATTCCTGGATGCAGCACTTTTGCTAAAGTTAAAGTAAAGGTATTTCATTCCAACAGATGAACAATTAGGAATCAACAGTTGCAGAATCAGCTTTACGGATATATTTGTTTATAAATCAATTGAAGAAATGTACATTATGTAATATTCACTATTATTTTTACATTACCTATCTTGACAATTTTTTTGCATCAGATTTGCCAAAACATCTTGTGATTATATAATAAATATTTAAGGATAGTTAATGTATATCTCAGATGGCTAGATAGAGGAAGAGAACAAATCTGTTTCACTCTGTCTCATTCACTCACTGTGTGTGTGTGTGTGTGTGTGTATGTATGTATGTGTGTAATATATGTACATACAAGTATGTATGTACCATATTTTTTGGTGTATAAGATGCACTCCCCCCCCAAAAAAAGTGGGTGGAAATGTCTGTGCATCTTATACAGCAAATGTGCCAAAGACCCACCCACCTGCCAGCCCCCACTTTTTGGCTTCTGCCTCCCAGCAATTTACCTCCTTGCAGCAAACAGCAAACATTCTGGTCAGCTTCAGCACAGCCTGATTTAGTACAAGCAGCTGGTTGGCAGTTGGATCTGCCGCCCGGAATACTACCTATCAGCTTTTCCAGGCTGCAGATATCGCCACTGCCCATCACCACAGTCACCACCCATTGCTGCTGCCACCTATCGCTGCCTCTGCGTGCCCCATTTTTGGCCTCAATGTGCCCCATTTTCAGCCTGTTCCAGGCAGCAGGGATCACTGCCATTACCTATCCCCACTGCCTGAAATGGGCCAAAAATGGGATGCGCGGAGGCCAAAAAGAGTTGCATTAACAGAGGGATATAATTAAGATCACATGAAGTATTAGTACTGCTTTATAAAGCCTAGTAAGACCACACCTAGAATAGTGCATCCAGTGTTGGACGCTATATTATTTAAAAAATGAGACTCTGGAAAGAGTGCAGAAAAAAGCAACAAAGATGATTAGGGGCTTGGAGCATATGAAGAGATTTGGTATGTCTAGTCTAGTGAAAAGAAGGATTAGGGGTGACATGATAGTAATGTTCCAATATTTGAGGGGCTGCCACAAAGAAAAGGGGGTCGACTATTTTCCAAAGCACCAGAAGGCAAGACAAGAAACAATGTGTGAAAATTAATCAAGGAGAGAAGCAACCTAGAACTAAGGATAAATTTCATAACAATGAGAACAATTAATCAGTGGAACAGCTTGCCTTCAGAAGTTGTCAGTGCTTCCATCCCTGGAGGCTTTTTGGAAGAGATTGGACAGCCACTTATCTGGAATGGTATAGGGTCTCCTGCTTGAGCAGTGGGTTGGACTAGAAGACTCCAACATACCATCCAACTCTGTTTTTCTGTTAATTGTATAGTACAGTAAAGAAAACAAAGCAATAATAAAAGGAACTGTCAAAAAGCCGGGTAAATTTATTCAGTTATTTATTCTACTTTATAGTTTTTATATATAGCTCAATCACTAGCACTCAGCATGGTACACACTAAACAAAGTTAGAAAAATAATACAAAAAGCATAATAAACAATAGTCATCCAATAGTTAAGCTCTGGGCCAAAGACTTGTTGGAATAAAAGTCTTCAGGCCATTTCTTGCCTGAAGAAAAACAAAAAAGCAGAATTGAAGCCAATTGTACTTCTTCAGGCAAAATATTCTCAGGGGAATGAAATCATTATTTCTGAAAAGGCCTGTTGTCCTGAACTCATGGATCTTTCAGTGGAATATGGGAATTTCCAATACTTCCTCTCCTGAGAACTGGACTAGAAAGACAGAATCAAAGACACAATTTGGTAGCTTTATAGATAGTAGAAAAGGGACACAGTGATAGAAAAGGGACGTGGTGGCTCAGTGGCTAAGACGCTGAGCTTGTCGATCAAAAGGTCGGCAGTTCAGTGGTTCGAATCCCTAGTGCCACGTAACGGAGTGAGCTCCTATTACTTGTCCCAGCTTCTGCCAACCTAGCAGTTTGAAAGCATGTAAAAAATGCAAGTAGAAAAATAGGGACCACTTTTGGTGGGAAGGTAACAGCATTCCGTGTGCCTTTGGCATTTAGTCATGCCAGTCACATGACCATGGAGACATCTTCAGACAGCACTGGCTCTTCAGCTTTGAAACGGAGATAAGCACCACCCACTAGAGTCGGGAATGACTAGCACATATGTCCGAGGGGAACCTTTACCTTTTTATAGATAGTAGAATCTCCCATCTGGGTATGAATAGAATCATAATAAAATTGTCATTCTTTCCAAACTTCTGCAGGCAGTACAGCATGATATTTTGGTGACAAATGCCACCAAGAAATCTTTTAAGATGAGGAGGGAGGGGTACTCCCCAACCCAAGTCCCAGTGAATGACCATTGTCAATGCCTGGACCTAAACCCCAATTGAAATGGATTGAGTTAACCATTCTTTCTAGGATTATCTATGGCTGATTTACCACTTTTCGACAACTTTCCCACCAAACAGAAAAAAAAAAGGAGATAGAGCCAAAAGGTCAAGTATAGCAAAAATAAGAAATGCCTTCTTTAAGAGATGATGAATCATTGCCTCCTTTTGATGTGATGACATAATAACCTCCCTCAGAAAAGCATTAACCCTCTCCCAAATCATCCTGCTCTAATGCCTGAAGGAGATAAGTGGGATGTCAATCAAGTCTACCGGTGTCAGATTCATGCTACAGAGAATTTAATCCACTTCCTCAAGTTCTATAATGTTAATACTTCCTTGTTCACTTTGTTTGGATCTATCTAACTGCCATAGAAGCCAGAGTTAATATGAGCAACTTTATCTGCAGAAAACCTACAAAATCATCTGAATGGCCTGAACATTTTCTCGCCTCTTTCATAAAAGTACCTAGGTTATCCTATCCATCATTTGAGAGTTTGTGGATTCAATAAATGGAGAAAAGCTGAAACCACACAACTCATATAGTCAATAATAGGTTCAAATGTAAATTGGTAACAATGATACATAGCTCATACACTCACTTAAATGTGAGTTTAATGTGAGTCTGGTTTTATGCCATTTATTACCATTTTTGATATTTTCTCAGCAAAGGCACCATTGAGCTACTGGAGAATGGCTCTGTTTGGCCACTCTTATCTAGTCTCTGGGTTCATTAAATATTCTAGATCTCTTATCAACAGTGCAAAACAGCTGCAAGACAAATTACCAAGAAAATCCCCAAGATATCTAGAATAGAATCTTTGGAAAGTAAAGAGGATGATCACATACCTGGGGTAGACTGTTTAACAGCTTCTCTATCTTTGCAGAGGTCAGTGAGGCTAGAGTCTGAAAGGACTGTTGCTATTGTTCTCCATATCCAGATCATATATTACTACTATGAAGTAAAGTGTAGATGAAGCTTGCAACTTCCTGTTGCATCAAAGCTACTATTGCTAGTGCTAAACCGTGCAGTTGTCATGGAAGTCACAAGCCAGCCAATGTTCTCCTATGGTATGGTATTCAAATCACCCCCCAAACATTTCCCAAGATAAGGTCGAAGAGTTCATGCTGGACAGTTAGTCAGTCAGCACACCACATCAGTCACCTCTGGGACAGTGTTATTGGTTGCTACAGTGCTGCCATGGAAGACTTTAGCATCCCTTCTATCTCTGCTGTGGGAAAATACACCGCATTCTTTATGTGTCTAGGAATACACAGTTCATTAAGCTAGTAAAATACTGTTCATTAAGCTAAAAACAAGTGTATAGTTGGCAAACAATTCATTAGTCTTAGATGGGATTTAACAAATACCTAAGTAAAAGTTCAGCCCAGAATTAATTGCAATATACTAATCAGAAGAGAAAAATCCAGTGCCAGTTAAATGTATTTATTCAATTCTGAAGGCTGGAGGCATAAATAATTTCCAAAAGTAACACTTCAGCAGGTGCTATTGTCTCATGCTGCAAAACCTTGGTGCTTCACAAGAAGATTTCTATTGATTTATGAAAGTATTTACTAAAACAAACACTTTCATTCCTCATTTCACACTTGCAGCTCTGAAACCAGAGAGGTAATTATGTAGAATTTTAATAGAATGACTTAAGTTTTGTGGTTTCTCCTGAGCCTGGGAAGAAAGAAATGGCAATCAGAGGTACAACACACTAACTGAAAAGCCTTTTGTTTGTACAGGCAGGTATTTGATCTGACCAGGCTTTGAATTTATTTTACCTTGATTTTCCTCGTTGCTCCTGATTTTGTTTGATTTCCTTTTAGTTGCAATGCTTTAAAAGATGCTATTAATCATTACAGTGTTTCAGTAAAAAATGCAATTAGAAGATGTGCACCCAGAAAATACATAAATCAACAAACTAATCTGTCAGTATGCAAACATGTAATGGAATATATACATATTTTAAAAATGTAATGTAAACAAATATGTGGTCAACGTAGAAAAAATAAGATGGGTATCTGAAATTATAAAAATAATTTTGATGTGAGTTGGTTCTGGGTTATCCCAGAAATCTCAATAAAAGAAAATGTGCAATAGGAAAACAATATTTATCTCCATCTCATGATGACAAACTAAGTTGGAAGAGTCCTCTGAAAATGAAGCAGAACATGAGTAGCTTTTTATTTTTTCAGGGAAAGAAAATGTTTGAAAAACTGGAGAACAAATTTCAGCAATACTTGGTAAAACATGTAAAAAAAATGCCATAATTTTATCTTGCCAGAGACAAGATGGAGCCTCTAGTGATGGGGGGACAAACTATGCATACATGATTCCACTGCTTTGTGAATTGCACAGGTTGACAGTTGGCTTCCTGGTGTAATTTAGGGTCCTGGTTATCACAGTTAAAGCTCTTCAAGTCATACAACTTGAAGAGGGTCTGCCTACCTTTGGTTATTTTCCCAATCAAGGATGCTCAAGCATGGTGAATGCTATTAAATAATGTCATTGTGGAAAGCTCCGGAAGAGTGTCTCCTTTATTGTATCATCTGCCCTCTGGAATGTTGTCCCTCCTAGAGATTCTTATGGCTCCAACACTTGAGTTATTTCAAAATTGTTGAAGATCTGGATATTCTCCCAGAGCTTGGGGACAAGTTGTCTGTGAAGTCCCTTCTGTTACAGGTGGCTTACAGTCGGTGTTCTGCTCATCCAGTCATTTGTGAGGGTTTTTTTTAATCCCTTATACATATTGTTTCAGTTTGTAAGCTACCCAGAGTACTAAATGACAAGATGATGAATCTAAATCAAAGGAAAAATATATCCCAAACTCGCTAAAGAACTTGCTAAATAAAATCAATAAATGGCTGGATTACTCCATTCTGACCCCATCATCCAGATTCTTGCTTAATCTGATCCTTGGAATCTGAAGACTTTTCTCCTTAAGTAAGGAAACCATTCCCTTGTAGGTCAAAATTTGAAAGTAGATTGTTATGACTGAACAGTGATGCAACACGTTTTCAATGGATTTTTTAATATCTTCAAGATATCTGTTGTCTTTTATCTTTCTATTAATTGAATTATTTTCATGCATATAAAAAACAATCTGAATATCAGTCTTGTCTTTCATTTTGAAAAACAATGAGCCTTTTTTTCTATTTTTTTCCTATCTATGATGCAACATTCTGTAAAACTGAATTATTAACTATTTGCCTTAAGCTATCAAATGAAGGATAAAAAATAAAGTCTGGAAGCACAGTTTTTCTACTGGAAAGGATTTAAAATTGGAAAAGTTGATTTACTATAAGATCTAATGATTATGAAATAAAGTAGAAGTAACTGTGACTTCAAAGTGAAACATTGAATAATAGATTTACCTGTAGAACAATCTATTTTGTTTTGTTTTTAATTAAAAAAATGAAAGATCATTGTGAAGGTTAACCATGTCTTAAAGGAAAGCAGTGCTGCACATAAAATATGAATTTAAAGGGGAAGAAATGCAGTTTGTATAATACTTTACTGGTTTGGTGAGAAAAAATCCTTATTAGTCAATAGCCATCTTATTAGGCCCTGAAGAGCAAAAATGTTGTAATTAAGGTTGCATAACGGGTTTGGTTTTTTTTCAGAATAACAGTAACTTTAAAGTGACATTATAATGGACTCCCAGAAGAACTGATATCAAGAAATAAAAAAGAGAGCATAGTTGAGGAATTAACAACTATGAATCCTTTAATTAGAAAACTGGTCTGCGATAATGTCTAAGGTTATCTAACGAGACTGTCATTATGCATTTAAATGTTAAGTGATGGTTTTTAGAGCACTAACTTTTCAACCCCCCAAATTAAATATGATCCATTCAGGACTCCAAACTCACTTTTTCTTTTGAATACTATGATTATAGAAGGTAGTCATTGGGAGCCATCTTTCTTCATAATGGTTCCTTCATGGGTTCAACAGAGCTCTGCTCCTTACTTATCCCAATAACATTGCCTGCCATAAGCAAAGAAAGGTTTTATTCTTTCCACAACTACCAAATACAACATTCTTCAGGTGCTACAAAAAAAGTTTTAATGTGATCTTTATCATTCTAAAGAAAGTACTACTAAGAAAGCAGATTTTTCATCACTCCAAGGATACTTTTATTTATTTTTTATTTTATTTATTTTTCATATTTCTGAACCACCCATCTCCCTCAAAGAGGATGCTTATTTTTTATTCCCTATGTTGGATTAATGAATTCCTTTTAATATTGCTATCCCTTTTGGCCAGTAATATGGATCAAAAGATCACCACTGATCAACTGTCCTGAATTCTACTACGGACAGCACATGCCTGAAGAACTAAGGATTTAGCAGGAGTTGTGGGGAGGGGCAACTTTGTACTATTATTCACTACAATGTGAACAGCAAACATTAAAGTTCGTGACCTGCCTGTTTATGCATTAATTATGGAGAAATTGTTTGAAACCATAATTGTAAAATGTAGGAGGATTCTGATGGTTTCTATTTACATATTACATATTTCAGTTTCTTTGCACTTTAATAACTCTGGTTATGTCACAAAACTTTTAGGAGTAACCGTTGTAGACTGTACAATCTGACCTGCTTCATGAAACATCTCATAGTTCTAAGGTAATCATCTAATAATAAAAGACGTATAGCCAATTAGAAATTGGCAAACCCTTTGCAGACCCTTCTGTAACTCAGTATGTGTTGATATCAAATACAATCTTATGGCTTTTCGACCTCATGTTGGTTTTTTGAGTTCTGAGTTGGTTTGCTGACTTAATCAATTTCTTACTTTGCTTCATGTTGTTGTGAGAGAGTACAGGAAAATAAGCCTATGCGTGCATAGAATCTGATATACGAGAAAAAGAATTTCAAATAATAACACTGAACAACCCATGCATTGGTTGTAGAATCTTCTTAGAACTTCTCAAGGGCTGTGTAAATGGCCTACTTTACCCATCTTTCAAACCAATGATCCTCACTATCTGAAATGTGGACTTTGCTGTATTCAAAAGAGTGACCTTTGTCTTTATGGACCTCTGAATCTTGTCCTACTGGGTTCGAGGCATTTATGTTAACATTGAGCAGCCCTCTCTCAACTGAGGGGGAGGGTTAAGACACCCACCTATTTCCAGTCTACAACATAGCCCCTTGCAGTTCCAAGAAGATTTCACAATCAATTGCACTCTGATTCACATGACCCTGAGGGCAAGGATAAACCCCCAAGTGGCTTCAAGAGCTCTCAGGGAGAGTGCTAATGATCAGATAAGTGCAAAGAAATATAATCCTTCCATTTCCCCTCCCATTCCCCAATCTGGTCAGAACCTATCCTACCATCCCACCCACCATCCATTCTCAATTGTCAGTACCTATCCATCAATCCCTCCCACTATCACAACTCATGAAGCTTCTTGGATGAGAAGCAAAACATTTTGTTCTTCTTCCTCAAGGTAAAAACAGCCCAGTTGCCTTTTGAAAAAGCACCTTTGAGACAACTATGACCTGGATGAATGAGTATCTCCACAGATACTTAAGAAGACATACTTTATATTGACTTTGTTGTTTATTATTTCAAATGGAATTTTCCTGAGACTCTATTTCATTTCAACCTACTGAGAGACTGACTTTAAAACAAAAAACAAAAATCATGTTTCTGAGCAAAATCTCTTGGCTATTTGTGCTCATTCCATAGTTACTGTCAATGCGAAGCAGAGGGTAGCTATTGTTAATGAGATCCTTTATGGCCAGTTCACCCTGGGAGTATTCGAGAATCCTGCATAATGCATCAAACTACTAAATCAATACATCATAATAAGAGGATGCAATCTACCCAGCTGGTTTAGGCCAGAGAATGAAGCTTCCATTCCTTTTCATTACAGGCATAGGAAACTGAGCCTGAAAAGTTGTCCTTTCTGTGCTTAGAATGGTTTAGCATTTTCTTCTATGCTGGCCAATGGCTTAACTTTCTCTTATGTAGATGAGCTGTGCATCAATTATTATCAATCCCGTTGGTATAGTAAAAGAAATTGTAAGGATTAAGCACCATTCCCTTTAATTTAATATAAATTATACATAATATTTTATATTGAAGTTATCCTAATCCCCTACCAGGAAATTTCACAAACTTAGGCTAGAAGAAATTTAAAAAACAAGCAAACACACAAACAAACATCCAGAAAAAGTCAATGGCAAACTTTTCTGCACAATTGCGCAAAAAAAAAAAAAAAAGTTTCCATACAGTCACTAGAAGTTAAACATAAATTTGTTTGTTTTTTATTTCCCCAACTTAACCTGCATAATTTTAATCCAAAATCTTGATCCTATGGATTTCGTGATAATCAGATAAATGAAAATATATTCCTATGCACTGTCAAGTTTGCTTGCTATAAATTATGTAGGCCTTGCTTAATCTCCTGTTACTATAAACAGCAATGAATCCAATAGTATATTTGACAGCCAAAGATTGAATCCGCTGTGCCAGACGGTAACTGGGCAAAATGAATTAAGTAACCAGTCCTATGGCCTTTAATTAACAGTATCAGTTATTAACAGATATCTATCAGGAGAGTTAGATAATTGGAATGAAACAGATGATATTGTAAACTTCTAAAAAGTGTGGCTAGTTTATTTAGTTATTTTAAGCAACTACTTATGGGGATGGTGATACATTTTCATCAAATACTGCAGCATCTTCTCACATTAGCATTCCAGAGGGATCTAAATATGTGAACATGTGTATTAATTATATTATAGTATTGGAACCTTGTTAGACTTCTTTAGCCACAATACACAAAACCAGATGCTAATGTCTGTATTGGATGATAGAGATAATTGGGTTATAGATGAGACAAAAATTGAGGAGAAGAATATATATATATATATATATATATATATATATATATATATATATATATATATATATATATATATATATATATATATATATATATATATATATATATATATATATATGAGAATAAATATATGTTTTGATTGAAGACTGAACTAGTTCATGAATAAATATAATATCATAGAAAGCTTAGAAAGTTACAGTTTATATATCAGTTTTCTTACTATTAGTTGACAAAAACCAGGAAAAGTGGAACAAAGGAAAGCAGACCCCAGCAATGGATGTCCTTTCTTATCATTATAAAAAAAAAATGTACAGACAGTTTTAATCTCCAGTGGAGGCAAGTCTTTTTTCCAAATTTCACAAAGTGTCAGATATGCTGAGAAAACTACAGCAGATTAATAGGAGCATCTTCAAGCAAGTTGTCCCAGATTTACGGACAAACAGTAGAATAAATAATATAGAAATCAGGAGTACATTAATAGCTTCATTTTAACTTCATACATCTGTAGGATAATGAATTTAATTACAGCTGAAAAGAAGAAAGTGTGGTTAATTGATGTGGCAAAACCAGGGGAAAAATGAATAGAAGATAAAAGATCAGAGAAGATCTTGGAGAAGATATTAAAGTATCAAGATCTGAAAACTGAAGTGGAAAAATTATGGCATAAACTGCCCATGATGGTCCTAGTGGTTAACAGCTCACTAGATGTTATATCAACAAATCTTAGATGATTTAGAAAATCTGAATATTGACAAAGTTTCCATGTGTCAGTTACAAAAGAACTGCACATATATTATGCTGATCCAGTACAACATTGTAGGCTCTTGGAAAGAACTCATTGCATTTGAGGGCCAACGCCAGCTGTGACTTCACATTGTTTTCCATATAATAATAATAAAATCCTACCAAACAGAAGAGTAACATTCTTTGCTACAATTTGTCCATTAATGTACTTAATGTATTTCTGAGATCTGAAACTAACAGAAACTTCCGAGGGAAAGAGGAATGACACAGTAGTGGGTTTCACTGACCTTCGCTACCGGTTTGCAACTGTGAGTGCGTGTGTATGTATGTGCTTGCTTCGTTTGTGCATGGCGCTTCTGTGCATGCACAGAACTTTCTGTGCATGTGCAGAGCGTCTGTGATGACGTCCGGGTGGGTGGGCGGAGCCTCCCATTGCCACTACCGGTATGCCCGAACGGTATGCAATTTTTGAGACACAGGTTGAATTTAGAAAAGAAAAACCTTCTGTTTTGTTTTTGTTTTTTAAAAAACAAAGCTGTTCCACCAGGTCTTTCTCTGTGTCCTTACTGTTACTTGCTGTTACTATATAGAAAATATCTTCTCTTCCTCCCCCCACTTCTATTTGCCTCTACTTGCTGTTACTATATAGAAAATATCTTCTCTTCCTCCTCCCCCACCCACACCTTTCCCATTCAGTTTGTTGTTCTTGTTGTTGTTGTTGTTGTTGTTGTTGTTGTTGTAAGCTACCCAGAGTCCCCAGGGAGTTGGGTGGCATAAAAATGCGACAAATAAATAAATAAATAAATAAATAAATAAAAAAAAACACTGGATGGGCTTGCTAGAAGTTGAATTTCAACCACGGGTGATGGATTTTTGTTTATTTTCCAAAGAGTTAATAAGGAAGCACAGTTCTGAAATCATACAAGGCTCTGGTGGATATAGACAGTGGTTGATGCATAGAAAGCAATTCGTATAATAGACCCTCACCATCTTCCCACTACTGACAGCACCACCTCCACTGAAAAAGCATATTGTTGGGATGGAAACCGAATTGAATATCTTCTCAAACAAGGAAAGGCTAAAGCATCTAAGTAGTTTAAAGAGAATATTGCATAAGACTGGTAAGTACTGTGGTGGATTAAATGGCATTAAGGGAAATATAAAGCAGAAATCTGCTTTGTTCACTGTAGCTTGCTTAGTCTGAGACAAACTTGCAGAGCAAAATTCTAGGTTTATATTGGAGCAGCTTGTGAGGATCTGAATAAGATGCTTTGCTTCCAAGGGGTTAGAGTTCCATGTGTCATTTTTAATAAGAAATGTTTATTCTCCTATTCATGTCTACTTAATAGTTGTCAAAGAAAAAATCTGAGGCCTGAATATTGAGATTGCTGTTTGGCATATGGATGCCTGAATAAATACCTCTCAGGATCTATGGAATGTGGAGAGGGGGAGAAACCAGGGGTGAAATTCAGCCGGTTCTATCCGGCTCAGGCAAACTGGTAGTGGCGGCTGCGGGAGGCTCTGCCCACCTGTGTGGACATCATGATATCGCTTTTTTGCGACGATTTTAAGCCTCTGCGCAGCACTTGCGGCACATGCACATTTGTGAACCGGTAGGGAAGGTAAGTGAATTTCATCCCGGAACAAACATAAATATATAACACTATGGTAAGAAAAAAGCAAAAGCAAAATAACACTAACAACACTCCCTTTCTGGCAAAGAAAAGAAAATGCCTCTTCAGACAACGGTCAACATAAATTACAGAACTAATACATGTACCAGATACACGTTGAGTTTAAATTGCATGTATATAAGTTGATATGTAAAGTAGTATCACTGAAGGGATATGATTAAGGTTTAGAGAAAGGAGACATAAATGTTTACAGGTTATGCATATTTATGACACTTGCTTGTGTTTTTATGCAATATATAAATCCAGTGAAACATTAGTATCTCATTGGGCTTTTTGCAATTCAGAATATTAATCTCTATGATGACCATGGCAATGTACTTTCATGTCCTGGACAAGGGAAAAATAATTAAAGGCTCCCAAGGCCTTTTGTGCCATGATACTGCTAAAACTTTGGCAGAATGGAATGGAATTTATTCTGGGATAAATAATCTTTATACTGCTTAACGATTATTGGATTATATTTTAAAGTCTAAAAAATTACTTTAAAGACTTGCTATTAATTGGATACTTGAAGGTGTCTTCCATCATGGATTTTAATGCCTTATGATTTTAACAACATTTGATCTTAGAAAAGATCATATCTCTTTTACGGTAGCAAATCAACAAAAAAAGAAAACCTTTGATTAACATTCCTAGTTAATAAAAAGAAATTTAGATTTTTCAGCTTGATTGGTATTACCACAGAGTTAGGAGTGTGGTGGCTCATGTAGTTTGGATACTGGAATGACAATTGGCAGGCCTACATTTGAGTCCTAATTGCTGCTGTGGTCAGTCGAGGTGAGCCCCCATTATATGTTCCAGCTCTTGCTGACCCAGCAGCTTCAAAGCAGGCAACCATGAGTAGATAAATGGGTACCACTTTGGTGGGCAACTTAACAGGAACATGAGAGGAACCCTCAACTGGGCATTTTCCAGGCAATGGTGATGTCACCATTCAATTATTTCAACTCCAGATGCACTTTGGCACTCTTGACATGACTGAAGTAGTAGTAGTACCACTGTGCTTTATAGTAACAATACAGTACATTATTAATGGAGATAAAGCAACCAGTGTGCAAAATTTGAAGGACTTTATTATTGGAAAAATATCCTTTTGTGATTATGTGACTGATCAACATGGGGTACCCTCAAAAGGACTGTACAGATCTTCAAGCAATATTAGCTTCAGCAATATTTCAGCCAAGTTCTCCCTCAAAGTCATTTTGCAAAACAGCTTCCCCTTCTTCCTTCTAAAAGCAAGTTAAGTGGCCTTTTCCAGCAATTCCACAAACTGGAAGAGGGCTTGGCATGTTGTGAGGGCAAGTCCAAATTGCAATGCAATACAAAGTACCTCGTCAAAATAGGCTGTATCACATCTTTACCTTAATAGAAAGAATTACATTTTTCCTAGCTACATCACATAGACTTACATTCCAGTCTCTAGTAGGTATCATTAATAGGGGCTCCAGAATGTGACTCCCTCTTTCATGGTATTGGTACTCCATAGTACAATGTCATGCTGTGTCTTGCTTAAAAAGCAATTTGCAATAGGCACTTTTTATAAATGCAAGCAGACCTACAGATGGGCCCACTGATTATTAAGATGATTTCAATTAATCCAACTACAGATAGCTGAGATTAGGAAGAAAGGAAGGTGATGACAATAGGAATCTATTAAATCTGTCTCCAGGCAGAATTCTGTCATGAATTTCCAGTTCTATAAATGTCAGAAATTCTCTGTAGAGATATATAATACAATTCAGTAGAATTATCAGATATATAAAGTGTTCCTGAAATGCAGTTCTCTCAAATCAAAATCTGTCTATTTTCTGAAATAGAATTGGGAGAAGTTCCTTTCATCCCTAACATAAAGAAAGATGCAATCAAGAAGAGCCCTAACAGCTAGACTCTAAGGATGCTTATTGCTAAGGAAAGGAACAAGAAATAATCTGAGAAATAAGCAAGATCTATAGTACTATTGAAATACGTTTAGAATGGGAGAATTTACTCTTAAATTAATGTGTTTAATAAGCCAGAATGGGTCTTTTCAGCAGAAGAGAGAAAACATAAATAGTAATTTAATAGAGTCCAATAGTTCTGTCTTTGAATTCTGGAGCAGCTAAATTAGAATAAGGATGCAATCATCAAATCTTTAATGCCCTGTAGTTCTTTCAAAGTTTTACTTCCAAACTCTAATACTAAAACATTATAATTTTTTTTAATTTAATTTCTATAGTTACCCATTTCAACTCAGTGATACTTCACTGGAAAACAATTCTAAAGCAATTAAAACAGTTAAAAACAGCTAGCTAGCCAGCTGTTAAAACAGCTAGCTAACAGTTAAAAACAGCTATCCCTAGCTAGGTAGAGATAGATAGATAGATAGATAGATAGATAGATAGATAGATAGATAGATAGATAGATAGATAGATAGATAGATATCTGTTTTTAACTGTTTTAATTGCTTTAGAATTATTTTAATTTAAGTGTATATCTCACACACACACACACACACACACACACACACACACACACACTTGTTAGTATAGGAAAGAAATGGCAGGGGGCCTGGGAACATTGGTCATATACTGCACAGGATAAGTACTATGTGGTTTCAGCCTATTAGCTGGATTGCCAAATTATGTAATTTGGTTGCAGAATTTGGCAGGTCTGTATAGCAATGATTAGGAAGCAACCCTATGCCACTTGAGATGAGCTATTTTGTTCAATTTTTCCAGAAATAGGAAGCTTTCACCTTGTGCTTAATTTGCTTGTCTGAAATAATAGTAAGCTGCCTTGAAATACTAACTCATAATAGAATAGCCTTAATTAACAGATAGAGGCCAAGTCAAAATTCTAATGCAAAGAAATTTCCAGCTATTTGGGGGGTGGGGGGGGGAGAATAGATTTCTAGAAGGTTCAGGGTTTCTAATGTGCAAATCTATCCAACTATATTACAATTTTTATTTTTTATTTTTTTGCTGTGGTTTATATGATGTAACTGGTTAAATGGTGTTTTTCAGGGAGAAATAAGAGTAATAAATATTTCCAATGAAAAGGGTATAAAATAACTGTAAATTAGACAATATAAAATTGTACTTGCACCTTTGAAAAATTCAAGAATCAAAGTTAGAAGTTGATGTAATTTCTGGAAATGTTGATATTACAGTTTCCAAAATACCAAGCTAGAGAGGGCAATGGCTAACTCTGTGCATGATTATTAACTGGAGGCATGGTCATGATAGGAAAGTCAGAGTATTGCAATAGTTAAGATGTTGAACTTAGACTAGAAGATCCAGCAACATCTTGAAATTCAGCCCTGGAGTTCATAGGATACCTTCTTTCTCAGCCAACCCTAACAAGTTAGGGGAGTCTCTCAAGTGTTCTTATTGTCTCTTAGAGAAAAAGTTGGATATAAATAAAAGATAAAGAATCTTGGAAATCTTTCCAAGAGGCTTGGACTTGTAGAATGTTTATAGGAAGCCCCTTCCTTCCTTCCTTCCTTCCTTCCTTCCTTCCTTCCTTCCTTCCTTCCTTCCTTCCTTCCTTCCTTCCTTCCCTCCCTCCCTCCCTCCCTCCCTCCCTCTCTCTCTCTCTCTCTCTCTCTCTCTCTCTCTCTCTCTCTTTCACACCTTTGTTATTTTTACAAACTTCTCACGATGACATACTTTTCCAACATATTTTACTCCTTCTATTTTCCCACAACAACAAATCTGTGAAGTGAGCTAGGCTGAGAGAGTGTGTCTGGTCCAAAGCATGCAATGTTAACATGAACATTCTGTTTAACATATGTGATATTAGAGAAGTACCATGTTTTCCCCAAAATAAGACCCTGTCTTATATTTTTTTGAACCCCCAAATAAGCGCTTGGCCTTATTTTCGGGGAGGTCTTATTATTTTGGGGCGCGTGGAGCAAGACGAGGCTCCTCTTGCCATTTTACCTGATTTCCAGCTTCCTCTCCCTAACCCTAACCAAAGGAAATGGCAGGGACCAGCTGCATATGCATTTAAATATTTTTGGGGAGGGCTTATTTTTTGGGGGAGGGCTTATTTTAGCGCATGTGCTCAAAAGCCCGATTGGATTTATTACGAGGGGATATCTTATTTTCAGGAAAACAGGGAAGTTAAGAATAATTGTCAATTCTTTATCAAGAGACGTTAGTTTTAACAGAATAACAGAGTTGGAAGGGACCTTGGAGGCCTTCTAGCCCAACCCTCTACTCAAGCAGGAGACCATATATTACTTTAGATAAATGGTCCATCTTCTTAAAAGCCTCCAGTGTTGGAGGGCCCACAACTTCTGAAGGCAAGCCATTCCATTGGTTGATTGTTTTTATTCTCAATAATTTTTTGTATAGTTGGAGAATTAAAAACAACAACAACAACAAAGCATTTTTCTATGTTGGGATCAGGCTCCAAAACCAAAAAAGACAGGCTGACTTTCTTCTAAGATGTTTCCTTTATTGTTCCTTGCCTACAGAAATGTTGCCAAAGTAAAGCATCAGTAAGGGTATACTCCAAGAACTCCTAAGGATGAGCTGTCTTGACCCTCTTCCACTCACCCAAACTATTTAAACTTTATTATATTTTGTTCTTACAGAATGCGGCTCCTCCCTACTCAGAATCTGGACTACATTCCACCAAAGATATTTTGTATTCCTAGTCATTTATTATCTTTAAAAAAAAACATGAACATCGAAATGCACCTATACAGATCCTTTTTTTTTTTTTTGATAGTGGTGGTGGTTTTTCAAACAAGGATAGCTTGTTATAAATTAGAAATTGTAGACATTGTGGTGAAGGCACATAATTGCCTGGATTTCAAATAAGACCAAGTACTATCAAAACACCGAGATTATACAATTATTTTTCTGAGGCACAGTACATAGTTTCAGTTCAAATGAAAGCCACATTAATAAAGAATATATACTAAAGTTGATGCAGAGGATTCCCATGGAAATAGCAAAGAAGCAAGATTTTTTTTGTTTTGTTCTAGAAATAAAGTGTTACCAAAATTGGGAAAAAAATTCATGTCAAGGAGGGAAAGATTTATAATTTCATTGAAAGAGCATTGAGGCCACTGTAATGCATTTATGGATGTCTGAATGTTCAAAATCTCTTTTTAGTCAATTAACTGAAATTTGTAGTCAACATTTGACAAATGTTTTGTCAACATTTGTTAAACTTTTAGAAATAGAAAGGAAAATGGAAGAGAATTTTGTTTTGTAAGAGGCTATGTCTAAGTGGATTCTTTTGGGAGGAAAGGTTTCCTCAGTGTGAAATTGGAAGTTGAGGCTTTCTGTCCCTGTTATCACATGGAAAAGTTTTTAAAAAGAGCAGTTAAAATTAGTCTGACAGTCTGCTGCATTAGCATTTCTCTTCAGTGAAATCATGAAGTGTTTTTGTTTTCATAAAATGTCTGATGTAATATTTTACTGCTCATATCCGTAGACTATAATTATTCTTTTATTTGATGAAATTTATGAATAATCTTACTGACAGTTCTCTCCATTCTGTACATGTCTAAAAAGTCCATTATTTATCAGGCAATACTAACCATGGCAGGTGGCAGCCCAGTACATGGATTTTAAGTCTTTGTTGCCACTTGCCACCTCATGGCCTTTTTCAGAAACATCAAGTGGCTCCATGAAAATAAACATGGATGATATTTAAAAACATTTCTAACTGGAATGCTTTTATTCCATTTTAACAATATCCTTGAAATAGTTACATTAGGCTAGATTTCCTGAGCAATACAATGCATATATTGACAGCACATCTGTTCTTCACTTCTAGAAGAAGCACAGGAAAGTTAATGATATCTTCAAGAAAGGCAGTGTGATAGGATGACCATCATCTTTCTTATCCATGGTCTGCTATCCTGTTTCACCTCTTTATATTCAGGCTTTTATGCTGAAGATAGCCAGTCTGGGGGGAAAAAATCATAATATTTATAGGTCCATTATTAAACAAACACATTCAGAAAGTGTAGCTTATCATAATACTATAATATGGAGTAGAATACAATACGTTATTTGGACGTGCATTTGTCTCCAATGCAGACACTCCAGTGTACATGCAAAGCAGCAGAATCATCAACATCAGCATCAGCATCAGCATCAGCATCAGCATCAGCATTACTTGGGTACTAGATGTAATTTTCCCTACCTTCACCTGTTGCTTCCTATCTGTCAAAAAGCTAATAAGCCACCTACAAGTATAGACAGACACAGTGAGGTGTATCAGTTTAGAGTGAAGAATTTCTGGAATGATGCTATTGAATGCTGAGATGAAGTCTATGAAAAGGACCCATGCATAAGTCCCCAGGGATTCAAGATGTTGCAAGATGTGGTGCGGTGCCATATTAACAGCATCATCTGCTAACCTATTTGTTTTGCAGGCAAACTGCAAGGGGTCTAACAAGGGATCCATGATGACTTTCAGGTGGGCCATACTAAACTCTCAAAGGTCTTCATAACTACAGATGTCAGAGCAACCATGTATCCATTCAGCTCCCTGATGGCGGTTTCTTAGGAACAGGATGATGGTAGAGCATTTGAAGCAAAAAGGGACATAACACATCTCCAGTGATTTATTAAATGGAGGGCCAGTTGTTTATCACAAGCTTCCAAGCAAGGAGTTAGTCCATATGGGCCTGGTGCTTTTCCAATCTTTTGTCTATAACATAGACCTCAAACATCTTTTTCTAAGATCACCAGAGGTGTGGGGTCCAGAGGGATGGAGATAGGTCTAGGACTACTACTGTTGACTACTGTTGGTATATCTGAGGTGGTAGATGTTAGCAACCTCCTCTCAAACAGTAGAACACTATCAAAAGAAATTGACAGATATTATAATAGTACCTTCTAACTATAGCAATAACAATATGACCATCATAAACCATTAAAACCAGTTAAATTTCTGTATCAATGTCTTCATCAGTATGACCCCATAAGGGTTCAGCAACACACACTTGAATATCAAAGGGCTGACTGAGTCATTAAATGGTGACTATCAAATATAGTCTCAAATACCCAGTGAGACATATTTGTATATTTGGATGCACACAGAAATGATGCTAATGTTATAAAGTATAATAGTTGTGCATTTTTATACTACTCACAGGATACAACTTGTTCAAAATAAATATTGTTCTGGGTAATTCAGATGATTTTTAACATGGTTCAATGCCTCTTCATGTGAGAAACATTTAGATTTGAACTTTTGTTCTATGGGAGGCTTGTTATTAAACCAAAGAGTAAACATACTAATAACCAACATAGTTATTGACCTCTTCGATAAAATACAGGAATGCAGGTATGATGTTGGATGTGTCAATATCTTCAGATAGAAAGTTTAAACCTAATGCAGCTATTTTCCAGAATTCTGCCCTAAAATGTCATATAATCAATTTTCTTAGTGTGAATATTGAATAAGAAAATGAAGGTGACACTCTTAATTTTGCTGCTAGTGTCTCAACTATGATGCAAGGCCAAGTGTTTCATTAGAATATTTGTATTGAGGAATGAAGGTTGGGCTTGAAAAAAAAGAATCCTAGATATCTAAAGCCATTAATCACAAATGCATGAAAAGCAGACACAGTACAGTAACTCAAAATACAATGTTTAAGCAATGCAATTTCAAATTTAGGTTGCCTTTTAACTAAGATAGTTGGAAGTGAAAAACAAAGTTTGGGAGAATGGTGATGCATTGCTACTAATGGCATGTACATATTATGCCCTTGAGTTGCTCCTGTCTCATGATGATATTGGCTACGGGTGTCAAAGTCATCATATCACATGACGTCATATGATGTATCATGATGGTTTTTGCCTTTGGGGAGCCGGGGTGGGCATGGCTTTTGCGTGACGCATCTGGCCCACAGGTCGCCAGTTTGAGACTCCTGGGCTAGACTCTAAGCCAAATCTTAAATATTTAAAAAACCCTTTCCTAAATATGCAGTATATTGTTCCTAACATATACAGTTTTTCCAAGTACTTTCTCCTAATATCCTGCATCTCTTATTTTGTAAAAAAAATACTCCTGAAAAAGTTTTGCACTATTGTATTAACAACATTTTAAAAATTGAAGCAAGTTCCTTACAGTCAATTTATACAACTTTTAATTTGAGTTATATCCCCTCCTGCCCTGGAATTCATTCTGCTGAATTTCTGATTTTAATTTTTAGAAGTACAGCAATTTTCATCTCCTTTACTTAGAAGCAAAAGTAAGCCTTAAGGGAATGTCTCAATAGATCCTATTTTGCTGGGAGGAAAAAGGGGAATGAGATGAAATGGTTTGGGTAAATATAATAAGACGGCTCAATATGATTATACGGGGAAAATATAATCTTTTATCACTTTTTCACTAGGCTGAGGATACAATCCACTTGTAGTCCAAGTCTTTTTACATGGTTTGGATTATTTCCAGTTCTTTGTGTTTTGGTATACTTGATTTTTTTTTTTAATTATATGTATAATAGAAGAAAAAAATAGTTTTGCTATGCATAAAAGTGTGAGGTAATCACAAATGTTTGTTAACTTCTCTGAAAAAAAATATGTCAGAACTTGTCCACATAAATAACTGAAGAGCCTGCCAAGTGAAATATTTAATTTTCCTAGACAACGGTATAAAATAAAGTGAGGTAAGGAGGCAGTTTAACACAAGGGGAGCTGTTTGCACATGTTAATTGGATTTGAGAGTGAAAGTTCTTTCAATAAATCTGATATAGAATATTATCTGCAAGATCTCTCCAGTGGCATTAATCCGATATTATTCATATATATATACCATCTTACTAGGGATGTAGGAACATAGTGCTTTACAAAATGTAAAGCAGTGCAGGCAGCTGTGTTTGACTATTTCGCTGAAAGAGACTTGTCAACACACAATTTTTTTTCTGCTTTCCTTTCTACCCTGGTGTTTTACATTGTAATAGAAAAGTGTGTTATTGAAAGGACTGATGTTTCTGTAAATCAATGAGGATCACAATTTTTACCCGTTTTATTTATTTATTATTTTCAAAACTGCCTGATCCCATAGTGATAGTTTACAGATTTTTTTAAAAATGAAAGAAAGCAAGGTATATCAAGAAAAAGAAGAGAGCTGACCCAAGAGAAAACCCAAACGATAAATCAAACAAGCAAATGACAATGCAAAACAAAGGGAATCAGCCACCCTCTTAACCCAAAACCTGGGACCACAACCAGGTCTTTAGCAGTAGGCAAAATGTCAAGATGGAGCAGTATGAATCTTTGGAGGCTATCATTCCACAGGGCAGCAGCCAGAGTCTCGCCCTACTTGCAGATGGGCACTTTTCCTTTCACTTGAAAGATATATGACAAAGGTTTCTACTACTGCCATAAAAAGTTAAACAATCAATACACTACCAGGAGCAAAGAAATCCCCATTCTCAGTCAAACCATTAGTCCATGTGTCTCATTCAATATCCATTGATTAATAATGAATTTCAGATATATTTTTTTTCACCAGCTAGAAATAGATGAATCTGTCACAATTCAATTATCATTATTTAAAAACATAGCTAGTAAATTCTTTTTTCTAGTTAATGCATGCCTTTTATTTAATATTTGCTTTCAATGAACAATTTTTGAGTTGCAAACAACACTGAAAGCTTCCAATGCACAACCTGATGTTACATAGTTCACATATAGGCTTTGGAAACACAGCATTTATGTGGATAAATTTAAGTTAATATTTGCAGATCTATCCATTTGTTATTCCCAGCCCTGTCTGTCTATGAAGGCTGGGGAGTTTGAACCTGGGAGTTTTGGACATACAACAGACAGATCTCCATGAGATCTGTATGCTATGATGGATTTCCAGTTGCTCTTCTTTGTTGGTTCTCCATCTGCATCTGTTAAAATACCAGGCTACTGAATTTGAAACTTGTTTTTTTCCAGAGCTTTATACTTATTGATTCCAGATACATACTTGCAAACAAGGCAAGGATCTAATGAATTAGAGAATGGTAAAACTGTTTTCTCCTCCTCTTTCATCATGCATAACTCAAATCCACACATTAATCAGATACCATCTTCATTATAATGATAATGATGCCATGATGATAAATTTTCAAATCACACAATGTGGATAGCAAAGGAGGTTGATAGATTCTACCTTGAACACAAATGCACAGCATCTTTGGTCATATTGCTGCTCTCAGATAAACTGTAAAAGTATCATCAAAGAAATCTGTTCTAAAACTTCCTGACAAAGAGATACAGAGATCGAAGCTCAATTTACAAGAGAAGAAAATGTTCAGGAAATTTTGATATATCATTGGTTTTCAGAAACGTCAGCTATAAGAAGTACCAAAAAGCAAACAGGTATTCTTCTACCTAGTGAGAAATGGCATATAAGCAGATACTGGTAGGGAAATCAAATGAGGAACAGAAGGAAAATATAAATGAATGTAAACACTACTGGATAAAATTCCCAGCTGAAAAATATAATCATTCAGAAAGCAAGAAAATGATCCTACATTTTCTAATAAATTAATTAAGTACAATAAACCAGGGATTTATTTTATATATTAAATGGTTATGCAGAAGCAGCATCTTTCTGGTCAACACAGCATGGCTGCTCATAACTGCACAGCAGAATATGAAAACCTCCAGCTTGACTACTTAATGCTCAGGAAGAATGCCAATTTTCTACACATATCTCCTTGGTGAATATATCAGAGGATGCCTCTGTCATCATTTAAAGTGAAGTGGCTTTTCACTGCTTTGAAACATATGGCATTAAGTTCTGATCTTAACCCAGCAGAGAATATTTGATTTTTCATGGCAAGGGAGCATAGATATGAGAAAGTAAATGAATGATAGTGTCAGGGTTCCAAGTAACACCCCCAACAAAAGAAAACTCCAAGGCTTGGATTTCCTCAAAGTTACTTTTTATTAGAGATGTCATATTTGCACATCTGGGAAAGCCTGAATCTGAAAGTTTCCAGGTTTTCCCCACCCAAGTGAAAGTTTAAGTACCTGCCCAGCACCCTCATGTCCATCACATGGTCCAATAATCCACCGTCCAAACTGAAGACATTTCCCAGTCATTTGACTCCAGGTGCCAAGGCAATGCATCCTTGACTCTCTCAGAAAGGAATGTTATTTTGACTACATATCATCTACACTCTATGCAATCCCCTCTCCCATTTTCCCACAGAAGAAGATGTGACAGGCCTGAAGGCCCAAACGTAAAAGGTGACTTCCAGGTCTGACAGATGGCCTGTTTAACATTAGGGGTGTGTATACAGAAAGCACATATATATAAGTGTGTGTGTGTGTGTGTGTGTGTATATATATATATATATATATATATATATATATATATATATATATATATATATATATATATATATATATATATATATATATATATATATATATATATATATATATATATGTTTTCTCAGGTTTTCGCGGGTGTTTGTATGTAGGTCTCTGGTTATTCGGGTCTTCTCCCACGTAAAATTGGAAGTGTCTTGGCGACGTTTCGACGAAGTCTCATTCGTCATCTTCAGGCTGGTGTTCTCGGCTTCGTGCTTCCAGGAGCAATGTGAGATCGCAGCTGTCTCTTCCTTTCAACTGCTAGTGGAGGTGTGAGCAGATTGGGTGGGAACTTGGCTGTGTTCTGATTGGAATTCAGAATTCCAATCTGATTCAGAACACAGCCAAGTTCCCACCCAATCAGCTCACACCTCCACTAGCAGTTAAAAGGAAGAGACAGCTGCGATCTCACATTGCTCCTGGAAGCACGAAGCCGAGAATACCAGCCTGAAGATGACGAATGAGACTTCGTCGAAACGTCGCTAAGACACTTCCAATTTTACGTGGGAGAAGACCCGAATAACCAAAGACCTACATATATATATATATATATATATATATATATATATATATATATATATATATATATATATATATATATATATATATATACACAAGTGCATATGTACACATACATGCATATATTAGTATAGTATATTAGTATAAGAAGAATCAAACATCTGGACTGTGTGATAAGAGTTGGGTGGTTTTAGTGATAAATGTATGCTGGCTCGAGTCTTGTTAGTTAATATTCCTCCTGGGTAAAATGGTAAAGATTTACAGTCATAAGAATTAAAATTAAGGAGGTGCAGAGAAAGAGAGTAGGAGTACATTATATCTTAATTTTCTGAAGGGCAATATGTTATAGAATAAAATCAGGAACTACAAAGCTTCAAGCTATGTTATGGTACTTTTTTTTAAAATTCTGGAGAAATTTCACAGTGATACATTAGACTATAGAGAACACCTGTTTTTCTTTCCCCTACTATTATCATGATAGGGAGATTCAGTATTCTAGAGTACAATCACCTCTATTTAATCAATGGCCAATTTACAGCAATGATTTTTTTTGGCCGAAGTGAGGTATTTTCATTACATATTGATTATTTGCCCTCAGCTCATCTGAAGTGGTAAACTGTATTTTCCACTACTAGTGCTCAATTTAAATTCACATATTACAAGAAACAAATGCACGAATGACTCTGCCATCCAAAGTTTATGCTTTGAACATAAAGTGCATAAATTTGGAATATTCTTGCATTTGATCCACAATAGAAAAAAAGTAAGATATTTAAACAGTTAAATAGGAGGGAATGGGTACATTGATTTCCTCGATGCACATACCATTGGAAATGCCTAAAACAAATGTGCAACATATTAGTCACATATCCACATTTTGTGGTCTTCTTGGAAATGCAAACCTGGACTTCTGTCTGCAGTAGTAATATTCTACATCAAGGATCGATTTCAGATCAAGTTACTCAGATGTCCTATTCTTTATCATGAGTCCAGACTAACCAACATAAAATATCTTTAACTTGAGTCTGATCAGTTTTCAGTGTCTCTCTCTAAATCAAGAACACCAGTGAAAACTGATCAGACTCAAGTTTGGGCTATAAGAGCCCTACTAGAGTTCATTTGTCATCATATAATTCATTTGTCTTATACTTGCTTATTAGATGCCTCCAAGATGCATTTTGTTATCCCAAAACCTTAACATGTGAGGATAGAGCAGTGCCTAGGTTCTTTCAGAATATTAGAGCATGAAAACATTTAGATGTGACACAAAATATACAAGGGATGGCTCTAATAAAACCTTTTAGGATAAAAAAAATGTTCCCTTTGGGCATTAAGACTCCTAACAATGGGGAAGAAATGAGTATGCACTGTGTAGCTCAGCCTCCATTTCCAGAACTGCGTTTAATTGGCTGAATGAAGTTACATTATTCCACCCAATTGAGAATCTTGTTTGCGCAGTATCCCTGATTGAATGGAGTTTGTAACTAAATTCAGGTGAGTGTGGTTACAGTCCCTGAGCATGGCTGAAATTGCTAAAAACATTTCCTGTTCTGTCCCTGTCTCACACACGCACCCCCACAGACAGTCAATAGTGAAATAAACCAGCCAACAAAGGTTTCTCTAAGAGCAGAATTGGCAGCAACCCAGTGGCTGGCTGCCAAAAGTCTTTTACTAACAAAGGGAGTGTTTTTCAAAGCCAACACACAACAGATAAAAAAATATTCAAAAGTCCAGCAATGCAGAGAGGTTTGTTCAATATCAGTTTTTGCTTGTCACAGAGATTGAACGGCCACCACACCCCCTATTATACCCTGTGGGGTGTGGTCCAGTGACTCAGCCTAATCCCTGGCACACGTCTTCCTCTGCTGCGTGCGCTTATCTCTGCGATGCTGTCAAGGGTCCAGCCAAGACTCATCATCATCATCATCATTACTGCGTCCACCTGCGGCTGCGTGGAAGTGCTTGGCCCTGGGCCTATCTCTTGGCCTTCAGAGGACACCGGAGGCATTGCCAGAGACGAGGGTCCTGGAGAGGGAGGCCTTGCCAACTCCTCTCCTTCACTCTCGGAATCCTCTCCTGCTGATAACGCAGGCTCGGTGATCGGAGCCACAACATTTCCATTATAATAAGACTCAGTGGACCAGGCCACTGCACATATCCCTTCTCCCCTCCATCACTACAAGTAATATTTGAACAGAGCTTTGAGTACGTTATGTGCTCTAAAATATGGAAACATTTCAAAATCATTGTAACTAGGCATATATGGACTGCCTATTTCCTGTGGTTTCTTTCCAGCCAGTAAGGACTGATAGACCAGTGCCCTCCAAGACTTCTTGAACAACCAGTGTCATCTTTTGGAGCATAGATTCTATGTTGTGGTTCCTGCCCCCTAGAAGAAGGTCCCCCCTGATATATGGATGTCTCCCACGCTGATAGCATTTCATAAGATGGTAAAGACTGTCTGTTCTCCCTAGCTTTGGTGTCAGATACATGAATCCCCCCTTATTAGATATGTTTGTCACATGTTACATTCATTTTGACTTATAAATTCAGCCTTGAAAAGAAAACCAGACCATGTCTTCATGTCTTCCAGTGCCACATGCCCAAATAGTTTGTTCCCAAAGTTTGGGCATCAGTACAACATTTACAAAAAGTATCTCTGCAAATACAGTTATAGTCGGGATTCCAATTCAAGAATTTCTGGCAGTCTCCCCTTCAGACAATGCTTATTTAGCATGACAGGCTGAAATAGGTTTTGAATGGCATTTGACTGAGTAGCCTTTGACCCTTCAGCAATTCAGTGGGATCCAGCTGACAGGACTGAATGACTCAGAATATGAAAGTGGAAAATAAACTCCAGCACAAATAGCAATAGCAATAGCACTTAGACTTATATACCACTTCACAGCCTCTGTGATACAGTCTAAGTGGTACCACCCTCTGCTAAATATTGAAAGAGAGATCTCCATGCAAGGAGAATTCTATCAATAATTTCAACAAATATAGCAACAATAATAATATCATTGTGAACTAATAGATAAAACATATTGAACCTTGATTGTATTGATTCAGTTCCAAGCCATTCTATGAAATTATTGGATGATCTTGTGATTCATTCCATCTCAGTTTCAATATTCTTATATGACAAAATATTAATGAATAAACTAGTAGTATATGAATCAGCTAATCATACATTGCAGAAATTATATAAAATAATGTAAATTAAAAATAATTAACAGGCAAGATTAGATTTTTATCATTTTGTCTATTGGAACTTTCTACTGAGGAAGGGCATTAATATTCAATTTAATAGAAGGAGGGAATTTTTAAACTAATATTACATCTTAATGTCTGCATTGGGATTTCTTATTCCTTTTTTCTTGTTTGTTTTCTAGTGATTTCTATAAGAAGTTGTATACATGTCTGCACCAAAATGGCGGAGGAAAAAGATGAGGAGGAAATAAATTAGTCTTTATTTCTAGACATCCCGACACCCAGAGTTTATATTTACTAACTCCTAAAAACAGATGGTATGAAAGTAAATAGAAATGAGGGGTGAGATGACTATTTTTGAGAAGAGACAGAGAGTAACCAAAAACACATAAAAGCCCAGACTGTGTCACTAACAAAGAAAATGAGAGGAAAAAAGAACATTTTGAACCAGCAGAGCAGGCATGCTGACTCCATCTGCCAGCAGAAAGATTACTGTGAGTAAGCAACAAGTAAAAGGAGAAAGCATGAGGCTATTCTCCCTGAAGATCTCTGCCCATCAGGCATTTCTCCAACTATCAAAGGGAATGAGGCAACTTGATAAAGATGTGAAGGTGGCGAGCTATTTTACTTTCCTGGACACAAGCAGAAAGATAGTCTGCATGGTTGAGAAGATGCATCTTATGAGGGAAAGGGAATAGCAAACTTAGACAAGATCAGAAGAACAATGATCAGAAGAGTTAAATAATGATTGGTCCAGTAGTAATAGATAGCTATTAAGGTTGGATACTGAGAAAGAATAGAAAAAAGGAGATAGACACTTTCAAATTATAGCCCTGCACATAATTACCAAGAGTACCACTGATTTCAAGAATCAATCTTGCTCACTCCTGTGTGGAAAACATTTATTCTTGCAGTCACTAGAACAAAGCTCTCTTCAGTGGAATCTATAGGAATATCCAGATCTGGGCTGCAATATTCAAACAGCAACAGATGGATACAGAACAGTTTTTTTCCTATCATAATCACCACCTAAAAGTTTGCAGTTCTGGTCTTCTAGTCCTAAGCACCTAAATAATTAAAATAGCTGCCTTATAGAATAGGTTAAGAGAGAAAGCCAAAACAGAACAAAAGTTTACTTCTGGCTGTTTTAGCCAAGATATTTCTGTCTGCAAGTTTGATTCAGACTATTCCACTAATACAGCAGTTCTCAACCTGGGGGTCGCGACCCCTTTGGGGGTCGAATGGCCATTTCACAGGGTTCACCAAAGCCCTCTCTCGCCCCCCCCCCCGCCTTCACTCACCCTCACCCTCTGCCTCTGTTGGATCGCCCGGTCGCCATTCGCTTACCCCGCCCACTCCCAATCTATTGCTGCCTCCGGAGTCCCAGCTGATGGCTAGACGGAAAAAAAACTTTAAATTCTTGCCGCGGGGCTTCAAAGAGCTAGCTGCAAAGAGGTAAATTCCTGGAGCAATTTTTTTCCCCCTAGCTATGCTGAAAAAGCGAAATTGAAAGTAAAGAAGGGTCTTTGCTGCAACATGACAAAACGAGGCAGAGAGATTTCTTTTTCTTTTTCCTCACCAAAAGTGAGGAAGTGTTACTTTAACAGCAGTTTTAGTCCACTGTGCCACCAAGGCTCCTTGGTGTGAGACTAGCAATTTTTTTCTTAGTTCTTATGTCAGTATTTTTATGATATAGTCAGGACTATAAGGATGGGAAACTGCTGCCAAATTTCAGCAGAAACCAAGGAACTTTTGTGTGTGTGTATGTTTGAGAGAAATATCTCAGCCCTATTTTATAGTGTGCTTGGTTGCTGAGACACCTCTCTCTCTTCTATTTTCTGCAGAAGGTGCATGAGTACACAGGAGTCACAGATAGAGATAAACAATGTTGCAGTATTTTAAGCATATTTTATTCATACTGCAGACTTCTAACAGCCAGCAAGTTTTCTTTCTTCATAAAGTGCTACGTTGTCTTATTTGTACACTCAATAAAGCTATTTCCTTGAAATGTTGCAGCATTGCACTGAAAAAAAAAGTGATTAAGTGATTAATTTTGAAGTGGTCAAAGAAATGAATTGTCAATCAATTTCAGCTCTTTTGAAATCTTTGCATTTGCCTTTCTTAATCCTTGATGCTTTGTCAAATTCTTTAATGATGGCTCTAGTATTGTTTTTGGTTGAGTCCAATTTATAGCAGACTTCACTGTATACTTTTGTAATTCCCTATATATAAAAGACATACTTTTATTTTTGTTGAAGACTTTCATACTTAGCAATGTATAAGCAATGTTTTGTAATTTGAAAAAATAATGGGGCTGCGCTGGAAAAGCATTTGGAAGCTTCAACTGGTGCAGAGTTGGCTACCTATGTGCATCCATTACTGTCCCAACACTGCATTCTGGACCAGCTGCAGCTTCTCAGCAGTCTTCAAGAATAATCCTCCTTAGAACACTTCGTAATAATCCACAACTAATGTAGCAAATTTCACAATATTAATTTCCAATATTTTTTTTCTATTTCAACATCCACAAAATCCAACAGAAATAATTCTGGTTTCATTATACTGTTAAGCCACAACATCTTTTGCACTATTGTATGAATTTGCACCCAAATGTTTTTTTTCACAAGTTCATCTTGTATGATAAAAGCTCCCCTCTTCCTTTTCATACTTCCAATGGTGGTTTGACATTCCTTTGTTCATCTAGACAGCTTGACTGATGTCATATACTAAGAATATATTATTTTTTTAAAAAAATGTTCTCTTAAATTACAACGCAATGTCAATTTAACACCAATTTACCACATTTTCTCCCTTGTTTCTATATTTATATTATATTCAAAATCTACAGCCTAGTTTTGAGAAAAATATTCTCAAAAGTTCTCAAGATCTATGGAAACCTTCAAAATTCAGTGGAAGTAACCTTCAGCCCTTTCAAAGTTTATATTGGGATTACATTTGCGAAGGCATCTGCTTCTTCTTAGCCTTTTCCACTATACAAGAGGCAGTGGAAGCTGGTCCACAAGGGAATATGGTACAGGACTGGCTCACAATAAGATTGATTTACCATTATTTCCATCAACCTGAATGATTATGGCCACTCACCTTCCTTCAGCAAGAGGGCCATAAAAAATTGTAGAAAATGTAACCAACAACTCTAGATCATAAATTTTGAACTATTTAGAAGGCTCCATGGATATCATGCACCAAAAATGTGACAACAGCATTCTTACTTGCCTTTGTTGAGGCCTTTGGTATTACAAAACTGACAGCACAATTTCAGAAGCAGAGAATTCATCTCTCAACAATCTCAAATACACAACCAGACTGTGTGTATATATAAATTCATCCCATACCAAAGAGAAAGACTTTGTATTGTTTAATCTATTCAGTCTCCTGGACACTACCTGATTGATCAGGATAATTTCCTTTTCCAATTTACAGCAGGAAAGAACAAGAGATTTACTCCTTTAGAATTGTGGTAGCCACTTCAATATTTATTGGAGATTGTTTGGGAGGTGCATCCAGGACATTGAGAAATAGAGGGTCAAGTTGCATGATACATACAGAGGACCTGCACCATCTATGCAATGCATCATTGATTTATTTCTCTCTTAGCAGGTCCCAGGAAAGGTGATTTGTATGTAGTTGTCTTCTGAAGGCTAGGACATACCAAACTATGGGATCATTATTAAGTCAGGCTTGCTGGTGTAGAGGACTAAATAGAATGGCAAAGACTCAAAGAAACTGGATAACCACTAACAAATTAAATCAATAAAATATGCTATGTATTTGCAGGATATGTAAGGTACAGAAAATAGGGCAGTATGGATACTCAAAGGAACACTTTGCATCCTTTTGCATCCTTTTGAAGAGCAAAAAACAACTATTTCTAATCTGTATAGTGAAATGGCCACAACACTTCAGATAGCAGCAATTTATGTGCAAAACGAAGGGCCCATTTACAATGCAAATTGGCACCGCTTCTCCTCTTCATCAAGGTGATGAAGACATTTTGAAGCACTGAGGCACAGTAAAACAACTCCTTGAGGCAAACACATCGAGAAGAATTGCTCATAATCTGGGCAAAGGAGGCCATTTTTCAATATGATAAAGCTTTATATGATAGACTGTCTGCAACATTTATAGCTGTGGTATCTTCAGGTAATTGTAGATTTGGCAGAGAGCTGAGCCATTCACATAAACCTGTTTCTTACTGCTTTTAAGTATTGGGTCAAAACTATTGTGGTATAGTGATGGGTATACAATGAGTATCTGAAACTGAAACAGGGACATAAGCCTGCTTTTCCCTCCCTATTTAAAAAAATGACAGCAGATAAATAGTTGCAATATGCTTACAACCAGCCAAATCTTATGTTCAGTAGATGGCTAATTAAAGATTATACTGGAGTTAAAATAGATCACATGTAACCAATAAAGTCGCACTTTTTGAATCAAGGTCAAATGTATTGTTTCACATAGCATTTAACACTTCCAGGCGAAGTATGCGTGGGATTCCCTCAACCCTAATTAACTTGTGAAGGAATTAACATCAGTTTCACACAATTTTATTTATTTTAATCATTCTTTCATAAAAGGAGGGAGGGAGGGAGGGGGAGAGAGAGAGAGAGAGAGAGAAGTAAAATTTGTTCAGGTGTAAAAAAGAGTTTGTTACTGAGATTATAATAATTTATAGCCTCCTTTAAAACATACTATAGAGCTTGTTTCAAGACAGGTGAGGGCTGAGAATTAATTGGCTGTTAATGGGTAAATTTGTGAGGAAAAAAGGACAATATGTATTTGGCGAAGTGGCATTTGCTTTAGTTTTTATTTAATATAATAAAGGAGATCTTTAGTACATATGATAATATATGAATTCTTTTCACAAATAATAAAGGTAAAAATGGAATATATCACAATGTACACTGAAAGGAGAGGAGATGTTTAACAGATAATTCATTTCTGAAATTAACATTTTGACACCTATCTATAGTATCTATGCCACAGTTATGACAAGCTTGAGATAATGTGCCATATTAAATGTCATCACAATTCTTTTTCATTGATGAGAAAAGAAGAGAAAGAAATGAAACCATTAAAATGTTCTAAAAATAGAACCCAAGCAACAAAAGATCAAAATGCCAAAATTTTGCAAGAAGGAAGAAAGGAAAGAAGGAAAGAAGATGAATATCTCTAGTATTTTGAACAGATTTCAGTCATTTCTCTGTTATGTTCTTGCAAGTCCATCAACTAATGTGAAAATATTTTAATGATTAAAGTATTAAATGTATATATCAATTGCAAATGAATTTCTTTATTATTCTATTAAGTTCTCCAATATAGTTATATCTCCTGATAAACAAAGATACTATATATCGCAAATCAGAAACATGCAAATAAGTTTGTCCAAACAATAAATCCTGAGAGGTTGGTTACATCATATCAGAACTGTGATGTTTAAGGTAACGAGAAATCTTTTATGAAGCAAGTCAGATGAATCAGGAAGTCTTGTGTTCTGTAACATTACAAAAACTGTGCCTGAACTCTGGAATAAATACCATATTTCCCCGAAAATAAGACCCTGTCTTATATTTTTTTGAACCCTGAAATAAGCGCTTGGCTTTATTGCCATGCTCTCAAAAGCCCAACTGGGCTTATTATCAGGGAATGTCTTATTTTGGGGAAAACAGGATACTACTCTGGTCCAGTTCAAAATACTTGCCCTCAGTGTCATCCATTTGTGTTTTTGGAACCTCCCGAAATAAAAATATTTGTTCTACATGACAGCATTTAATTGGTGTTGCAATAAAACCCTTCTCCTTTTTCTCTGAATGAATTAAAGAGAAATGTGACTTTTTTTAGTTTAAAATCACCTTTGCCTCACTTGCCTAACAATTTATGTATGTGTCATAAGATTATGAGATTGTATAAACACTAATCAATGAACCAATGCTTTAAATAGAATAAATACTTCTGAGAAAAAAATAATGGGACAAACATGAGACTAAAGGCAGGGAGGCAGCAGATGGCTCCCAGATTCCTCCTGAAACCAAATTTGATTCTCAAATGTCTTCTTGATCATTGGCCTCTGAATCAACTACTGCTGTAAAACCTTCAGAACAGAATTGTTTTCTGAATCTGTCTCTACATAGTGCTTGTTTATATATTTGGATTCCAGATGTGATAATATTAGATTTGAAAGACTTTTACTGATTCTCCTCCAAAAATGGAAAAGAATTGCTCTTTGGTAAGACATCATAACACTTCGGTAACACTTGTTCAGTTCTACCTCCACCTTACCTGTGGTTTGCTGATAGAGGATTCTGGTGTCTTTACCACAAAAGACACTATATCCTGTTCTGAACATTTTCTGTCTTACAATTTCTTCTTTTGGTGTTGGAATGGTTTATGAGAACATCGGATCAATATCATGACTTCTCACATGAAAAGCTTTGAAGACTAATACAGAAAGACACTCGCTTTGAGAAGTTTGGAATAACAAATTTCAAAATCACTTTTTGAGAGTGATCTGATGGTGACTCCAATCCCAGGAGAGTAAGATTGGACATAAGAGAAGACAATTCCAAGACAATCTGACTTCCTACTGTATCACATAAATCAAAAACTCTCCCAGAGGAACTTTACGAGCCCAGAGATATAAGGGTAATATCCTAAATAATATCCCTTAGTTACAAAGTTCAAAGAACTCTCCACTTTATGAATTTTCTTTTTAGTTCTAAAAGGCAAACATAGAATCAAATATGTTTCCATTCCTTTCAGGTTTACCTCAGAATTGAGGGTGAACTGGGGTGCTTTTTTTTCCTACTGGCCAGTGGGAATAGAGGGCCTGCCCGACTTTTTATTGGACTTATATGTATTTCATCCTTCAAGGAAAGAGTAAACAATTCAGACACATAGAAAAATGCTGTGAAAGAGAGATAAATGCAAACTTAATTTAGAAACTGGAAAACCATAAGGAGAATTCTTCTTTGGACTCTTTTATTTTCAAAGTGCAGAAAATGTGACAAAAATGTTGTTCAATAGGAAGAAAAAGAATTTAGTGTTATGCCATGTTTCTTGCTACTGATATGCTTGATATTTTTAAATCTTTAAGTTCTATTTTAAGGGAGGGATTGTGGGAATGGATCTGGGGGGGATCCATAAATCCACTGAAAGGGGTAATGGGTCTGATGATCACGGTGGGGAGGATGGGGACAGAAATCTGACAAGGATGCAGGGGGGATGAAGCGATGGGCCTTAGTATAGTAAGTGGGAGGGGCAGATATGACAGCTGCAGGGGGCCATATTATGTTTCAGGAGTGCACACTCGATGTTTACAAGCAATTGCGCACTCCGACCCCCAAAGCATTGCTCATTTCCCGGGTTGTTCAGAGTCTCAGACCCTGGGTCTACGGCTGATGCTATGTAATGCCAGGTCAGTGGTAAATAAAGCCCTCCTCATTCATGATCTTATTTCAGAGGGGGGTGCTGACCTGGCAGGGATTACGGAGACCTGGTTAGGCCAGGAGGGAGGAGTTCCCCTTGTGGAAATGTGCCTGCCAGGTTTCCGTGCATTCCATCAGCCAAGGACTCAGGGAAGGGGTGGGGGAGTGGCAGCAATCATTAGAGAAAGTCTTTGCCCGAGGGAGGCCACTGTTCCTCAGATAGCCGGATGTGAGTCCCTCCTTGTGAAGTGGGGTCAGGGGATTCAGATGGGCCTACTGATTGCGTACCTGGCTCCCTGTCACGTAACAGTGGTCCTCCCTCAGCTGCTTGACATTATAGCCAGGGTGGTGGTGGAAACCCCCAGACTTATTGTTATGGGGGATTTTAACCTGCCATCCATTGGTGAGATGTTGGAGACGGCTCGGGAGTTCATGGCTTCCATGACGGCCATGGACCTGACCCAGGTAGTTAAAGGCCCCACCCACTTGGGGAATCACACTCTGGACTTGATTTTTGTCTCTGATCAGTGGCTGAATGATCTAAGAATAGGGGATATAGACATCAAGCCCTTGTCATGGTCTGATCATTCTCTCCTTCACATGGACTTTCAAGTCACTTCCACCCACCGCAGGGAGATGGAACCAACCAAATGGTTCCATCCCAGGCGCCTGATGGACCCCGAAAGGTTCCTGACGGAGCTTGGGCCATTTACTGAGACTCTGGCTCACGACTCGACTGAGGACCTAGTGGTCGCCTGGGACAGGGCAGCTACTGGGGCCTTGGACTGCATCGTGCCTTTGCAGCCTCTGACCCGATGCCGATCTCATCTAGCTCCTTGGTTTTCCAAGGAGCTGAGCGAGATGAAGTGTCGGAAAAGAGCAATTGGAGAGCAATTGGAGGACAAGTCGATCCGAATCTGACCGAACACAGGTGAGATCTTATATTAAGACCTACCCAGTGGGGATAAGAGTGGCGAAGTCTAGCTACTTCTCCGCTCTTATTGCATCTGCAGAGAACCGCCCAGCCGCACTGTTTAGAGTGACCCGCTCCCTACTTCAGGTGGGGGTATGGGAAGATCCCTTACAGGGTCGAGCTGAGGATTTTGTACAATTCCTGCATGATAAGGTCACTCAGATTCAGGAAGGCCTGGACTCCGATTGGGTAGATCCAGGGGAGGAGACGGGGGCAGGTCTTGAGAGCATTATCTGGGAAGAGTTTGACTCTGTGGCTCCTGAGGACATGGACAGGATTCTGGGCAAGCTTAATGCTGCCACATGTTTATTGGATCCATGTCCCTCCTGGTTGGTACTGGCCTCCCGGGAGGTTACACGAGGCTGGCTCCAGGGAATTATAATGCTAATTATAAATGCTTCTCTGAGTGAGGGTGTCTTTCCCACCTCCTTGAAAGAGGCGTTGTGAAGCCCCTCCTCAAGAAGCCTTCCCTGGACCCAGCTATATTATCAAATTATTGTCCAGTCTCCAATCTTTGGTTTGTTGTGAAGGTTGTTGAGAGTGTGGTGGCGCGACAACTACCCCGATACCTGGATGAATTTGTCTATCTGGATCTGTTCCAGTCGGGCTTCAGGTCACGATACAGAATGGAAACAGCATTGGTTGCGTTGGTGGATGATCTCTGGAGGGCTCAGGACAGAGGTTGCTCCTCTATCCTGGTCCTATTAGATCTCTCAGCGGCTTTTGATACCATCAACCATGGTATCTTACTGCACCGGCTGGACGGGTTAGGAATAGGGGGCACCGTGCTTCGGTGGTTCTCCTCCTTCCTCTCTGACTATTCGCAGTTTGTGTTGGCAGGGGGGCAGAGGTCGACCTTGAGGCACCTTATTTGTGGGTGCCGCAAAGGTCAGTCCTCTCACCCCTTCTGTTCAACATTTATGTAAAACCGCTAGGCGAGATCATCCATGGTTTCGGGGTGAGTGTTCATCAGTATGCTGATGACATATAGCTATACATCTCCACCCCAGACCACCCCAATGATGCCCTTGCTGTGATGTCCCGTTGCCTGGAGGCCGTGCGGATCTGGATGGGGAGAAACAAGCTCAGACTCAACCCCTCCAAGACCGAGTGGCTGTGGCTTCCGGTGTCCCGGTATAGTCAGCTGGTATCATCACTGACAATTGGGGATAAGATCTTGCTCCCCACAGAGAGGGCCCGCAACTTGGGTGTCCTCCTGGATTCACGGCTATCTTTAGAAGATCATTTGACGGCCATGGCCAGGGGTGCCTTTTATCAGGTTCACCTGGTCCGCTAGTTGCGTCCCTTTCTGGATCAGGATGCCTTGTGCACAGTCACTCATGCCCTAGTTACCTCCTGTATGGACTACTGTAATGCTCTCTACATGGGGCTCCCCTTGAAAAGCACCCGGAGGCTCCAACTGGTCCAGAATGTAGCCGCATGGGTGATTATGGGCGCAGCTCATTGCACCCATGTAACACCTCTCCTACGCGAGCTGCACTGGCTCCCGGGTGCGATTCAAGGTGTTAAAGCGCTTTCAAGGCTTTAAAGCGCTCCATGGCTTAGGACCTGGGTACCTACGAGACCGTCTTTTGCCACCAATAGCCTCCCACCGACCAGTTCGTTCTCACAGGGAGGGACTACTCAGGGTACCATCAGTCAAATTATGCTGACTGGCAACTCCCAGGGGGAGGGCCTTCTCTGTGAGGGCTCCAACCCTTTGGAATGAACTGCCCCCTGAGATATGAAATATCCCTGATCTCCGTGCTTTCCGCCGTGCCCTCAAAACCCTGATGTTCTAACAAGCAGGGCTAAACATATGAACATGTGAATGTTTTTAAAATGTTATCTAATTTTAGGTTCTATTTAATTGGGACAAACTATGTTATAATAATAATTTTAATTAGCAATTTTATGATGTTTGTGTATCTATATTTTTCTTGACTGTACACCGCCTTGAGTCCTACGGGAGAAAGGCGGTATAGAAATATAATAAATAAATAAATAATAAATAAATATTTATGTTATTATAATTGTGTTAATTTCTAAAGAGACTTCTGTACCATTTCCATTTCATGTCCTGAACCCTTAGTAATCTGTGATTTGAAATGCTAAAAACAAAGAGAAAAAGTCACTGTCCTGCTTTGAGATGCTGTTTATTCAAACAAAGCCTTCTCATCTCAACTTCACACAAAAGGGAAGAAAGAGTAGCCAAATAGATAAACACAGAGGTCCAAAACAGGACTGGTGCAGAAACTTGGTATGGAAATGTGCTAAATTGCCATAAAAAGACCAGATTGGCTGGATTACAAGTAACCAGAAGCATGTGATCCTTCAATTTTTAAGGAGTTTCAGTGCCAATGACTACAATGCTACCATTCCTTATCATTAAATTTACAAGTAAGGATCATGGAAATTATGGTTCAATGCCTAAATGAAGCCCACATATTGCCCATCCCTGAAAAAGACTAATTTCCCCAGTAATTATTACCTTACACCTTTTTACATTAGAAGTCTTAAATTCACGACATCAAAATATGCCTTTTTATGGAAGTGTTAAACTACAAATTAGGACACATGTGTATTACTAATATATATGCTGTCAATTGTTAACAATTAATGTGGGCCATATCTCAATATTTACGAGGAAATTGATTTCTGGTAAATGTTAATTAAATGAATATTTTTTTTTGACATTCAAAATATTCCTTGAATAGATTTTGGGTTTTTGTCATATTTAGTACTCACTTTGGATCTTTCTGATTGTGGCATTCTTCAAGTATAATAAGATTATGTCTTTCAAATTAATCTCCAGTCTGCTGTAATTTCTAAATGCAAGGACCCTAACCTGGAGAAACACTTTACATGGACCTAACATTCTTAGTTTCTTCCTGTAAATTTATTGTGATCAACAGGTTTCCTTTCAAGCTTATAAATCTTGACTGAAGTTTTCGAAGTCTGCTTCAGAATGCAAAGTTTGGAAAATTAATGAACAAATGGTTGAATTAATCAATTAATTATATAGCAAAGACAATCATGTTTGAATAACATGATGCATTTGTAGAAAATAATTCCTTCTTCCCCACTTTTTTATAATGTGGATAATTAAAATAGACTATGCTGCTACAGAAACAAAAGCCACCTAGTTTTATTCCCAGGCATTCTCTCAAATGTGACTTAATTAAATTATTATATTAATAAGTAAATTAAATATGCTCTACATTTATATCAAATTAACAGATCAAAAGTACTACTTGCTGCCTCCATTGAATCAATCAATCAATCAATCAATCCTCATGAAGCCCAGTGGATTTCCTGCAGTAACAGTCTAGCAGAACATCAGTCAATTGTGATTTCGATTCTCTCCAATATGGTGGCAAAGATAGCAGCTGCTAGAAATAAGTATGCAATTATTATATATGCAAATTAAGGGAGCCTAGTAATGAGAAAATTGAAAGTGTTGTATTGTTTGACTGAACAAAAAATCTTTAACTCTAAGGTTTCACTCTAATGAAAAGTAGGATTAGAATTTCCAAATGCAAATCATACATTTTTTTTATGTAATCATATTCGAAAACATCCTGTTGAGCTTTTGAATCCCCACTTTGAAAAGTAATGTAGGATTCTAGAACACCTGAATCTCACTCTTGGGGCAAGTGGTGCCTATGATGGATTGAATCTGAATATTTTTAATTGATCTAATCAGTACTATTTAAAAAATTGTCCATTGCTTTCTGTCTCACAGGTAATCAAGATGAATGTCTATTAAAAAAAAAAAGTTAGCTCATATGCTATATTTAACTCTGGCAGAAGTGGATCTAGTATCCCAGTATGGAGATAGAAGCAAAAAGTCTCTCTGCCATTTATAGTGAAGCTGTTACATAGATATTTTGGAGAAAGTGGCTTCCATTCCTCATTGTTTGCTTCTGCGAGTTCCATTAAAATTCAGGCTTAACTCTTCTCACTTCCTTTGCTTGATTCAACAGCTCCCAATTCAGTCACATCACAAAAACCTGACATGAGGAATAAGAGTAGATGTCTGCTATGATTATATTATTGGATTGTTTTCTGGATTTCACTGAAGTGAACAGAGCCCCTGGATAGAAAATACTTGCTGTAGTTAACATTCACACTTTCTGGTAGAGAACATCATTTGCCATTCAGTTTTAATGATTATTAGCCAGATTTTTATTTCTTCCAAAGAAATCAATTTTTCACATATCCTTTTAAATCATCAGTAATTTATTTCAGTCTCTAAACAAAACAGGTACTAGTTTCATGGTATCGATGTTACCAGAACATGTTGCTACTAGATAATTTAGTGGTGCTAGGCAACTGGCTGATCACTTGTGTAAAATAGAACTCTTTTGAGAGAATGTGGTATTCAGAGCGTAAACTATGTTGAGCTCTCTGCCTCCATAAGCCTTTTGCAGTCCCTATGCTATCGTGAACTATATATTTAAGCATTTCTATTAAATTATCTATAATTTGGAAAATCACAAACTATTGGCAACACTAAAAACAGGAGAATTGGCAGAGTATATGAAACCAATATTTCATTAAGCGATTGATTTTGAGTTGGAAGGCTGGGATCTATAAACGGACTGCCTTAGACTGTTGCTAAAGGCTTTAATATGTCACCATATATTGATGTCAGAATTAATCATGCCTTTTCATAATTTATTGTCTCAATAGAACAGTCCAGAAATAGGTACAATTTGTCTACTGAAATCAATAGGGTTTAAGTATGTTTGGACTGAAACTTATCAGATGGGTATGATTCACATTGAAAAACGTTCAGAGAAAAATAAATGTTCTGTCTTCCTTCCAATCCATTTTAGATTCTTTCTTCTAACTGGAAATTCAATCTGACTGGCCACAAAAAAAAGTATGCTTCTCTCCTATAATTCCGTTGATAGTTGACTGCATGTATGTGTGTATGTGTGTGTATTTCAAGTCGCTATTGACTCCTGTGACTGCCTGGACTAGTTTGGGCAGTTTTCTTGGCAAGATCTTTGGCATTGTCTCTTCCTAGGGTTGAGAGTGTTGAGTGCCTAAGGTCACTTAGCTTGGTTCATGTCTAAGGCAGGGCTAGAACTCACAATTTCCTAGTTTATAGAAAATGTATGTCTTTCTTCAGATTTTTTTCATTTTCCATGTAATAAAATAAACCATGTCAAATTATATTCTCATATAATGCAGAAGAGAGGCTTCTTTCACTTTGGCAAATAAAACAACCAGTATTAGTTTTGCTAAACCAGGAACCAACTAATATTTATGCCCATAAAGTGAAAAAAAAACTCATATTAATGACATTGACATAAGTTCTTTTAATTTTTCTCCTTGCAAAAAAACAATAACCTTCTTCCCCCTTAATTCTACTTACTGATTTCATTTTACTTCTACTCCATATTTTTATTCAGGAGCTCAAACCAGCATTATATATTTATTGAACAAAACAGAAAGGAGAAAGAGCACACAATTTACAGTAAGCAAACAGTTACAAATAATAAGTTCATATCAAATATTTCCCTAGTTCAGTTTGGTTCTTTAGTGGGCTGGCTGTTTGAATGGCTGATTGTGTTGTATGAATCAGCTTGTATCCCAGCATGCTTTACAATATAAATGTATCAAAACATACTTTAGTTTTAATTATCTCCCAAAATCACTTTCCTGGTCAATTAATTTAATTATGCTTAGGATAATTATTTTTTTTTATGAGTGTTGTAGCAATTTCAGACTGTGATAGTTTGTACTACAATAACAGAAGATGGAGTGAGGCTGACATGAATGACACATTGAATGTTTCAACCAAAGGCACATTTATAATGTTGACACCTGAATTAATGGCCTTCCTTCTGTAAGAAATGGGAAAATCTATCCTCTGAATGCAACAGGATAAAAAAGCTTTGGATTAAAACATGCAACTTTTAGCTTTTCCTACTAGATACTATTAAATATAAGAGTTGAATAAGGAGTTGAATAATGGAGGCACAGATTTACAAAAAAGTTTATAGATAGCGCAAATTTCTAATCTACTACTACCATGTAGTGCTGTAATATTATATAGAATTCAAGTGAAAGGTGTAATTTGAAGAAGCAGGATCAAAAAAAAAATGTTTCATTGTTAGAGAAGAATTCTTAGAATACCATGGGTATTCCAGGAAAACAAACAGGAGGCACACCAATTACTAAAAGCAAGGGTCTACATATTTTTGGCACATCCAAATATGTAGCTTTGGATCACTCACCTCAATAAATAAATGAACACATATAATGTTTTGACCAGTAGTGGGTTTCAAAACCTATCGCTACCGGTTCGCCCAAATGCATGTGCAGAAGCATCCGGACGGGCGGGTGGAGCCTCCCACTGCCACTACCGGTTTGCCTGAACCGGGATGTACCAGTAGCAACCCACCACTGGTTTTGACTCATTTGCTTAACTGGGTTCTCTTTATCTAGTTGTAGGGTGTGTGTGGAGAACAGATCATATTTTAGGTCATATTTAGACAGAGATATTGAATATTTGAAATTATGTCTGCACTTTTAACACTATTTTAGCTCTCAATGTATTGATTGATTGATTCATTGATTCATTCATTCATTCATCTGCTTATTTTTTTTTCTTAATAAGGTATACATTTATCCTTTAGTTCATGCACAAACAGCCATTTTCTTTTTTTATTATTATTATTTTAATTTTCTTTTAATACAAACTTTCTATCTTACATTATTTATTTATTTATTATTTATTTATTTAATTTGTATACCGCCCTTCTCCAACAGGACTCAGGGCGGTGAACAGCCACGGTAAAAACACAACATATAAAATTTAAAAACAATTTAAAAAACATTAAATACTTTTGGCCGTCAATTTAAAATAACCCAATTAAAACCAATTATAAATTTAAAACCGTAAGGATGGGGTCAAGCCAGCCCGGCTAAATGGAATAGATGTGTTTTCAGGGCCCGACGAAAAGTCTGGAGGTCTGGTATCGTGCGTATCTCTGGGGGTAGGTTGTTCCAGAGGGCAGGTGCTGCCACAGAGAAGGCTGTCCCCCTGGGGGTCGCCAGCCGACATTGACTGGCCGATGGCACCCTGAGGAGGCCCTCTCTGTGCGAGCGAACTGGCCGGTGGGAGGCTATTGGCGGCAGAAGGCGGTCTCGTAAATACTCCAGCCCTAAGCCATGGAGCGCTTTAAAGGTGATCACCAACACCTTGAAGCACACCCGGAAGACCACAGGAAAGCAGTGCAGCTCGCGCGGGAGAGGTGTCACATGGGAGTGCCCCATCGCTCCCATAATCCCCCGTGCGGCCGCATTCTGGACCAACTGGAGCCTCCGGGTGCACCCCAAGGGGAGCCCCATGTAGAGAGCATTGCAGTAGTCCAGGCGGGAAGTGACGAGTGCCTGAGTGACCATGCAAAGGGAGTACCGATCTAGAAAGGGATGCAACTGGCGTATCAGGTGGACCTGATAAAAAGCCCCCCTGGCCACAGCTGTCATATGCTCTTCTAAAGACAGCCTGTATCCAGGAGGATGCCCAAGTTGCGAGCCCTTTCCGTGGGGGCCAATGATTCATCCCCAATAACCAGCAATGGCGCCAGCTGGCTATATCGAGATGCCGGAAGCCACAGCCACTCGGTCTTGGAAGGGTTGAGTCGGAGCCTGTTTCTCCCCATCCAGGCCCGCACGGCCTCCAGGCACCGGGACATCACTTCAAGGGCATCGTTGGGGTGGCCTGGGGTGGAGATGTACAGCTGAGTGTCATCAGTGTACTGATGGAACTCCACCCCAAAGCCATGGATGATCTCACCCAGCGGCTTTACATAAATGTTGAACAGAAGGGGCAAGAGGACCGACCCTTGCGGCACCCCACAAACAAGGCGCCTCGGGGTCGACCGCTGCCCCCCTGCCAACACAGATTGCGACCGGTCAGAGAGGTAGGACGAGAACCACCGCAAAACAGTGCCCCCCACCCCCAACCCTGCCAACCAGTGCAACATGATACCATGGTCGATGGTATCAAAAGCCGCTGAGAGATCTAACAGGACCAGGATAGAGGAGCATCCCCTATCCCGAGCCCTCCAGGGATCATCCACCAATGCGACCAATGCCGTTTCCGTGCTATACCCAGGCCTGAAGCCGGACTGGAGCGGATCTAGATAGACAGCTTCATCCAGGTACTGTGGAAGCTGCCGCGCCACCACACTCTCAACAACCTTCGCAATAAAACGAAGGTTGGAGACTGGACGATAGTTAGCCAAAACAGCCAGATCCAGAGAGGGCTTCTTGAGGAGGGGCCTCACCACCGCTTCTTTCAAGGTGCCGGTAGGACACCCTCGCTCAAGGAAGCGTTAATAATTCTCTGGAGCCAGCCTCGTGTAACCTCCCCGGAGGCCAGCACCAACCAGGAGGGACACGGGTCCAATAAACATGTGGTTGCGTTCAGCCGTCCCAGTGTGTCATCTGGGTATAAAATTCTTTGTGTCTTAACAATTAAACTTACCACCATATTCCA
The DNA here is from genome assembly GCF_059756535.1 of Pantherophis guttatus. Taxonomy (NCBI): domain Eukaryota; kingdom Metazoa; phylum Chordata; class Lepidosauria; order Squamata; family Colubridae; genus Pantherophis; species Pantherophis guttatus. The sequence continues at coordinate 41,420,047 of NC_142065.1, read as the reverse complement.
TTTTCATTGAAGGTTTTAGATTCATTTAAAATAAAGTAATGGTTTTTCCCTTTTTGAATTCAGAAATACAGACTGAAAATATCTGTCAACATTGTTTTAATTCATTTTCACTTTTTTATTAGCCTATACATTGTGAATTTATTTGAATTCCTGGCACGACAGAATTATCAGGAACAAATGATGGTTCTTGTCATACTCCAGGCTTGGGACAAAAAAATATCTGCCATTCTGCATTGGGAAGACTGGTTAATGATGCTGGGAAAAACTAGATAACAATTAGTCTGGCAAACGACTGAGACTATGCCATCTGCTCTAAGGCACAATTAGTGGACTAATGAAATCAGAAGCATGGTTCAGTATTTTTGTTTCATAAATTGGAACATGTTCATGCTCCTCATGAATATTTGCTTCATTTAAACAAAGGTAGAATTGTTAAGAGTTTCGTTAAGAGTTAAACAAAAAAACTAAAAATTATTTTGCTCAAAAATTAACATAGTTGCAGAGACAGTAGCATAATTCCTGGCCAGTAATTTGTTATGGAAAATAAGAGAATCATAATGTTTGCAGGTTTGTAAATGATGAAATAAAATAATTAATTGATGCTATAGTAAGAAATCAGGAATTAAGGGCAGATAGTGATATTGCTTATCATGTACTAAGAAGAGATTAGGATAAGATGTGGAAGGTCAATTAAGTTAAAGGGTTTCAATGTAAGAATTGAATATGATGAAGTACATTGTTCAGAGCCAAAAAATATGATGGGGATTCTGAGAAATATATTTTATAAATGAGGAATAAGATAATTAATTGATGTTACACTAAGAAATTAGGAACTGAAGGGCAGATGGAGATACTATTATATATTATGTATTAGGAAGGGATTAAGATAAGATAAAGAAGTAGAGAAAAAGAATATTATGGCTGAAATTGAGATATGTAAATTGTACTTGGAAAAACAAAAAGGAAGATTTGAATAGATTATAAAAATCAATATATAACTATGTTATAAGAAGTATAAGATGTGACGCAGTCAACACTGTTCATAAAATATGTATGTGAAAATTTTTTAAATAAAACTTGTTTAAAAAAAATAACGTTTGCAGGTATTAATTTATTTTTTATAAACAGTTGAGATTATACACACACACACACACACACACACACACACACACACACACACACACTGTTTTCCCGAAAATAAGACCCAACCAGAAAATAAATCCTAGCATGATTTTTCAGGATGCTTGTAATATAAACCCTACCTCCAAAATAAGCCCCAGTTAAGATTGTCAGCCAGATAGATGCATTTAGTACTGCATTTCGCTCAAAATAAGACCTAACCAGAAAATAAGCCCTAATGCGTTTTTTGGAGCAAAAATTAATATAAGACCGGGTCTTATTTTTGGGGAAACACTGTGTGTGTGTGTGTGTGTCTGTGTGTGTGTGTGTGATTATTGTAAGCTGCCCAAAGTTATCTTGATGGTAAGATAAGCAGACAATACATTTTATAACTAAATAAACACATTTTTTTGAATTTATAAAGAGTAACAACTTTATTTGTATTATGTGATAGAGGGTGAAATTTGCAAAGAGGACTTATTTTCAACCTTCATGTGCATCCTTATGTAATTATTCAGCACAGCTTTTTAAAAATAAAATTCTTACATTGAAGGTCACAAAACTGCTATGACAAATTTACAAGCAACTTTGACAATTAAATCATTTTTAGGACAGAGAGACTGTGAGTTCTAGTCCTATGTTCAATGAAAAGCCAGCTGAATGACCTTGGGACAATCATTCTCTGTCAGCCCTAGGAAGCAGGCACTGGTAAACCACTTCTGAAATTTTGCTAACTGCCAAAATTTCAGGGACTTTTCCAAGCAATTACCATGAGCCGACACTGACTCAAAGGCACAGATGGTCAAGATATTTGTTTGTTTGTTTGTTTATCAAACATGTACAAGATGACAAGTATAGGTATAAACATAAACATAAACAAGGGAAGTAAATACAAATAAATGGGGACAATAAGACAGGGATGGTAGGCACGCTGGTGTGCTTATGCACACCCCCTTTACGGACCTCTTAAAAAGGGAGTAAGGTCCACAATAAACAGTTTGAAGTTAAAACTGTGAGGGTTTGAGGCTGTAACAATGGAGTTAAGTAGAGCATTCTAGGCATTGATCACTCCGTTGCTGAAATCATATTTCCTGCAATTGAGTTTGAAGTGGTTTACCTTGAGTTTGTTTCGATTGTTTGCCCATGTACTATTGTGGTTAAAACTGAAGAAGTCGTTGTCAGGCAAGACATTGTAGCAGACAATTTTGTGTACTATGCTTAAATCGGACTGCAGGCGGTGCAATTCCAGATTGTCCAAGACCAAGATTTTAAGCCTGGTGGCATAGGGAATTCTATTGTGAATAGAGGAGTGGAGTACTCTTCTTGTAAAATACCTCTGAACCCACTCAATTGTTGAAGTGTTGAGCAGAAAGCAGACAAGACAATTACATTTGGTTGGCCTTTGGCTCTAATCCATGTTGATTAATTTACTGAGGAGGGAAGACTGGATGGATCCAGAGAGTGGTAAATATATCTTACTTTTATGGAGTGGTACCATAGGTTTAAAATAAAAAGTGGTTGGCCATTCTGAAAAGTCTTCACTGGATTCAGAAGCTCATAATTACCTTGATCACATGGACATGATAACCATCTGACATTTGGAGCTGTAGTGCCACTGATATGCACTATACAAACACTGACTCAGCAGAAGTTCAGCATGACTTGAATTGGTGCCTGAATAAAGGCAAATAAATTGAATTTCAATGTAGTAACTGGGGACTTTTCCTGATCTAAATGATGTTCTACTTAGTTTGAGAATATACCTAAAATCATTTTCACCAGGAGCTCAATCAATCACTGAAACTATTTTTAAGAATTTTGACTGGATTATAAACTACACCATTTCCTGGACAGAAACATTTCTTGAAAATTTTATAGTAATTTGGATTACTATTTGTATTCTAAATAGTCCTACCTATACATCTGCTTCAGTAGCTGCAACTGATGCAAAATGAAGTGGCTAGTTTTTCAGCAAGTCATTTTGCCAAGTACACATTGCATTTGTGCTGAAGAAGTTGCATTAGCTACAAATGAGATACTAATTTAGGTTTAAGTTTATCCCCCTGACATATAATGCCCTAAACAATTTGAGACCAGGATACAGATAAATCACTATCTCCATTATAATATGATCAATACTTGGAGACTAAAACATATGAAGAACGGCTGCAGGATTTGGGTTTGGCTAGTCTAAAGAAAAGAAGAATTAGGGGCAACATGATAGCAGTATTGCAGTATTTGAGGGGTTGCCACAAAGAAGAGGGGGTCAAATTATTCTACAAAACACCAGAGGGCAGGACAAGAAACAATGGTTGGAAACTAATCAAAGTGAAAAGCTGGAAAACCTGGAATTAATGAGAAACTTCCTAACAGTGAGGACAATTAACCAATGGAACAGCTTACCTTCAGAAATTGTGGGTTCTCCATCACTGGAGGTTTTTAAGAAGAGACTAGACAGTCCCTTATATGAAATAGTATAGGTTCTTCTGCTTGAGCAGGAGGCTGGACCAGGAAGATGGACTAGACCTCCAAGGTTCCTTCCAGCTCTATTCTATTGTATTGTAACTCTATCAATTCCTGAAATTTATTGTAGTTGCCATCACCTGAGGATTACCATCTTGTGCTAACTCATTCCTTCCTGAAAAAGAAGGGCCTTTTCAGAAGTGGTTTGGGATGTCTTTTCAAAATATTCAAAATATGTCAACTACTGTATTACATTGTTTAGATCTCAAGTAAGATACATTTTTTTCACCCAGATTTTTCTCAAGGGAGTGTGGTTGATGATGATAATGATTTCATTTTCATCAATTGTAATATATGTTTTATATTAACTGCATTGGTTTTATTTATATGAAGCTGTCTTCTTACATAGCCTGTTATAGTCTGAAAGGTACAATCCCAAGCTATTTTTAATCTTATCCATGAGCTGGTATAGAAGACAGTTCTCTGATTCAGTCTTAGCCAAATAAAGTTATCCTAGACAAATTGGTTTTCATTTCTCATGGTATTTGGGGGGGAAAGGGTTAGTCCTGAGGTCAAGTTGTAGCTTAGAGCTGAAGATGAAGCCATGAAGGTCTCTGAAAGATTTATCAAGACAGATTGTAATGAAGCATTAAAAATAGAGGAATAAGACGTTTCCTGAGGATTAATGACTGTTCAGGAGGGGTTGATGGCTAGAAGAGCAACAACTAAGGGTCATTAACCCCAGATGGCAATTAATCTCTAGGAATTGCCTGGCAGCTGGGTTGTAATCGTGGAACACTAAAAAAAAAAAAAGAAGAAGAAGAAGAAGAAAAGGAAAAGACAAATGAAGAGGAGGAGGAGAATGGCAACCAGGCTAGGACAAAAGTATTTTTCTTTCCTTAGATATGCACTATTAATTAGTATTCACTAGAAATGGCTAATAGTCTAATAAATAACACATTAAGAAACAGAAAAGATATAATACTCTTAGTCCAACATTTTTATGTCCTTTTTATTGGTGCCCAATCATTTAGCATGAATGGCATGTCAATTTATGGGCAAAAAAAGGATACCACAAATTTAAAATGAGGAGCTGTTTTATTCTTTCAAAAACCAGAAAGTATTCGTGGTAATGATGCATGTTATTTTGCAGCAGGAAGCACATTTTTATTTTATTTTGCTTCTATGGAAGCATTAGTCCTTTATTTCATATATTGATACATGTGCTGGAAACAATATTGTAAGCCACTCATAGTTTTTAATTGACTGGCCTATCAGTAAGATTTAAAAAAAATAAGATAAAATAAAGCAATATGCTGCACAACTTCCAATATTGCCAACAATTTGGCTTTCTTGTACAATCTGCTGCTAAGCGTGGAGCTTTAATCAGGTTACTTCCCTACTCCTACAGTAAAACTTTTCAGTTATACTCCCTGCTCTGCAGGTTGCATAGAAGGAAGAAGAAATATTTTCTACTAAAGTAGCTAATGGATGCAATGGAAACTACCAAATCTGTATAACCTCTTTATTTCATTTTCTTAAAGCATGTCTAGCCCTCACATGGCTCTAAGGATCCATTCAAAAATGTTCAGTCAATGCAATGGCAACAAATAATTGGAATGGAAAGGTCAAGAATCTGAGTCATACACAATTATTTGATTCTCACAAAACCTCCTGTTAGGGACAGATGACTGTTTTTCCTTTTGCCTGTGCTTGTCCAATTACACTCTGTATTTCCACAGTAATTTCTAATTGTTTTTTTAAATGGGTTTTTCAGTTATATGTATTTTTGTATATATTCTTTTATTTCTGAAGCCCATTGATATTGAATTTGCAAAGAACAAACTCAAACATCCCAAGCTACAATTGTGCAATTGTGCATTTTTACTTTGCTTACTATGATTATTTTTTCCTGTAATAAGAAGATAAAGGCAGCAAAACATCCATAATCCTAAATCTGATGGAATAAATTGTGGCTTAAATTACTCTTTTTTTTTTAACCACTGAGCCATAAAAACTAATTCTTGTAGTCCATTACTAATGCTTTTCATTGACCATAAGTAGCTAGACAAAACTACAGTTTAGTTCTGATAAAGCTACTCCAATATAATCAAAAATTGCTGGTTTTAGATAGTATTTAGAACTCACTCAGGCCAGGATGCCCAAATCAGTTTTGAAATAGTAGAACTTGATACAGATAAAAAAGAATATGTGATTTAATTAGTAATAACAACATAATTCAGTTAAATGTTTGAAAGAAAATCAAGAGATCCCTTTCTGTTATGGTCTTTTTTTTTTTTTACAGTTCTGAATTAATTAATCAGACATATATGTTATGTTAATTATTTAAAAATTCACTTCAGTTATAAGGATGCAATTGAATAGTGGAAGAGTCATGATAGGCCAAAACAATTTACTTCTGCATACAATAATATTTAAACTCAAGGTTGTTTTCTCAAAGTATGGTAGTGGCCACTAATTTAGAATAGAATTCTTTATCGGTCAAGTGTGATTGGATACACAAGGAATTTGTCTTTGGTGCATAAGCTCTCAGTATACATAAAAAATACATTAATCAAGAATCGTGATACAATACTTAGAGATAGTCATAGGATACAAAATAAGCAATCAAATCATACTAGGAAACTAAATAAAACAATATAAATTGTAAAGATATAAGCAACAAGGTTATAGTCATAAGTAGAAGGAGATAGGTAATAGGAAGGATGAGCAGAATAATAGTAATACAGTCTTAGTAAATAGTTTGACAGTGTTGTGGGAATTAATTGTTTAGCAGAATGGTGGCATGCGGGAAAAAAAATCTCCTTCTGTCTAGTTGTTCTGGTGTGCAATGCTCTATAATGTCAAGCTGAAACAATTTATGTCTAGGATGTGAGGGGTCTGTAGATATTTTCACAGCCCTCTTTTTGACTCATGCAGTATACAGGTCCTCAATGGAAGGCAGGTTGGTAGCAATTGTTTTTTCTGCAGTTCTAATTATCTGTTGAAGTCTGTGTCTGTCTTGTTTTGTTGCAGAGCCAAACTAGACAGTTATAGAGGTGCAGATGACAGACTCAATAATTCCACTATAGAACTGTAACAGCAGTTTGAGCTTTCTGAGTTGGCACAGAAAGAACATTCTTTGTTGTGCTTTTTTAATGATATTTTTGATGTTAGGTGTCCATTTTAAGTCTTGAGATATGATAGAACCTAGAAACTTGAAGGTCTCTACTGTTGATACTGTGTTGTCTAGTATTGTAAGATGTGGTAGTATAGGAAGGTTTCTCCTAAAATCTACCACCATTTCTATGGTTTTGAGTGTATTTGGTTCAAGATTGTTCCAGTTGCACCACAAGGCTAGTTGTTCAACCTCCCATCTGTATGCAGATTCGTTGTTGTCTTGAATGAGACCAATCACTGTTGTATCATCTGCAAACTTCAGTACTTTAACAGAGGGATCTTTTGAGATGCAGTCATTGGTATATAGAGAGAACAGAAGTGGAGAGAGCACACAACCCTGGGGGAGGGGGCCTGTGCTAATTGTATAGGTATCTGATGTGATTTTGCCTAGCTCCATCTGTTGCTTCCTGTCTGTTAGGAAGCTTATGATCCACTTACAAGTGTGGTCAGGTACAACTAGCTGATTTAGTTTAGTTAGAAGAATATCTGGAATGATGGTATTGAATGCTGAGCTGAAGTCTACAAAGAGGACCCTTGCATACGTCTTTGGAGATTAAAGATGTTGTAGGATGTAGTGCAGAGCGATATTAACAGCATCATCTGCCAATCTAGAAGTCTTCTATAGAAGGAATTAGATAATTCACATAGGATAATGCTAATCATAATTAATTCCATGCCATGAGTCTCTATCATCAATAGTAGAGACACAATGGCACAGCTCACCAATTGCTGGTCTTCATGCCATGCTTGTCAACTTCCCATAGAAATCTGATAGATCTGTGGCTGATAAACAGGATATTAAATGAAATTATCCATGAACCAATATAGGTCTTCCAATTTTTTTCATGGTATTCAAATATCAATATCATTCTCATTTGCTAGTTTGCAAATGCAACTCAGTTATTTGCAAAGAGGTTGTAAGATTTCAGGATGCATTATCTTTCAAGATGGACCAGTAGGTAAATGGAGGTACAGATTTTAAGAAGAGATGGGAAGTTCTTCATCCTAGACAACCGGGCTGCATGAAAAGAAAAAAGGTAATTTCAGAGGCCACAGAGCGAGAACTAGAGTAGAAATATATATATGGCCTTAATTTTTGATGTGATGGAAGGAGAAGAAAAAGAAAGGAACTAAAGGAGTCAAGATGTGAGGGGGAAAAGAGGAAAAGAAAAGAATCTGGATTTAACAAAGAAATCCTGCCCACCCTCCTTTTTTTTGTTGGCAAAACTACTAAGGAGCAAAAGATAAATGCAGCTCCAAAGATTTGTGCAAGGAATGCCAAACCAAAGATTTACAGTTGAATAAATGTGGTGTGAAGAACTGGAAGTTCAGCTGTGAAGAGAAGCTAAAAAACAGTTTGGAGACCTGACCCAAGAAGAGAAGGTTGGAGTGAGAGAGAGAGAGACACCAGACAAATCAAAGACCAGAAGCCAAAGAAGAAAGTAAAGTAGGAAATAGTAGAGGCATTAAGAGTAAGCCCCTTTTGGCAGAGTGGGCCAGGGCAATTTCTTGAGTATAGAGCTATTAATTTAAAATCTTAACAAACAGTTCCTATTGCACCAATGTATATACCATTTGTCATTGTTTCCCTAATGATTTAAATAAAAGCTATAAAAAATTCACACAAGTAGGATATTCTTTTTCCTACTGGGTATCATAGGAGGGAAGGAAGTAATCCTTTGAACTTCCTCATTGGCTGAAAAATGGACAGTAGGATTGATAGGATTCAGGTGCTGGAAAAGTGCTTGTTTGGCAAATATCTGGGGGATTTAGCTGCCATTTCCAGGCCTGCTTCCAGTGTTATAGGTAAACATAAGCATTTTACACTTTTCTATTTGAAATTCTTCTCTCCCATGGAGACCATAATCATAGGATTTCTTCTTCCATGAATAACTTTTTTTCAACTTCAACTGGAAAAACATCAATAACTTGCATTTTGCTGATGGCACTACTCTGATGGGGAAAATGCAAATGATTTGCAAGATCTAGAAATGAAAGACAAGGAGCACAGCAAAAACCTGTGACTAAAATAAAATATAGAAAGAATCAAATAAGGACATAAATTATAGTGCCAACCTTACAAATGACACTAAAGATACTGAAGTAGTGGGTAGCTTCTTCTTTTTAAGATCAATTATCAATATTAAAGGAACCAACAGTCAAGAAATATGCCAAGAAAATAATACAGATGTGTCATAACTGTATGTGCAAAAGTCAAAATCATTCAGGAAACAGTTTTCCCCATGAAACTCTGTAGAAGTGAACACTGGATTTTTTGGGGTGGAGAGTGGGGGGGAAGCAGGATAGAAAAAGTATTGACACTTTGGAATTTGGGTATGGATAATACTCTTTAGAATATTGTAGATAGCCAAGAAAACAAATGGGATCATAGAACAAACAACTAACAGCTCTTGAGCACAAATGATGAAGCTCAAGTTACCATAAGTAAGACATAGCTCTCTGTAGATATCTATAATGCTGGAAAAGGTGGAAGGAAAGAAAAGAGGGCAAGCAGCAGCAAGATGGATTGGCGTAATTACAGCAGCAATATTTAAAAACTTGAAGAGTCTGGTTAAGGCTACATCAGCATGGAGAAGGCCAATTTATGTGGTCAGTACCAATTTGATTGGTCATGCTATCGTCCTCCCTTTCTGCTCCTGCTTCATCCCAATTTAAATCCTATATCAGTCAAGCCACTGATTAAGTGAACTGCAGCTCATGAAAGCTTATGCCTTTCAATAAAATTTGTTAGTTAGAAAATGTGCTACCAGACTCCTGATTTCTTGGTTCAGTAATATCCAATATCAGATATTCTGAAGCTCAGTTTGCCAATGAAGGTGTGTCAGATCTCTTTGACAAATGAAGCTGAAATAATGAATGATATAAATGACTCTCTGCAAATGGGCAATGTGAACATAAATTATAACAGCTACCTGATGGAACATTCTGATATTTTACTCCAAGGTTGAACTACAGCTGATTAAGCAATTTTATTCCCTTCTTACTGAATTCAAACCTATTAAATTAGATTTACTATACAAGGAAAGAGAGAGCAGAAGCTTCTAGAGAGAAAAAACGGAGAATGGAGAAGCTGCTCTTTCATGGTTTGATTCTCCTACTTATGATAACTCCAGGCATTTGTATCCAGTACATATTGTTGACTGCCTCACTCTGTTCAGTTCTACAATGATTTCCTCCCTCCCTCCCTCTGTGTGTGTGTGTGTGTGTGTGTGTCACACAGAGACAACCATGCTTGTTGTTTTTTGTCTCTTGTGATAAAAATATACCCTTGTAAGCTGACGAACAGCCGTGTGTACAATTTCTTTATTTCTTCTTCTTTAAGCTTGTGCAAGGCAGTATAAATCTGTGCTAACTAAAGATTTCCTGTTGCAGAGAAGACACAAATCTCAAGACAGCTGTTGCAGAGGAGACACCAGACAAAAAGGCAGCCTTATTTGCCTCAGTGAACCACTTCATGCAACCTTGAAACTTTGTCATGGTCTCACTTTTCTCAGTTAGTCTTTCTATTCCTGCAAATGCTGAAAGAGAAGCATCCTCTTCCACTTTTGCAACTGTTGGATGATCATAAGAGGAAAATGTTGACTCACAATGTACAATTCTTGACTGCTTGAAAATTCTGGAGGAGATTTTGGAAGAGCTTTGAAGAAAAGTAAATTGAGGCAACTTGGTCACACTGCTTCACTCCAAGAGAAGAAAGGGGAGGGGATATTGCTTGGTAAAACAGTTTGACACTTCATTATAAAAAATTACACTTGTAAAGATTTGTACTGCCTTGTTCACCACTGTTGCATCTTCTGTCTCTGTCTTAAACATATAGCATGCACAATCCCCCAAAGTGTTTAAAGTTTTTAAATCTGCCTTCTTACACAAGTTCAAAAGGTCTTAAGATAATTTCTTTATATTTTTTATTTTATTTTATTTTTCAATTTATATACCGCCCTTCTCGCACCACTCAGGGCGGTGCACAGCCAGAATTAAAAACATGAAATACAAATATTAAAAACAATTAAAATCTATATAAATTTGGCCCAAAATTTAAAAAACCACAAACCAATTAAACATTTAAAAATTTTAAAAAATTTCTTCCTAAGCCAGCCCGGCTTGCTGGAAAAAGTGGGTTTTAAGGGCACGGCGGAAGGCACTGAGGTCTTGGATTCTCCTTATCTCTGGGGGCAGCTGATTCCAGAGGGTAGGTGCCCCCACAGAGAAGGCTCTCCCCCTGGGGGTCACCAGCCTACATTGTTTGGCTGATGGCACCCTGAGGAGGCCCTCTCTGTGGGAGCGCACGGGTCGCTGGGAGGTCGTCGGTAGCAGCAGGCGGTCTCGAAGATAGCTAGGCCCTATGCCATGGAGCACTTTAAAGGTGATAACCAACACCTTGAAGCGCACCCAGAAGACCACCGGGAGCCAGTGCAGCTCGCGCAGGAGCGGTGTTACATGGGAGCACCATGCTGCTCCCATCACTACCCGCGCTGCTGCGTTCTGGACCAGCTGGAGCCTCCGGGTGCCCCTCAAGGGGAGCCCCATGTAGAGAGCATTGCAGTAGTCAAGGCGAGAGGTGACGAGGGTGTGAGTCACTGTGCACAGGGAATCCCGATCAAGAAAGGGCCGCAACTGGCAAATCAGGCGAACCTGATAAAAGGTCCCCCTGGTTACAGATGTTCCTCCGTCAGATGTTCCTCCAAGGACAGCTGCATATCCAGGAGGACTCCCAGATTGCGAGCCCTTTCTGTGGGGGCCAAGGACTCGCCCCCAATAGTCAGTGATGGAGTCAACTGACTATATCGGGATGCCGGGAGCCACAGCCACTCAGTCTTGGAAGGGTTGAGCCTGAGCCTGTTCCTCCCCATCCAGATCCGCACAGCCTCCAGGCACTGAGACATCACTTCAAGGGCATCGTTGGGGTGGCCTGGGGTGGAGATATACAGCTGGGTGTCATCAGCGTACTGATGGTATCTCACCCCGAAGCCACGGATGATCTCGCCCAGTGGCTTCACATAAATGTTGAACAGAAGGGGCGAGAGGACCGATCCCTGTGGCACTCCACAGACGAGAGGCCTCGAGGTCGACCTCTGCCCCCCTGCCAACACAAACTGCGACCGGTCGGAGAGAAAGGAGGAGAACCACCGCAATATGGTGCCTCCCACCCCCAACTCTTCCAGCCGGTGCAGCATGATACCATGGTCGATGGTATCAAAAGCCGCTGAGAGATCTAACAGGACCAGAACAGAGGAGCAACCCCTGTCCCGAGCCCTCCAGAGATCATCAACCAACACGACCAATGCTGTTTCCGTGCTGTGCCCAGACCTGAAACCCGACTGGAACGGATCTAGATAAGATGTTTCCTCCAGGAATTGTGGAAACTGTCGCGCAACCACACTCTCAACAACCTTCGCCATGAAGCGAAGGTTGGAGACAGGACGATAGTTGGCCAATATTGCCGGATCCAGGGACGGCTTCTTGAGGAGAGGCCTCACCACCACCTCTTTCAAGGCAGCGGAGAAGTAACCCTCACTCAACGAAGCGTTGATAACACCCTGGAGCCAGCCTCGTGTAACCTCCCGGGAAGCCAGTACCAACCAGGAGGGACACGGGTCCTAAACATGTGGCCGTACTAAGTCTCCCCAAAATCCTGTCCACATCATCGGGAGTCACAGCATCAAACTCCTCCCAGATAACATTCTCAAGACTATTCCTCGTCACCCTGCCCTGATCTACCCAGTCAGAATCCAAATCCCCCCGGATCTGAGCGATTTTGTCATACAGGTATTGTCCGAAATCCTCCACCCTGCCTTCCAGGGGATCCTCCTGCACTCCCGGATGGAGCAGAGAGCGGGTCACCCTAAACAGGGCGGCCGGAGGATTCCCTGATGACGCAATAGAGGCGGAAAAGTAATTAAACTTTGCCGTCTTTATCGCCACTAGGTAGGTCTTAATATGCGACCTTACCAGTGTTCAATCAGATTCAGCGAGACTGGCCCTCCAACCGCTCTCCAGGCGTCTTTTCCGGCGCTTCATTTCCCTCAGCTCCTCAGTAAACCAAGGAGCTGCGCGGGATCGGCACCAGGTCAGAGGCCGCAAAGGCACGACTTGGTCCAAGCCCCACCAGCCGCCCGATCCCAGGCGGCTACCAGGTCTTCAGCCGAGTCATGTGCTAGATCCTCAGGAAATGGCCCAAGCTCCATCTGGAACCTATCAGGATCCATCAGGCGCCTGGGGCGGACCCATCTTATTGGCTCCGCCTCCCTGCGGCGGGATGTAGCGGTTCGAAGGTCCAGGCGAAGGAGCGAGTGATCTGACCATGACAAGGGTTCCATGTCTATATCCCCTATAATAAGATCACTCAACCACTGGCCAGAGACAAAAATCAAGTCCAGAGTGTGTCCCCCCCTGTGGGTGGGGCCATGAACTAGTTGGGTCAGGTCCATGGCCGTCATGGAAGCCATGAACTCCCGAGCCATCTCAGACGTTTCACCGATGGACGGCAAGTTGAAATCACCCATGACCATAAGCCTGGGTGTATCAACTTATAATATCCTTCTTATACCAAAGAGGTACAAGAATCTAAAGTTCCAGGAATAGATGTAAGAACTACCCCCCCCAATCCTTCTCACCCCAAGAATTCATCCAAAGAAGAAAATATTTACATGATTGGGAGTGAACGTATTAATTATATCTTAAACAAATTATATCTTAAACAAATTGCTATTTTAAGACAAGGTCGTGATGGGTCAGACACGACTTCACAACTAACAACAACAACAATTTTAAGAGACAGTAAGGGGGTTGAATAGATGGGATTTGTACAGTAAAATTAATATCTTTCAAATGTATGTTTTGTCGTGGGTTATTTATCCTATGTGTGGTCTTCCTTTAGGTTTGCAGAAATGCAAGGCATTGCTTCAGTGGGTTCCTTAGATAAATTTTCATCCTCATTTCTAATCAGGAAGCTTCAACTGTCAGTGAGAGGAAGCTTTAATTTTTCAGATTTAAATTATTACCATAAGGCATATCTTCTTGTTTGAGGTTAGTGAAGTTTTGCTGCTAGAAACTAGTCCTCATGGGCCATCTAAAATCAATATATTTAACACTCTTCATAAGTTGGAGGGTGTTATAATCTAATTACTTTAGGAAGGTTGAAGTTTTATCTTCATCCATATTAGCTACCAGGGTCATATGATTTGTATGCTCTATTTCACATTGGTTATATTTCTAAATGTTATGATCATACAAAGGTAACTTATTATAGAGGAATCTAAACTTTAAATTAGAGAGATCATCCTTTATTGGAAAACCTAAGTAGAGGTGGATTGAATGACGACTTGTCATTTGAAGAATAGAAGCTTGGATGTTATTTATCTATGGCTGTGGGACTAAGAATCTAAGACTTGTGTCAGAGGTTCAACCACAAGGGACATATCTCATCAGAGAACCCAGAAGAGTGTCTTTCCTTCAAAAAATATGGTGAGATGTAATTTACAGAAATCCATGCTAGATCAGTTGCCACCAGGCCTGTGGTAGGTGTTAAATTTTTGGAAATCTGGTGAGAAATGGGCTAGAGGACTCAGAACTCTTGGCTGAGCAAACAGGGCTGCAGGAGAAAAATACCCATCACAAATATTAAAAAAATGAAAACAAAGAAATAATGATGTGTTATTACAAATCAAGTCCAATAGGAAGGGATAAGAATAAAAAGAAATATAAAAATGAAAGAACTTGTAATGATTACAGAAATAATAGACAAATGAGGAAGATGAAAAATTGGTCAGCATCTCTGCAGATGAACTGCATGGTTTTTGGTTGAAACATCTGACTGCTCTGCACTCAGTTATTGCCAAGCAATTTAACAACATACTGCAAGGAGGTGTAAGATTGGTTAACATCTGGCAAACCTACCTGATAATGAAATATCCAATATCCAGGACCCAAGCAGATACAAGCCAATTTCCTGCTTACCAACAACACTCAAATTGCTTCTGGTATGGTTGAAAACAAGCTCTTTCCATCCGAGCAGAAAGGAACAGCAAACAGCAGAGGAACAAAATATCAGTTCCTAATTGACAAGATGACTTTGGAAAACTTGAATGTAGCTAGGATTATCTACAGGAATGGATTAGACTCTCAGCCACATGCTTGGATAATCAAATGCCTAGAAATAACAGAAGAAACATTATGAACTTTGTACAATGGTGATAGATTGGGAGAGGTTAATATCAAGAGAGGAATCTTTAAGAAGACTCATTGTCACCATTACTATTTGTCATTGCACTGATTCCTGTCAAAGGTCTGAACCTTTATGGAAAATATTATCTGTAATAGAATCACTGTTCAAAGCTGTCCATATATACAGCCAAGACATTGCAATGGAGTTTGGACTGAATAAATGTGCCACAACACCATTAAATGAGGCAAAATAGTGAGAGCTGAAGGAATCAAGATGCCCTATGGAAATAACATCAAAAATCTGGATGAAGGCAATCAATATGCATACCTGGACATCATTCAGGTCACAACATCAAGCATACCAAAATCAAGAAGAGGGTTACAAGTGAATAGATTATGAGAGTGAAGAAATCTTAAAATCCAAACTCAGTAGAGTAAATACCATCAAGACTATGAACAACTGGGCAATTCTAGACATTAAATAAGTATTTGAAATAGTGGACTGGATTCAAGCAGAACTAAAAATCCTGGGTAGGAAGACCAGGGAATTAATGACAATGAATCATGAATCACAGATAAGAATCAAAGATCTGAAAATCAAAATTGAAAGATTATAACATAAACCAGCTGTGATGTCCAGTGGTTATCAGCAGACTAAGGTGTCATATCAGAAAGTGTGAACATTGACAAAAGTTCCATCTGTCAACTACCAAAGGTCCCACTTGGATTCACACATATACTACACTGATATATTAAAACATCCTAGGTTTTTGGAAAGATCTTGATGTGTATGAAGGCCAACACTGGTTAAAGAGCTATGATTTCACATTTTTATAAATATAATATGTAATGTCAATATAATCCATTAAAACACTTTCATTAAAACACATTCACAATCCATTAAATACCACTTTATAATGCCTTGGTAAAGCCACACTTGGACTACATCCACTTTTGGTTGCCACAATGTAAAAAAAGATGTGGAGACTCTAGAAAGAGTGCAGAGAAGAGCAACAAAGATGATTAGGGGACTGGACACTAAAACATATGAAGTTTAATGAAAAGAAGGACCAGAGATGACATGAGAGCAGTGTTCCAATATCTCAGGAGCTGCAACAAAGAAGAGGAAGGCAAGCTATTCTCCAAAGTACCTGAGGGTAGAACAAGAAGCAATGGGTGGAAACTAATCAAGGAGAGAAGCAACTTAGAACAAAGGAAAAATTTCCTGACAGAACCAGAATCAGTGGAACAACTTGCCTCTAGAAGTTGTGAATGCTCCAAAACTGGAAGTTTTTAAGAAGATGTTGGATAACCATTTATCTGAAGCGGTGTAGCATTTCCTGCCTAGGCAGGGGGTTGGACTAGAAGACCTCCAAGGTCCCTTCCAACTCTGTTATTCTGTTTCTGTTTCTACTTGTTTCTAGCTTGATGCTTTAACCATATCAAACTCATTCTCAAGCCAATAACAACTATTTATGATTGTTGGTAATATACTAAAGCCTATTAAATTAACTATTCAAGTACATCGGGAGGCATGGAACAAGAAATTGCAGAGAATCGTCTACAAACATTAATGAAATATTACTTTGGCATCCATGAAAAATACAATTAATTTAGCAAATATTATTATTATTCAATACCAGTGCATCTTTTCAAGAAAAAATAATCATGGCTTTATATAATTATTGAAGATTATTGGTGCTCAAAATTCAATATGACACAGTCATAAACTACAGAGGCTCCCTTTTGTATAGAAGCTATTTTACATTTTAATTTTGCTCTGGAAGACTCGTTTGTTTTTGTTGATGCTCATGTAGCAACAAATTATTTCATTTTTATATATACTGTTCATATTTATATTAAATTTCATTTTTATAAGGGATACACCCAGAGTTTTCTAAGTACATCCACCATTTTTTTTAGAGTGTATAACCCAGGTTCAAGGAAAGTTGACAGCCCTGAAACAGTTATGCACCTCTCCTCACTATCTTTCTTTCTTCTTTTTCTGTTCAGCTTTTTTTTTTATGTCAGATCATTAATCTAACAGTCATAAGGCGAATGGGAGAAGCAAGCCCCTTCCAGAGGTGGGATTCACTTACCTTCCCTACCGGTTCGTAAATGTGAGCATGTGCGCCACCTCTGTGCATGTGCACAGCCTTCTGTGCATGCACAGTAGTCGTGCATTACTCCCGCAGTCACCGTTACCGGTTTGTGGGATCTGGAGAGAACCAGCTGAATCCCACCACTAGTTCCTTCCCATCCTAAAATTGAATCTGATGGCTACATTCATGCAGCTATTCAAGAGCTATTCATTTAGACAGCTATTTTCAAGTGACAGCTTTCT
This sequence comes from Pantherophis guttatus, assembly GCF_059756535.1. NCBI lineage: Eukaryota > Metazoa > Chordata > Lepidosauria > Squamata > Colubridae > Pantherophis > Pantherophis guttatus. Next base: position 41,402,757 of record NC_142065.1, on the reverse strand, counting down.
ATTAGCTGCCATTATAATAACAATTCCTACCAGTGTACTACTGTAGAGGTAGTGTTGGGCATGTAACCTCTCCAATCTAGGAGTTGTTAGAGGGTTTCTAAGTACTATTCAAGATGCTGGTCATCATTATTGAAATCCTTCAAAAGAATTGTTGCAAATGCTCAAGGCAACTATTTTAGTTCTTAAAATGTACCAAAACTATATCAAAATGACCACCATCATTTAGAATGTGACTTTACCATGCCATGGAAAGCATAACCCTAACTCTTGAGTCTTATGTAAGAATGCACATATATATGAATCAGTGGTGGGATTCAAATTTTTTTACTATCGGTTAAGTGGGCGTGGCTTGGCGGGCATGGTGTGGCTTGGTGGGCATGGCTTGGTGGGTATAGCAGGGGAAGGATACTATAAAATCCCCATTCCCTCCCCACTCCAGGGGAAGGTTATTTCAAAATCCCCATTTCTTCCCGATTAGCTGGGACTTGGGAGGCAGAGAATAGATGGGGGCATGGCCAGTCAGAGGTGGTATTTACCAGTTCTCCGAAGTACTCAAAATTTCCGCTATCGGTTCTCCAGAACTGGTCAGAACCTGCTGAAACCCACCTCTGGTATGAATCCAGTAATATTTTACCCCCACTGACTTGAATAGTACAGTTATGATTCATTGTCTGTCAATAAACAACAAATAAGAAGTGATAGCACTATGAGTTTTTTTTTAAAAAAAAACAAATTTGAAGGTTTCTAACTCTGAAATCTCTGAATATATTTCCTTTTTGAAATTTGACAAAATCCACCGCATCAAAAATATTGTACTGTCAGATTATTTCTTCCAATTATTTTAAAAAGTTTCTAAAGCAATATTACAGCCACATTGCCCACTTTGAATAAGAGGCAATAGGTGTACTTTGATTTTTAAACTTCTTTTTAGATTTAGCTTCAAGTTGAATCAAGAAGCCCCACTATTAGTCCAAGGTTAATTAATCTAGTTTGCTAACTAAAGGTCTAAGCAAAATCTTATTGTCAATACTGTTAATAAATAGATAAATCTTTTTCAACTCCGCAATATTTTTCCCAAGTGCTATTTTTTTCAACTTTTCATTTCATAAACTATTTTTTCAGTTTATTTTTCTTGCTGTTTATCACTGAATATATAGAAAATAGAAATTTGTACATCATTAAATCAAAATTTGGTTTGCGAAAGAGTGTGTGATGACAGATTGACATACATGACACTAGCCCGTGGCTGAATGCTTAATCTGAGGTACTTTATGAAAAAGCTGATTTTCTTGGTTTGTTTCCCCAGGGGGAAAAAGTAAATTAAAATATTATCAGTTCTTGCCATGCACAGAAAGAGACCTTGAGGGCATTTCAAGAACTGAAAAAAAGTGGCTAGCTTCAACAGTATTAGTTCTAATTACCCCAAAAATAACATAGTAGAATGCAATATTATTTGAGAAACAGCTAGGTGATATCTTCAAAGAAATTTGAGCAAGAATATAAGTCTGGATAGTGTGTGTGTGTGTGTGTGTGTGAGAGAGAGAGAGAGAGAGAGAGAGGGAGAAAGAGAGAGAGAGAGAGAGAGAGCGCACATGCGCAGAGACGTCTGGGCCGGTAGGCGGATCCTCCCACCTCCGGCGCTACCAGTTTGCCCGATCCTACCACTGGTGTGTGTGTGTGTCTCTGTGTGTGTGTATGTATGTTCTTTATATGTGTGTATGTGTCCATTTTTGTGTATGTCCATGTGTGTAGATGCATGTGTTTATGTGTGTGTGTGTGTATGTATGTATGTATCTATGTATCTATGTATGTATGTACAGGTAGTCCTCACTTACAACCACAATTGAGCCCAAAATATATGTTGCTAAGTGAGGCATTTGTTAAGTGAGTTTTGCCCCATTTTACAACCTTTCTTGCCACCGCTGTTAAATGAATCATGGCAGTTGTTAAGTTAGTTACACAGTTCTTAAGTGAATCTGGTTTAGCCATTGACTTTGCTTGTCAGAAGGTCGCAGAAGGTGATCACAGACCCTGAACATGAGTCAATTTCCAACTGTCTGAATTTTGATCACAGGACCGTGGAGATGCTACAATGGCCATAAGTGTGAAAATGGTCATAAGTCACTTTTTCCAGTGCTGTTGTAATTCTGAACGGTCACTAAATGAATGTTGTAAATCGAGGACTATCTGTATAATCTGCATGTGTGCATGTGTGAATCATTGTGTTCCTTCAACTTCCTGAAATAAGACAGGCTTTACTCACTGTTTCCCTTTGTTTAGAAGGATTCTACAAATAAGTAAGTTTTTTAAACAGCTTAGCACTAAAAAATAAAGCAGAAAAGGATCAAACTGAAGGCAGATACCTGGAAAGCTATATATAAAAGTTGTCAACTTGATGCCTTGCAGACCTCTGGAACAAAATATTTGGTGGTGAGCCATCCCAGCTGGGACAAAGAGAACTGCTATTCAGTACATCCTGCATGCATAACATTACTTACCTCTATATTAGGCTATGTTTTGAAAAGTAAGTTGCAAGTTCTGTGTGGCAAATTTATACTAACAATTAAACTCAGCTGGGAGAGTCCATCTAAATAAGAACTTGGATTGAAATCTAAGAATTGTGTTCAATTTTTGTCTGTGTGAGATCCTTTCCTTTCCCCCTTTATAAGAGTCCTGGGGTATTTTTTCCCCCTTATTGTTATACATGTTGCTTATTTGCTACATTTGAATTATTTCAAAGGATATTTGGATAGTATTTAACCTTATAATAATAGAAAGAGATGGGTCTCAGGAAGAAAAGTTTGCCTAAATCTTTCTATATATATTTAAATTCTGAAAGGTATCAGTTAGCTCAGTGGTTCTCAAACTTTTTTTTCACCATGGACCCCTTTAAATACCTTTTGTGACCATGAAACATTGCTATTGCCAAGATTTACCTCAAGATTTTAATCATAACATTTCTTAAAGCCTTTGGAGATCCTCTGTAATGACATTTAGGGGTCCAGGGACCACAGGTTGAGAACCATTGTGTTAGCTTATGTGTTTACAAAAACATCCAGATATGTTGCTTTTATTTACTCATTCTGGAGGTCAATAATTTTAAACTCCTTAAAATAAATTTCCCTTCCAACGTTTCCATTTCAGCTAGTTTCAGTTAGGCTAGCATAGAAAAGATCAAGCATAAAAAAGTAACCAATGATTGTATTTGTCAATAAGCATTTTTATTAAAGTTTAAAGATAAAAAAACCTAATAGAAATGAAGAAAAATATTAAAAGTAAAAAAACGAAAAGTGCATTTCTTGCTGTTTCTGGTGGTTCTTAATGGAATTTTTTACTAAATTTGAATGATGAGGCATTAAAGATTCGTTTATAGAAGGAGAAGCAAACTCACTTCTAAAAGTTCTCCTGTTTATCTTCTTGAGTTAATATTTTATATTCACATAGATACACACAGATAAACCCTGCAGACATTCCTAAAAAAAAAAATGTTTATAAATCAGACATAAGATAGGGAAAGAATAAAAATGGTTGCATTTTTAAAGAAAATGATAAAGTTACCGTGTTTAAAGTAAAGGAAATTGAACTGTTTGATTAAGATTAAAATATATGTGTTGTTATTTCTGGTGAATATTAATAGACTTTTGCTGATTAAGATTAAATGATGAGGCTTTATAAATTGTTTATAGATAAAGAGATGAGATATGGGAAGAAGTAATACTTTCTTAAAATGGTAGAGAAGGCGATAAATTACTGAAACTGTATGTTTTAATGAAGAAGGGAGAAAGTCATTATTTATATTTCTTTTTTCTTATATACTTTTTATTTACCCTTTTTTCTGTACACTTCTCTTTTTATTTTTATAATTTTCTTAGCTTGCATTTTTACTTTGTTTTTTACTTTGGTATTTTTAAACTTTAATAAAATGATTATAAAAAAGAAAAAAGAACACATATGCAAGAGGGAAAGCCAAATAAAACATAAATAGAACTTTAAATTAGAACTGAAACAACAGGCAGTATTATATTTTGCTTCATCTCATGTGAAATTTGCAATGTGAATGACATTATGCATGGCCCAAGCAAGTCTAATTTTCAGAAAGTGATAATAAAAGCCATCTTTAAATTAAATTTATTCTTGAATTGGAATAGCTATTCAGAAATAATTTTTGCTGTTTTCCAAACAATAATTATACAGTTGTATAATCTCCAATGCTTTCTTGCCTTGTGCAAAAGGTATATGGTATCTACTCCTCCCTGATGAGGGACTGTTCCGATAAAGAAAAAAGGAACAATAATTAAAATGTGTGCACTTGTGTTTCTGTGTTTATATAAAGGAAGCATCTTAGAATGATGGTTGCTGTGCAGTTGGTTTCTGTGGATGGCTAATCTTTACTAATGAAAATTATCAAGGAAACATACAGAGGTAAGGGTCAATCCTATTGGTCTTCCTGTGAATGTGGCTTTTAACATTGACATAATTTAACTATCAAATGAATTCTTGCTCTGCTTATTAATCATATGCACTTTTAAAGTGAGTTAAAATTATAGATCTAGCAAGATATTTGCCTTTAAAATGGCTGAACAAGCACTAACCACATCTGCATTCTCAAAAGGGCAACTTGTATTTAGTGACTGCACATGACATAGATTGAGGAATAGGAAATAAGAGTTCAAGTCTTGAAATGAACTAAAATAGAGTCAAAGGCTGCCCAGAATCAAAATCTCTTGGGGCAGCCTAGAAATCTCATAAACAAAAAATAAATAGTAGAAAATAAAATACCAGATATCCTTTGAATCCCTGTGCAGCAAAAGTCACATATGAAGCAAAAAGTAAAATCTCAGTCACAAATTTAACAGAAAGTGCATTGCTTAAATTAAATTAAATTAAATTAAATTAGGGTGACTATTATGGATCCTATGAGCTGCAAAAATAACAAAGAAGTCCTAGACCAAACCTCACCAAAACTATCACTTGAAGCCAAGATTGCCAAACAGAGGCTGTCATACTTTGGCCATGTTCTGAGAGCGTAGTCTCTCAAAAAAGTCAATCATACTGTGAGTAATTGGTGAAAAAAGGATAAGCACCCACTGGCTGGAAACTATAAAAGATGACACTGAAATAACTATGGTGGAACTGAAGTATGAGATAAAGGGGCATGGAGAGTGCTGATCCATAGAGTGGCCAATGGTTGGACATGACTGAATGGCTGATGACGATGACACATTGCTTAATGGAGGTATTGCTCAATCACTGAACACATAAATGTGTCAAGTGGAGATAAGTAAATAATAAACATCTAGTTTCAATCCCTAGATCTCCAAAGAGGACTGAATGATTCCTGGAAAATAACTACAATTCACTGTACATGCTACTAAACTAAGTAGATCAATGGCTTAGGAAAAGCAAAAACAACTATCTATGTTCCCATCCATCCAGCTTCAAGAACAGATAGGAAACATTTTCATCTGGCCATCATCAAGAATCCCAATTAAAGAAGATCATGGACAACTGGAAGACATGACTGAGGAACCAACCAAGCATCATAACTGGAAAACAGACATACAAAAAAACTATGGAAGTCTCCATAAGGTCTGAGATAAGAAAAAAAAAAAAGTTCTGTCTTTTTTTTTTTTTTTGGGCTGCCCATAAGTAGCCAAGAGTTAAACTGCATGTACTTGGTCCAGTAGGTCCTTCACTGAGAAGCAGAAATTACATGGCTTAGTAGTTTGCAGATTCTTGTTATAAAAAGAATTTTATAAGACTCTAAAGTGATGCAGCAAAACATGAGGGAATAGTGATCAGCAATTTCTGACAGTAGCACACACAAACTGTCATAGCAGGACCATACTGGTTGCACACAGAGTGTTATTAACAGCTTGATGGCACCACTCTGAGTAACTGTTCTTCTTAACTAAATTGTAGTCTAACCCATGCAAAGCAATTTAATTAAGCTTTCTTCTTCAAGGGCATCAACTTTTTAGAAACTGACCAAATGTTTTTCACATTTTATTTAGAAAATAATCTGATACAAGAGGAACATATTCATAAATCAACTTAAAATAATTTGAAGTGTATATGTTGATGAAATCCAAACCTCCTTCCTCAAGAAAAAGAATTTCAAATCCAACTGGCATGCAGCTGTGCAAAAAAGCAGAACTGAAATGAATATTTGGTTCCAAAGGGATTTTGTGCAAAAAGAAGAAAACTAAATTTACTATTCTGTCAGATGCTTGGCAAGAAGGGAAAAAAGATATCCAGGAACTGAGCAAGATTTTGATTCCATCTTCACAGACCTCCTCTTTCCCATCCACCTATCAAAGTCAAACAGTTGCAAGCTAATACTGAAATCATACACTTCATTTATCTTCTTTCTAAAGATTTACCCTCCAAACACTATTGAATCTTTAGTCCCATTTTCAGCACTTGGCCATGAGTTGTCATGGGCAAATAGGCGGCAATATAAATCTAATAAATAAATAAGAAGTTTCTGTGCATGCCAAAAGCTTCTTCTAATATTTCCAAAAAGAAGTATTTCACTTCATCCTTAGAAGCACAGTCTGCTGTACTTCAAAAGCAGTTTCCAAAGGATGCTTTACCTGAGCTTTCATTGCAGAGAAGCACCTTTTGGAAATTCTGTGAAGTCCTACAAAGTACCTTCAAGACTTCATACCCTTCAACCAAGCAAGAAATGAGAAAACAGAATTCTTTCTAGCAACTCTATTAGCTGCCACGGTTTGCAAAATGTGGGCAAGGGAGAGAAAAACAGCATGAATACCTCTGCCATTCTTCTTACCTTTGGAAAAATTCCCCCCTTTGTTAAAGCAGCATTAATTATGCAAATATTTTCTCTGGTGGCATAAGCTTTTCCCCACATGGAGTGCAAGCTTGTGTTTAGAACGTAGCTGTTATTGTAAATCGGCTATATATATGACAATGTTGTAATTATTTTCATGTGTCCTGGGTGCCATTAGGCAGCTGAAGAAAGAGCATAAAGAGATTTGATGGGTGTAGCTCCCTGGTTGATTCATTGCCAGTAAGTTAATCAGCAGTTCTGCAAAACTTGTAACCCATTTGAATTTATCAGCAAACAGCTAAGGTCTCTGCTGTCTTAGCATGCACACTTAATATGACAGGCTGCTTTCTCTGGCTTGACAGGTGGCATTAGCAACAGAGGTGACCCATAGATTTATTGTATGGAATTTTTTTAAAAAAAGTTTTCTCCAATGGGAAAAGTCATTTGTCACTTATATTCCCTTCCCCAAACATTTTTTTTTTAAATTCCTCTCACATAGATAGGTACTATTGTCACATTCTGGGATACTTTAAGGCAAAATGTTTGAATTCCAAAGATGACATCCAGAATGCTGATGAAATTTGTCAGAAGGAGAACAAACAAAGTCAGGATAGAAATCTTGATATTCACCACTGCACACATGGCAATTTGCCCAGAGAACATATTGCCTCTGCAACTGCGAATGATGTTCCAGGTCAATGGGCATAAGTAGGGCAAACACCAAATCGACATGGGAAATGAGCTATTTTATTACCTGGACATCCCTATTTGACAACTTTAATTCCCATCACCCAGAGCAATGTCTTAGCATCTTGTATGAATAGCCAGTATGATTTTACCAACACACAAAGGAATGGATTTTAATCTATTCTGGGGGGAAAGGGGGGTCAGGGGAAGGAAGGAAGGAAGGAAGGAAGGAAGGAAGGAAGGAAGGAAGGAAGGAAGGAAGGAAGGAAGGAAGGAAAACTGCAGCACAGCTTATGATGATCATGATAGTTATAATCATCATTTGGGACTGTTGCTACCATTATCTTATCTCCATTTTTAAAAAACAAACTATGTCAATATATTTCACAAGAAGACAAGTCCTCAACCATTTTCCAAAGCATCAGCTAAATTGAGAGGGTGGTTTTCATCAAAAGCAGATACACTCCGGTGAATCTTTCTGATAAGAAAGAGGTGAAAACACAGCACACTGACTGTTCACAAAATCCAGCTTAGATAATAACCAGGAAGAAGTCACTAGGAAAGCCTAGGCAGGAGTTTGAGTAACCTCTTCCAGGAATGCATCTTGTCTGCCTTAGTCATCTTTGTTTGCAGATCTTGCAGGGAGAGCAAAAATTCCCCTTGAATCAATTATAAAAAAGAGGGAAGGAAGGTCACAAAAATGAGAGCGTGTAAAATCCCCAATCCTGCTCTGTGCAACTGTGTTCTAATATGGCTAAGATCATTATTCTTTTATTGATGTGGAATGAACTTGGAATAGAAGGCTTAAATCTATTAACTGGTGTGTGGTATCTATAATTATTTTTCTTCAAACTGATCTTTATCCTTAAATGCAGGCTGATTATAAACTAATGATTTCATGCCAAAGAATGTGTATATTGAAGCCTTTCTATTTAGGTTTCTATCTCAGAATGCATCAGTTCACATGCTGATATCCACTTTTGGCCACCAAATAGCAATTGAGGGCTATTCTATAACAAATGACCAATAAACCATGTTTTTATATAATACTCAGAGAGCATATATACAACAATATATGTTGGCTGAGCCAATGACAACAATAATGTACTTACATATTTGCCAGTATTGTTGCTATGTTGTGTCAAATACTCTCAGGAAGTATTTTCAAATCACAACAAAAGTCATTTGGCATTTCTGCAACATTCCCTCAACACCCTCTCCCCTTCTCAAATTATGCAGCTGCTATTCGTTATCCCTCTTATCTTTTTCAGTGATTGGGGACAAAAAAATATCTTGTAAATGTTTCTACAATATCAAATAACTAATTTGACGGCAAAACAAAGGCCATTTGGAATAAATGAAATTATATCTGTACCTCACTGCTTTTATTGGGGGCAGGAGAGAGAAATGTGGTTTCCTTGAGTGTCTGTAAAACTGAAGAAGAATGGGAGGACTACTGTTATTGCAGCTTTTATTGTCTAAGCCTTCTGGGTATCATCTAGACCAGTAAGACTATCTAGCAAATAAGACAACATGCACCAGTTTGCAGTATCCTAAATCCTGATTTATTTCACTTCTTTTTGGAGCCACCTTCCAGAAAAATAATTAAAACTGGGAAAGCTGCAAGTTGCAAGTATTGAGCATTGGAGGCAGCCTTGGTGGTATTAGGGATTAGAGGGGGTGGTGGTGTTGATTTATTAAAAATTTATATTGCCTGATTCCCAATTGTTCTGGACAGAGACAGATAAAATAATGTTTAAAACAAGAAAAAAAGGTAGACATAATTGAAGAGAGTTGGGAAGCAGAGGTGGTATTCAGCCGCTTCAGACCAGTTCGGGAGAACCGGTAGTGGCAATTTGAATTGATTCGCCGAACCAGTAAATCCCATCTCTGGTTGGCCCCTCCCATGCCCGCCTGCTCACCCCTCCCACCCCTACCTTATATATGTTGCCTTCACCACGCGGCCCAGTCAATTGCCTCACCAGTCGCCTCCGCACCTCACCCACTCTGCTCAGCTCACCAAAGGTAAGCATGCCGCCAGCTCGCCCTTCACCTTGAGTCAGAGGCTGGGGCCGAGGGATGCACCATTCCCCGAGCCTCCACCTGCTCACTCGCCCTCCGCCTCACTCACCTAACTTCCATTCCGGTCGCCTTGGTGGGGGGCAGACACAGCCAGGCGAGGCTGCCTTTTGCAGGAAGCCTCCAGCCTCCAGCAGTTTTCAGCTACCTTCTGAGCAGCTCCGCTGAAATGCCATCCCTCTGACACATCAGGCCATCCTCCTGGCCAGGTCTGGCCATGAGTGACACTGGCAGGCAATGGGGCATGTGTGTGTGGCCAGTGTGAAGAACAGGGCAGCGATGGTGGTGATGGTCACGGGACTTGCCACTGTCACTGCCCTGTTTGTGCTGGCTGCACACACGCACCCCAATGCCTGCCGGTGCTGCTCACATCCAGACCCAACCAGGAGGACAGCCTGCTGCATTGAAAGAATGGCATCACAGCGGAGCTGCTTGGAAGGCAGTCGCCACAGTCTTTAAGGTACTTTGATGCGGGGGGAGGGGGAACCATGAAGAGACAGACCGCAGGAGCTGCCTTCTGAGCAGCTCTGCTGTGAAGAGAGGCAGAAAAGTTTGGCTTCTCTCTGCCACAGCATTCAACGTGGCTGCTTCTCTCCTCCTTCAGAGCAAACATGAGAAGGATGAGAAAGCAGCCAGGTTGAATGCTAGAAGACTTGGCCGGGGTTTGCTGCTTGTCCCCACTGGACGCTCCTTCAGGATCGCCGAACCCACCGCCTGTAAGAGCCGCCTTTTTCAGCGGAATGGCGGCTCGAAAAAACTCCGTTTCCATTAGGAAACGGAGATAGAGCCGGCTGGGGTGGGTAGAGTCCTCTGCCTAATCCCAAAAGTTTTTTATTTACTTTTGGGAGGGAGCGGAAGAGACTCCCCGTATCCCCAGCCGATGCTCCGGGCTCTGGGAAATCTCTGCTACATGCAGAGCTAGGGGGCAAAAGCAAGCCTGTAAATCTGTTAAATAAATTAATTAAAGAAGATGTGAGCTGGACCTCTGATCCTGAAGCGCAAGTATTCTTTTTATTTTATTTTGCCTAAGAAGTGAAGTGAAAGGAAAAAAGTTTTTTAAAATGGCGATTGCTGCGGCAGCTTGAAGAGAGGCTGAAAGGGAAACTCCTTCCGTTTTCAATTACAAAGTAGCGGAATGAATACTTTTGGCTGTAACTGAAGGCAAAACCTCACTCTCACTTCTGTTTTTTTTCCTTTTTTTTTTCCTTTGGGGATCTGATATTGATCTTGGTTGGAAAAAAGTTTTTTTTTTCTCTTTTCCAGTAAATCTTGTCTGCGTGGAAAAATGGCACTGAGACTTATAAAGCTAGACAAACAGGCAGTGGGGGGGGGATTCCCCCATTAACAAATTACATCAACAAGTTTTAACTCTCCAGTCTCAGAAACCTGACTTTAATATAATAGAATTTCTTCTTGAGGAGATTCTAAGAAGGGATGAGATTGTGAATCAGCAACTTGAAAAATTTAAGTTGGAAATCAAAGAAATTGGTGAATTGGTGAAATCTAAGTTTGGCTTTTTGGATCAAAAGATTCTAAAAACAGCTAATGGCTTAGCAGACTTTGTGATTCAGTTGGATGCAAATACTAAATTATTAGAGTCTAAAATGAAAGAAACTGAGGAGAATTTGGATGACAAGATCCAAAAAATTAAAAAGGATTTGGCAAACACTCAGGATAATAGTTCAGAAGACAAACCTAAAATGGAGGCTGATCAAAAGACTGGTAATGAAGAAAATGTACAACAGAGGATTGAAAGAGAAGTTTTAATGATCCAATACAATTTTACAGAATATGCAATTAGACTGAGAGGTCTGCAGGAAAATGACAGAGATGATTTAAGGAAGATATCTTCTGAAATTCTGGCTGGGATTTTAAAGGTTCAACCTGATGAAGTGTTTTGCAGGATTGACAGAATTTATAGAATAAACTCCTGGTTGGCAAAACAAAGGCAATTGCCTAGAGATGTGGTGATTTATTTTACAGACAAAGAAATTAGGAATAATACTGTGCAGAATTCTTATAATTCTACTTTGCAATTTCGTGGAAGAAAGATTTGGATTTTTAAGGAACTCCCGCCCAAGATGTTAATGGAGAGGAAGAAATTTGGTTTTCTAGTGAATGAGTTAAAAAAAAGGAATATCCTATTTAGGTGGGACGTCCCAGTTGGTTTAATACTGAGACACCAAGGAGTAAGATACCAACTGAACACTGTCGAAAAAGCGGAAGAATTTTATCAAAAAATTTTAAAAATAAATTTAACATCTTTAGGCATAACACAGGACAAGCAAAAGGAGCTGGAAACAAAGGGAAAACATCAAATTATAGAGGCTGTGGTAGATAAACTGTCTTCGGACTCCTTGGATACCCCAGCTGGACTGTCTATAAATGTGAGAGCAGTGTCATCTGATTCCAATGTGATGAATTATCAAGTTACAGACAAGTGCATAAATCAACCAGTTGATATACAAGTGATGGAAAAGACATATGAGATAATAAAACAAAACCAACAAGATCAATTTATAAAGCAGAATGACAATCGATCAGCTGATACACAACTTGTAGGAAGGAAACCTGGATGGAAATGCAACCCGCAAAAGAAAAAGAAAAGAAACAGATCTCGTAGAAATAGTAGTTTCTAAACCAAGCAACAGTGAAGCCAGGGATTTTAAAAGATAAATGAATATGTGAAAAGATATTGGAGGCGAATTATCGTTTAATACTATCTTGAGGAAAGTGGCAGATCTCTGCAATGCCGTGATTTTGGGATGCAGAAAGAGCCTTACATTGTTGGATTTGAACTATCTATTTTGGATTTCTTTTACCGATAAATATATTATAACTATTTTGAGTTACAAGGCAAGAGAGTCATGCTGGGGCATGCAGAAGATCTGGCTGTTACCCACTAAGATGATGGGAATTAATAATCCTGATGGAAACCACAATTACAACTATATGGAATATAATTATAATGTCACTCGGGTGGTTGTTTTTACTTTTATATATACGTGAGGATATTCATTATTGATGGGGGCAGAAGATGACTGAAGATTTTGAATAAACTGTTGCACCAGGATGCTATGTTACCCTATTATGGATGATGGATTTAACAATCTAGTGGAAAGACATTAAAGAAGATACTAAATGAATTATAAATTCAAAGTTATTGTCTTTTCTCTTTTTATAAAATGGAATGTATATATAGATATATGTATATTTTAGCAGAGTGGGCAGTGGATTATATTTAGAATTGTAGTGCATGGTAATCTTGCAGGAAACTGGGTTGAAATAGGCTAGTTTAGTGATTGATTAGTTTAAGAAAAAGGATGTTTAAGTCATATATTTTGGGGAGTGGAAGAATTGGATAGAACTGAATAAATGTTAAATTTGGATGTGGGAGAAGGCTGCTTTGAAATGTTATATTAATATATATAAAAGATTAAAGGTTATGTTGTTGTAATAATAATAATATTCTATAAGTTTGGGGGAGGAGAAAAAGGGTAGATTATTGCGAAAAGCGGAGAAAAGCGGAGTTATAAGAATATTATGCTAAGGGTCAGTATTTTGAGGAGTGAGTAAGGGCATGGTAAAATATTATGTAATTAATTATGAATTAGCTTATTGTTGTGAAGAAGAAGTCACAGGGGGGGATGGGTGGTGAGGGGGCGTTAGGGAAGAGGGGGGGGAAAGGGGGAAAAACTTGTATTTGAAAACTTTTTCAATAAAAAAAAAAAAAAAGACTTGGCCGAACTTTTCTGTTGGTTTTGTGGGCATGGCTTGGTGGGGTGGTGCAAGCCCCACCTTGCCATGAGTGATGTCGGGTTGACCACACTCACTCAGTCACATGACCCCCCACCCACCCAGCTATGCCCACCAAGCCACGCCCACAGAACCAATAGTGGAAAAATTTAAATCCCACCACTGATGGGAAGGATGACAAAAGTTGAATGGGAACAAAAGGAAACAAATCTACATAGGATTTCAAGGCCCATGAAAACATCAGCAGGATGGGAGACAATCAGATAACAGGGGAACTTCATTCCAGAGGGCAGGCACTGTTATAGAGAAGGCATATCTGGTAAAGTACTTACACCAGAATTTAGCATGACAGAAACTTCCTTTTTAAGGATCCCAAATAATTCATACCTTCATATATTTTATTCAACCTTCTGGATGCTCTATGTTAAACTCTTTTTCATTTTCTACAGATTCCAACCTAGTAATAAAAAGCTATGAAATATCATTCTTGTTGTTCAATTCTAAGCCATGTCTGATTCTTTGTGACTCCATGGAGTCACAAAGGCTCCCCTGTCTTCATGGTCTCTGGGAGTTTGCTCAAATTCATGTTCTTTGCATCGATGACCCCATCTCAACCTCTGCCATCCCTTTTTTCTTTTTCCTTTAATCTTTGCCAACATTAGGGTCTTTTCCAATGAGTCCTTTTTTTCTCATTTGGAGGAGAAAGTATTTGAGCTTCATCTTCAGTAGCTGTCCTTCCAAAGAACAGTCAGGATTGATTTCCTTTAGGACTGACTGATTATGAAATCCCTACTTCTATCAATAATAGTCCTTCTGGACTTCAGATTAATTTTAGCAAATTGTGGTTCACTGAGATACAAATCATCATTTTAATCATGCAGTGATTATCATTAAACAATTAAAAGATTTCGCCTACGTGCTGGGCTACTGGCGACAGTTTTACTAAAGTGGGATTTTTAAAACATTGCATTCAAAGAGAGAAAGTTGTGAGCTTTGTCCAAAGTTCAGACTTTGATCATTGTTAGCTTCAGAACATATTTTGTCTACTCTGAAATTCTGATGGGTATAGTTTCACACACTGCTATTATTCACTAGTACCTTATGTTCTGCAGTTCTTAACAGATGGAGGTAATTTTAGGATCAGCATAGATCAATTTTGTCTTTATGAACTTTGGAATCAGGAACCAAAGGAAAGAATTTTATACTTAACTAAGGGGACATTAATTAAGTACAATTCATTGACATTTTTTGTGCTTGTTACATTTAAAATGACAGTTTGGTGGAAACCTTTGCAGTTATTTTGATAGCTATATCCAAAGATATCCAAAAAGGAGATTTAAAAAGTCAAGATGGGGATCATGACCATGTGAAGGAAGTCATGCTACTTTTATAAAAATACAGGGTTTTGGTTGCTTAAACAAGTCTACCATCTCTCTTTTTTTTACATCCCCCATGCACCTGTCTATATATTTTAGGGGTCATATGAAGACCTCAAACTCAAACTGTCCTAAATCCATTCTGTTCCATATATCTCAAAGGGAATATAGATTTCAGTCCCAAAGATTAAGTAATACTTTATACTGTGTTTCCCCAAAAATAAGACCCTGTTTTATATTTTTTGAACTCTGAAATAAGTGTTTGGCCTTATTTTTGGGGAGCTCTTATTATTTTGGGGCACGTGGAGCAAGGCAGGGATCCTCTTGCCATCTTATCTGATTTCCAGCTCTATCTCCCTAACCCTAACCAGAGGAAATGGTGGGGACTGGCTGCGTATGCGGTTAAATATTTTCAGGGAGGGCTTATTTTTGGGAGAGGGTTTATTATTCGGGGAGGTCTTATTTTTGGAAAAACATGGTAGTATTGTCAATTAATCTGTGATTTTTGAGATAAAATATCTGAGACATTATTGAGGCACAATTGCCTGTGAAGGACTATTAGAGAATCCATGTTGTCAAATGTTGCACAATTTGCCTTATTCCTTCCTTCTAGATATTCCCTATCAAAGAGTATTCCACATTCTGTTGTTTTTCCATATGGTTTGACTGATTCCTTCATTCCTTTTCTCCCCTTTATATATCATTGGAAAAATTCAGGAGAATTTCCTTCAGCCACTGCTGTGACAGATTTTAAAAACTGCAATCTCTACATATGTTTTGCTTTTTTCTCAATTTTTCCAAGAGGTCTCATTTTAGATGCTGCAACTTCATCTATCTGGAACTGCCAGGATTTAAACTGGGAAATATTATTTTTTTAAAAGCTTTATATTTCACAGAATAAAAGCGTATCTGATAGAGTGAAGGTGTTTTTTTTTTCAAAACCATCATTTTAATCTAGGGCCATGGGGAACTCTTTTGAGAAATAGCACTAGACTATTAAAACAGTTTTGCTTTCCTTTGAAATTCCTCACGGGATTGCTGAACAATAAAATTCCATTACGATGCCAATTTCTTTACCAGAGATCAAAGTAATTCTCTTCTACTCTCAAAATCTTTCAGAAACTGAAAGTGGAAAGGCAGTGTGGCAGAGGGTTAAGATCTTGGACTAGAGTCAGAAGACCTGTTTTCATTCTCAACTACAAAAGCTACTGGTGTTTTTGGCCAATTCTTTCTCAACCCAACTTACTTCAGAAAATTATTATGGAGATATACAGGAGAAGAAAAATATATAGTGAAAATAAATAATTTTTGGTATTTCTTCTGCCTATTTTTATAATATTCTTTTTCTCTCAAAAGTAACATTTTGTTGCAATTAGAATTTTACTTCTTTTCCCCAAAAGCCAGATTTTATTTTACTTTCTGGTACTTACATTTGAAACCAATGATTCTGCAACTTTTTTTTAAAAAAAAATAAAATAAAACCAGGTTATGAAACCTGATTCTTTATAAATGAGGAAAAATATATTGTGGAGAAAATGTCTTCTCTTGTTTGAATTTCATTCTGTTTCAAATTCATTCTGCCTTAACCCTTAGGTGCACTATGAGAGCATATCATTCCATTCCACCCCAAAATACTCAAAGTACCATACTTAAAATATTTTATGTATAATGATGTAAAATTAACTGAAAACACATATGTAAGTATTTAAATGCTAGAGAATTTATGAATTTGGAATTGGCATAAAGAGTTCTATATCTGATCAGCAAGCAGGTTCTTTTAATACAAAGCTAACCACAAACAGTATTTTTTTTAGTTATTGGCTATCCAATTATTTGTGAAGGAGCAATACAGTACTTTGCTCCACTAGTTTCTTACTTGTTCTTCATTAATTATAAGAGAACATTGTGTAAGTTCCAAATAAAAGAGGATGATTTGAAATAAACAATCTTAACTAGTACTTTTTGAATTAACCAGAAAATGTAAAGAAACTGGCAGCAATTGCTCATGAATGTGAAGGACTAATTAGTATGTGTGTTTATGTATATGTGTGTGCATACACATGCATATCTTCCCTGTCATAAAAATCATTTGATATATGTAATGCATTTAGGAGAAACATGAACACTAATTTTTCCCTCTCATCAACAATTAAGTTTCAAATTTAAAAAGACAATAAATAAACAGCTATTGCAGGTAGTAGTTAAACACTCATGTTTACACAATAAACACCAGGTTTAACCTACATCATCACCAAGTGAGGCCTAGGTAAAATGTCTGGTTCAAATCCAAAAGAATTGCTGGGTAAAACCCCAGTAATTAAATCCCATAGCCTCAGAACTATACTTAGAAAATCAAATGACTGATGGCTGCAATCCAAAGCTACCTTTGTTTTGTAACTGACCTCATCTACCATGCCCATCATTATTAGGAGAGATCTAATTTGGATTTGTTGCATAATGACATCACTGCTGGAGAGCAAGAGTGTGAAAATATGGTAGCAAGGAACTGTTGAAAAGCAGCTCAGTCCCAACCACTTTTACCAATGATGAGCACGTTTATGAAAGTTAGGAGTTTAACCCATGTCTGTTTTTTCAATCTTACTTCATCACTTCTTCAGTAAGCCCGTATGACTTTTGAAAGTAGACTATACAGCACTTTTACTCCTCTAATGTAATATTTCAAAATGGCTTTATTCTGCAGGCTAATAAAATGTTGATCAATCCTTTTTTTCCCCTTGTATATGTAAGACATTCCTATAGTGGACTTTTAACATGTCAGAAGCAAAAAGACTAATATCTCTTGACTTTATTGATTTAATGTAGCTTAAGCCATTGTCCACTTTAATCACTGAAATGCTCATACTTCACTTTTATGTGTCAGGTTAGCTAAGCTTGTATATTAGAGTTATCATGATGGAGTTATTTTACTAGCTGATGAATTATACTTCCCACATTCCATGCACAGCTTGCTATTTATGTACTCTGTGAATATGTGTGTGTGTGTGTATGATTGGTGTTGCATTTGCCATGATTTCTGGGAAGTTATTGCTTTGTTTGAGTAATCTACCACTCCTCATTCTTAGCCATCTGTCCAACACAGCATAACTAGATCAATACTTCCCCAATGTCCCTTGCTCTTCCTCATGCTTTACTTGTGTTGTCCATCTTTACATTGTAACTTTTCCTATGTCACTTGACAATATTCAGTAACAACTCCTTTTTTATTGTTTGCATTAAAGCAAAGGATGTTGTAATCCTCCAGATTAAGCACTCCAAATTATGCTTATTTTCGGTTTATATTTCTAAAACTTTACTTTCTCTCAAATGGTCTTTTTCCCAGGTATTGCTGAATTATGATTTTTTTTGTGCCTGCTGTTAAAACAATTATGCATGTTTTAATTATTACCTTCCTATCTGTAACCTTTCAGCAATAGTCTCAGTCAATCAATATTCAATGCTACTTTGTAGAGACTCTTCCTTTCCAGTTGCGATAATCATAATGCCTCTCTATTTTACCACAATAGGTCTCTGACAATTTAGGATTACTGCCAGGCAGAGAAATGCTTCTATTTAGTTTCTATTTTTTTCTTGTTCAACTTCAAGAAAGAGGTCTACAATTTCCTTCTAAAGAAAAGAGAATTTGGGAAAAATTCTCAAAGATAAAATATGGTGTCCATGTCCTTTTTGTTTCCATAGTGGCCAAGGGGTTTGCACGAATGTGCTCCCTTTCACTATACAATCATTCCTACAGCAGTCTGGAGCTTCCTTGACTTCCCATATTTTGGTTAAATCTAAAAGGGATTTATCCTACTGGGCTGTTTTCAATACAAGTAGTCTTTGATTTATGATCTTTTGTTTAGCAACCATTTGCAGTTACAACAGCACTGGAAAAGGTAATTTACAAATGGTCCTCATACTTGAAACCATCATAGCATCCCTGCAGGCACATGATTGCAAACTGGGCACTTGGTGACTGGCTTCTACTTATGACAGTTGCAATGTCCTGAAGCCATGTAATTCTTTTGCAAATTTACCAGCTGGCTTTCAACAAAGAAAGCCAATGAAGAAGCCAGCAGGTAGTCACAGGCTACAATCATGTGATGTCTTATTTAACAACCACAGCAAAAAGGTTGTAAAATTGGATGTGATCATGTGATGCTTCACTTAATGACTGAACCACTTAATAACAAGTTTTCTGGTCCCTGTAATGGTCATATGTTGAGGACTAAATATAAGCAGTGCTATTGTTACTTCTGAGAACAGCCTTGCTCTTCAGATATGTTTAGAGGGTTTTTCTTTTTCTGAAAAAAAATCAGAAAAAATATCTATCCCCTGATTTCTCTGCTCACAGATTTGATGAGAGAAGTTGATTTTTTTTTCTCCTTATTCTCAGTTCTGCTAAACTTTGTAAACCCTAGTTGGTGAGCACGCATGAGCAATTTGGAAATTCTACAGGAACACAGTACTAACAAGATATTACTCCAGACCTTTTCTGATCTTGTCATATAGATTGTTTTATTATTGAACCAGCACTTGATTGCTTAGCTGGTATCAATTTCTGTATTTATATTTTTTTTAAAAAAATCCTTCCTTCCTTCCTTCCTTCCTTCCTTCCTTCCTTCCTTCCTTCCTTCCTTCCTTCCTTCCTTCCTTCCTTCCTTCCTTCCTGGGGTGACATCCAGCAGGTTCTGACAGGTTCTGGAAAACCGGTAGTGGAAATTTTGAGCAGTTCAGAGAACTGACAAATACCACCTCTGGATGTCCCCAGAGTGGGGTAGGAATGGAGATTTTGCAATATCCTTCTCCTAGGAGTGAGGAGGGAAAGGGGATTTTGCAGTATCCTTCCCCTGGAGTGGGTCAGAATGGAGATTTTGCAGTATCCTTCCCCTGCCATGCCCACCAAGCCACGCCCACAGAACTGGTAGTAAAAAAGATTTCACCCCTCCTTCCTTCCTTCCTTCCTTCCTTCCTTCCTTCCTTCCTTCCTTCCTTCCTTTTTTTATTTGTTGATGGATATCACAATCTCCATGGCTCTAGTCATCAACAATGGCCTCACTGATATTAATCTCCAATGCCAATCAGGGCTTTGATCAATCATGGCTTTCACACACCACTTTTTAATAAGGCAGAGATGGTATGGAGCATCCTTACTCATGTTTCCTACTCATTGTAAGGATTGTGCTAGTCACTTTGAACACCTTTTAGCTTATATGCCACAATTGCAAATGAAACCCAATTTTACCCCATGCATATTTCTCCAATTCTATTTTGAAACATATTTGCAAGGTATTTCCTTTCCAGGAAGTATCTATGCATATATATATGCATGTAAGTATGTATTTAACTTTCCTATAGCCAAAACTTTTGAGTGAAAACCAGCTGAGGAATACCAGCTCAACAGCACTTATGAGTGTGTGATGAATAGTGTGCAGCGGCAGCTAAAAAAGCCAATTAAATCCTAAATTGCATTAACAGAGGGATACACTCACGATCAAGTGAGGTACTAATACCACTCTATAAAGCCCTAGTAAGACCACACCTAGAGTACTGCATTCAGTTTTGGTCACTACACTATAAAAAAGATGTTGAGACTCTAGAAAAAATGCAGAGGAAAGCAACCAAGATTAGGGGACTGAAACTAAAACATACAAAGCTAAAACATATGAAGAACGGTTACAGGAACTGGGCATGGCTAGTCTAGTGAAGAGAAGGACCAGGGGAGACATGATAGCCATCTTCCAGTATTTGAGGGGCTGCCACAGAGAGGAGGGGGTCAAGCTGTTTTCCAAAGCACCTGAAGGCCAGACAAGGAATAATGGGTGGAAACTGAATAAGGAGAGATTCAATCTGGAAATAAGGAGAAATTTTCTGCCAGTGAGAGCAATCAACCAATGGAACAGCTTGCCTTCAGAAGTTGTGGGAGTTTCATCATTGAAAGCTTTCAAGAAGAGACTGGACTGCCATTTGTCAGAAATGGTATAGGGTCTCCTGCTTGAGCAGGGTGTTGGACTAGATGACCTATTAAGTCCTTTCCAACTCTGTTAATCTGTTAATCTGTTAATATGTTAATGAGGTGGATACATTGATGCCATTATCAGAATCAGGTGGCTTGTCAAGTGCAAAGAACCAGGATAACCCAGATATTTGATCAGAATGGTATGTTTATTTACTCAACTATTGACCGGATCTCACCAGACTAATTGCTTTCACTACAGAACATCTTGATAAGCATTCCAAGATTTAGGAAGGCTCCGCTTTCTGCCTCTTCCTCCCCCTCAGAAATTCAAAGCTAGCCAAGCTCATCCCTCACTTTAGCTCCAAAGTTTTTTGCAGTGGAAATGAAAAGTGCTCAGTATTTACCTCACAAACTATGGCTGAACTATGAATTCAACCATATCGTATCTGCAAATCTTATTTATTTAGTTTTATTTATTTATTTGGTTTGTCAAACATGTATGAGATAACAGAAATAAGTATAAACATGGATATGAATACAGGAAATGGGTACGAGAAATGGGTACGAATAAATTGGGACAGTAGGGATGGAAGGCACGCTGGTGCACTTATGCACGCCCCTTACAGACCTCTTAGGAATGGGGTGAGGTCAACAGTAGACAGTTTAAGGTTAAAGTTATTGGGGTTTGAGGATGTAACAACAGAGTCAGGTAGTGCATTCCAGGCATTGGAAGGGCGGTATAGAAATTCAATAAAATAAATAAAATAAATAAATAAATAAATAAATTAACCACTCTGTTGCTGAAGTCATAATAGCAATAAATCTGCTATCTACATTGTGCTTCATTTTCCCAAGTAGAGAATACTGAAGTTTGAGCTTTCCAATTATGATCATTTTAACAAGATGATTTTATCAAGAGAAGTTATGAAGACTGTCATTGAGAAATGGAAGACAAATTCTCATTGATTGAGCAACAAAATGATCAAGAAAAAATGGCTCAGGGCTCCCGTTTGCTATTTCAGTTTACAAGAAAACTTCTTTCTCCTCTCCACCATCTGCTTTTCCTTGCAAGCTCCCTGTACAGCCTTGCCAGAAGAACATCTTAATTATATACCCTTCCTCTTCATAGACTGTGCTAAATATAACAAGAATATTCACTTGCAAAAGGTCATAATTAACGTATATCAGAAGCTTGTGATAGAAAATGGCATTTTGCACAAAAAGAATGGGGTGCATGAATTGAGGGGGGTTTTTTTGTTTTTTTTTTTGCAATCATGTGTGATGTTCTTTAAACATAGCTTTACTTTGTACCTGTAACAATCAATACCCTCCATTGTTTAAGAAAGCTTGCTAGATAGTGAATGCCTAAAATAAGAATTTCTATCCAGTATGAGAATACTACTGTCCTTATTTTAATAGGCTTTGTGAAATTGGGATTCCCTTTTGGAAAGGGGTGGGGAGGGGAGCCAATTAATACTGCTAAAGAGGTACAATGGAATAAGGACAAAATTCATTGACCGAAATCTCTGTACAATAAATCAGAGTGGGAATAAGTGTAACCATGACAGTAAACTCATTTCCACTACTCTCCCAAAATCCTGGCTGGTGTTTCTGAAATATACAGTCCAATCTATCTAGAGAGCACTGGGATGAGAGATTTAATCTAATTGTTATGCAAAAGAGAAGTTGTAAAGTAGGGAAGGATTGCATCCATTTTCTTGCTAAGCCTATTTTGTTTGATGCTGTGTTCATTGTATTTGTTCTGGAGTAGTTCAGGTTCTTTTGTCTCATTCCCTTGAACTCTCTGTTCTTTATATTTTGGACAAGGTTTGCTTCCACCTAAGAGAGCAACACAACCCCAGCCCCTTCTGGCAACACAAAACTAATCATTTTAGAGTCTTCTCATGTACTTTGAATCAGTGCCATGATGGCAGCCTAGGGGGAACACTAGCAACAGAATGATGTTGTTGGAGAACAGCAAAAAAAGTTTCTTTTGAATCAAGTTCAAGTCCTAGATGTTACATGGATATGGGCAACAATACAGAAGTATTTTGCCACTTCTGACATTTTTGATTTTTTTTTACTTCTCAGTCTAGTTTAGAGAGCTGAAATTTCCTTGTAGTCTTCCATTCAAGTGCAAACCAGAATAATAAACAATAAACAAAATTATTATGCCATATATTTTGTCATTTTGTATATGAGAACAGTGCTTCCATTTGTAATGGATTTCCATTCAAGCCTTCACTTTCTGAGATTCTCTGATTCAACAATTTCATAATATCTCAGAATTTTAACAGTATAGTCATTAATTATGCTTGGTATAAGTACTACTATTACTGATAATATCGTACCAGTAACCTACCAGTTAGACTGGCCCCCTGCTGTGACACTCTTTCATAAGGCCCTGAAGACTTGAGAACCCAGAGTGGGATGGAGCCCACCAAATGGCTCACCTGACTGTGTGTATTGCTGAAAATGGGTAGGGGGTTATTGGGTTTTTTATTTTTATTTTCTATACCGTTTTTACTGATTGTAAGCCACCTACAGTCACTGTGAGTGAGTAGGCAGCCATATAAATTTCCCAAATAAATAAATAAAATAGTTGCATTTGCATTTTGCTACTGCAAAAGCTTGAGAATCTCCAATTTTTAAAAGATAAACTGAAGAGTATGTTTGGGGAACACCATCTCCCACTCACATCTGACTTTGTTAGGATCACAAATTAAGTTTCCTAAGGAGCACATGGTCTCCTCTTTACATATTACTTTAATTTTTTTCAGTAGGATATAGTTTTGCTCAGCTAGACATTCATATAAAATAGAATAGAAAGTCACAATCAGCTCTGTGAGGAAAAAAAACTTGCATGATCTCATACTGCAGTTGTCAAATGCAGCAGCATTTCTTAGTTGTAGTGCTTGTGCAGTATAAAAGGTGTGTTATTGTTTAGTCTGAGGTACATTTCTTTGCTTCTGATTGCATTTTATGGGAGGAGAGAATGTCTTGACATCTATATTTTCATTGATATTTTCACAACTTGGGTTTTAAAGTTGCTATTCCCACTCTAGGCTCACTCCCATTATCATTAGTTATAAGAATTATATTTACAACTACTTTAGCAATAATTATTTTGCTTGAAATGTAAATTGAGCAAATACTTCTACTTTTGTGGGAAATGTGACCTCCCACAGAAGGTTTTTTTTGGGGGGGGGCGGCTATGTGAGTGTTCCTTGTTTTCCAAGGACTGAACACACAACACAATAAAAGATAATTGTACAAAATAACTTATTGTAACATACACTTTTCCTTACAATAGCCTGCTACCCAGGATTAACTACACCCTCTAGGTTTTGCAAATTGATGTTATGATGATGATGATGATTACATCCATTAAATAAATCTTTGATAGTTATACTTAAAACAAATAAAAATCTTGAAGTTTATAAAAGTGGCATACAACCTTTGCTTCCCTTCAAAAATCCTTGCACTTGCTGGTGCCACCTCAGCATAGTTGCTCTTCTTCCAGTTGTTACTGAACTCCAGGTCATGTTCTAAGCCAAAGTGCAGGCAGGAATCATACCACAATGGCCTGCTTATTGTAGGTTGTGGTCCTGGCAGTTGACCAATAGCTCTCTTGCTTGGCTGTAAAAGATGTAAATTTTCAGATGTTGCTTTCCAAATTCTCATTTGCTTGTTGCTTTCTTATGTTCTCCTACTACTCATCCACACTATTGTAGGCTAAGAGGCTGGATGAAATGAGGTTGCCTATAGATGTTGGCCTCCATGTTGTGGTTCAGTTAGACACATACCTGGAAATGTGGATGCTTATGAGTAAAATGGGGTGGTGGGGAGGGATGGATGGATGGATGGATGGATGGATGGATGGATGGATGGATGGATGGTTTCATCTCCTCTCAAGTTTATGGAGCTGTAAACTTTTACTACTGTTTGGGAGAAGTAATAATCTGAACCTATCCTTAGGAAAGTGGGTATGGGAAGCATTTCTTCCTGGCTGCAGCTGCTTTTCCCAAATGCAGATAGCAGCCTCAGCTTAATTTCCTCACAAGGCATTCAGAATGAATGGAGATATTTTTAAAGAGAATAAACAGCCATTCTACTAGGTGCACGTAGAGCAATCTGAATGGAAATTTTAAACATGTGTTGGAATGGGTGAAAATATATAAATTCATCAGCATTAATGTAATTAAATGACTTGGGATAAAATTGATGGAATGGAATGCTGGAAGGAGTATTTTAGAGATAAGTACAGGAATGATAGCATAGACAGTTGAAGATTTGAATTAAAGTGTATGCTATAAATATTAATGTCCAAGAAACATAATGATGAAATAGAAATCATAAATTCCTTGAGAATGGTGACAAATGGTAAATTGGAAGGTGTTGATGGTATAACTGGAGAAATGTTGAAATATGGATGAAGTTTTCTTATGTAGTGGCTGTGCAGTTTTTAAAACATACAAGTGAAGCTCATGTTAACAGTTGGAAGACAGTTTTTACTGTTTTTATTTATTATATTCAATTATTTAGCCATCTAAATGTTTTTATCATAAATATTATATAGGTTTAGGATAACATTTTACTACAGTTTATTAACCCTATGTCAACATGTAGACATTTTCATATACTGAATTAACAGTAACATATATTTCTGCCTTGAAGTCAGTCTTGACTCCTGGCAACTGTCTGAACTACTCCCTGAAATTTTCTTGGCACCTTTTTCTGAATTGGTTTGCCATTGCCTGCTACCTAGAGCTGAGAGAGACTGACTCAATGTGATCCATGAGACTCCGTGCCTAAGGCAGGATTAGAACTTTAGTGTACAATTTACAGAAGCTGACACACTCCAGATGGGTTGCAATCCATATTTCACAGTTCCCAAATATTATGAACTCTGAGATTAAATTCAACACATCTGAAGAGCATCAGATTGGATAGAGTTTATAATTGCCACTGCTTAGTACCACTGCTGCTAATCCAAGATCACAGCAAATGCATTTCACAACTTCCCCTATTTTTAAATATATTAAAAAGAAGCAGTTGCAAATATATCTCAACTAAGTCTAGAGTGAAAGACAAGACTATACAATGAGAAAACTATGTTAAATAAGAAATTATCCACATTATCTGTTTTAGTTACCCGATTTGTACAAGCAAAATAATATTAAGAAATAATATGTGGCAATCTTTGGAATAGTCCTCCTTTAGAACGAATAATTATTAATTAAATGTAACTGTTGCTTTTCCAATTTGATTTTCAGCAACATTTCTAGAACTAATTGTAAATATGCCCAACATATGGATATTTACATGCTACGAGATATTGCATACAGCAAACATGATTTAGTTGCCAAGTATGGACACAAATTATTCCAAACTGGAAAATCTTTCAGTCTGTTGTTATCTAGTCTAGAAATGTAAGCATATATTTCTTTCCCATTCAAATTAATTGTTTTGTGTTTTTATATCTTGTAAGTTTACCTGATTTCCTGTGTTATTTGGTTTTGGTTTTATAGTTTTTAAGGATATATTCCATGGCTCTGGCAGCACATAAAAATACTGCGGTATTTTTTTCTTTTTTAGCCATGTGGGAACAAAGGCAGAAGATTGTGGAGAAAACAAGAAAGATAGGAGCAAACAAGAAAGATAGGAGCAAATTTATTTTTCTTTTTATTTCCATGCTATTCACTAATCCTCTCTTATTATTATGGTTCGTCACACAATCAGTCAGACGTTTAGACTGGATTTGGCATTTTTATCCACCCATTGAGCCTTTCCAAGACCCTGAGATAGACAGTTGTTGTTTGACGGTATTAAAGATATCATCACAAGTTGTAAGTTGTTCCAAGTAAAGCTGCTTTTTTTGCAATTGACTGGTTGTGATTTTGTCACTGCTGATAGTGTTCAAATGTACTGCAAATGTTTTAGGATGGTGCCCAAAGTGCCTTTCAATATTTGTAATAACTTACAAGGTTTTTAGTTCTTCTTGAGTCCAGTCCATTATTTCAGCTATGATTTAATGACTAGAATTGTGCAAGTATTAATTATCTTGGTGGTATTTCCTCCACTGAGTTTTGATTTTTAGATCTTCTTCATTCTCATGATGTATTCACTTCTAACCTTTCTGATGTCAGTGTGTTTGATGCTGTCAGCTTGATGAATACCTAGATATTTGTGCTGATCTTCTTCATCCAGATTCTTGATATTATTTCTATAGAACATCTTGATTCTTCCAGTTTTCACTATTTTTCCCCTATTGACAGTGAGGGTGATACATTTGTAGTATCCAAACGCCATTGCAATATCTTGGCTATATATTTGGACAGTATTGAGCAGTGATTCTATTTCAGATAGTGTTTTCCATACAGCTTCAGGTTATCCCTCTAAAGGAGGCAGAATAGTCTAGCAAATATTTTTGACATTTGATAGCCATGGCCTGACTTGTTCAGTATTGTTGACAAAGGAATCATTACAATAATGAACAATAGTAGCAGTGGTGGGATTCAGCCAGTTCGCACCACTTTGGGAGAACCGGTTGTTAACTGTCTGAGCAATTTGGCAAACTGGCTGTTGGAAGAAATCACTAGGGCGGAGAACCGGTTGTTAAATTATTTGAATCCCACCACTGAATAGTAGTGATAATGAATATTCTTAAATGATTTATTTCCTCATATTAACCTCTTCCAGTACTGTATAGCAACATTGACCAAACTCTGTGTCTTCCATTGTACCATTTGCACAAAGCTTCTGATATTTCTACTCACTCATGTTATTTCTAGGCATATCCAATCATGTGGCATGGAGTTAAATGCATAATCATAATAAGGCATTTAATTCCAAACTGGTCTTCCCACTAATCGTTTTCCCAAAACATTTTATCAATTAGGAGTTGATCTTTTGTTCCTCTGCTGTTTGGGCAGTTTCCTTTCTGCTTTGGTGGAAAGACATTTTTTCAGCTAGAAGTTGTTGGAATGCATCAGCTACCCCATCAGTTAGCAATCTGAAAGTTGTTGGTAAACCAGGGGTGAAAGGCTCCCGGATCGGACCAGATCACCTGATCCGGTAGTGATTTTTCCCTGTGGTTCGGCAATCCGGTAGCGATCACCACCCGAGTGTCATTACATCCTGGTTTTAACCAGGAAGTAATGTTTCTTTACCTTCTGCACATGCAAAGAAAGTTTACGCATGCGCAGGTATGCACGCACATGTGATGCACAAGCAAAGCGAACATGTAACCGGTAAGGAAGGTAAGTAGATTTCACCCCTGTGGTAAACAGGTAATTGGTCTATAGTTATGCTGCCCTTTTTGAGGGATCTTTGATTTCACAAGGTTTTGCCAAATGTTAATCAAACATCTCCATGCAATACTACTTAGTGATGAGTAGGTGTAGACCATATATGTGTTTCAGCCAAAACCCATGCAGTTCATTTTCTCCTGATGCTGACCAATTCTTGATTTGCCCTTATTATTACTATTCTAATTTGAGTTTCTCTACCTCTGAATGTTATGAGAGCAAAATGAACAAATCTGTCATTTTCCTCTTATATTTAAATAAGCTCGAAAAATGCAAATTCAAGGTCTTTCAATGTAGCCAGCCCAGAAACTTGAATATAAATTCATCTAATTTTGCAATTCTTGAATCAGCAAACAAACTGTGTCAGTGTTCATTTGCCAATTTATGACAGCTGAATTTCAATTTATGCTTTGCATTTAGAAATAATGTTTTGAATTCTTTATTTTATAGAATAGTTTTCTAATGATAAAATAGTAGCAAAAATCAGCACAAAATGCATATATTCATGAAAACATAACTGTGCATACTGTAGGGAAATTTGTTTGCAAAACCATTTGCATTAGATAATATTCCGCAAAAAAAGTACATGTTTAGATATATGTTGTTCAAATAGGCATACAAAACTTTACTGCATTTTTTTTAAAAAAATCTGAAACTAATATGGCAATGTGGCAAACTGAACTTAGATGTATAAAATGGGAAATGGAGAGAAATGAAAAATAATTTACAAAATAATAAGAAAAAGCAATCAAAATTAATATATTTTTATAAATGGGAAATTGGCAGATTTTCTGATTCAAAGTTTTATCAACAAAATATGAAACAAAATATGTTTTAAAGAACATACAGACTTGTATTTGAGACTACAATTTTTACAATCCCTTTGAAAGGATTCTACATATGGAACATATAATCGGGACATGATTTAGGGCAAGTTTGACCAAAAACCATGTTTGTTTGTTTGTTTTTCCTAGCAAAACAACAGAGTCATCAACTGAAATCAGAATTGTTGGACAGGAGAATCTCTGTCATATTTACAGAAAATATGAGATTCAAAACTGCTTCCAAGTTACTTTTTCCAAGTGAAGTGCAAAAAAATTCAAGAATGTATAAACAGTCTCAGACAATATGATTCTTTTTGGGCAAAAAATAATTAACAGATTTTTAAAATATGATGCTGTATTGTAAATATTCTAAAATGTATAATTTTATACAGAAAATATAAAAATGGTTACAGAAAATAAGAGTTACATAGGAATTAATATAATTCAGTTTATAACATTTTTCTAAAAAGCAGCAAGGAAGTCAGCATGTCTTCCTGTTATTCTGACTTTATTTTCACAATGAAATAAAGTTGAAGGTGCTACTCTTACTTATAAGATTATAGTGGAACTTGTATCATTTACAGATCACCAACATTTAAAGATGCATGGCTATTAAGATGACTTTGGGCTCCTCACCATTCAGAAGGAAGCTAAAATATTGTTTTTTAGTTGCTGCAATGTTTTTGTCAGAAAAATAATCTGATTATCAAGTCAGACATTCTTTTTCAACTTCAACTTCATGTTTGATTAGAATGTATTCTCTGCCTTTGCTTTCATATTGCGAATCACTATTACATTATTTCTTTAATTCCCAATGGTTAATCAATCTCAAAAAAATTTCCCCTCAAGAGTGAGTGAAAAATAGATATCTCATATGTTGTGGAATGATGAGACCAAACAACATTCCTGGGTCAGCCAGAGACAGTTTTATTGCGCAAGGTTCAGAGCCAGTTTTGTACCTGAAGCTTTGAACAAGGAAAGAACTCTGATACAACTGGTTTTATACATTTCTAGGACAAAGGATTCAGTGAGATCATACATTTTCCATACATGGTTAACATGAGATCATACATCTGATTTTCCCTATATGGTTACATACATTGGATAATATGTTCATCTAATTACTTAAACCATTAATTTTAGTTTATAAAATTATCTTAGCCACACAACTTTTCCTTAAGTGCTCAGAGTTGCTAATGGGAGATTTACTACTGTCCTTGGGTAAATTTATTGGATTAAGTAACTCTTTGTAACATATATGTCTTTGTGTCATTCATAGTGAGGTCACTCAGATGTTTTCCATATGGCTGTCCTTTCGTGACATCTAGGTCTCATCAGAAGATATATTACCACTTAATGAGGTTTAATTGTTTGTTAATGTAATTTCCAACAAGCACTTTTCTATCTTATAATAATGTGAATAGAGAGGTTCTCTCAGAGTTCATGTATCTAAGCACGTCTTCCCCTTATAATAATGTGAATAGAGAGGGTCCTTTAGAGCTCATATATCTGACTCTGTATGCTTCCTTTCTTTTATCCACATTACATAAGCAGGATAGAATAAAATGTTCAGAACTTCTTAAAAAATCAGTTAATCTATTTTAATTGACAGGCTGATGTCCATTCATTTTGTGTGTTTTAAAGTGTTCCCTTCCCCTTAAATAATTGAAGTGTGTCATGTGTCACACATTCTGAAAGTGAATTATTGGCTTTAAAATTCTTGCACCCGCTAACAAGGCCTCTGGAGGTTTTTTCTTCAAGGGAACAATATTCAGTGTTGAAAATCAAACCAAAGAAAGTCTCAAAACTCTTGGAAAACTGAAGTTTCACAATAAGTTTTGACTAAAAATGTATGCACAAATTATGCTGGAATTCAGCAATAAAAAAGAGAATAAAACTGACATTAAAAGTCTATTTCATTTGCATAGTACATTAAATGTAAATCACCAGTTTCTCCTGGTAGTTGCTTTTTACCAATGATGGTATGAAATACCGTAATGCCAAGTAATAAAATGAAAATAAGTTTCGACACCAGTTAGTCCAAAATCTGTGATTAGAATTTATACAAAAGAATTGAAGTTCTTCAGTGTAGCAATAATTGTTGTTATATATATATGAAACATTTGTAACTTCTCGGAATATTCACCTGAAGTCTTACAAACTTCAATTGTTAACAAAGACAACAGTATAGCAGTCATGAAGCTTAAGTACCTCAGATATTAGTTACTTCATCATATTTAAAAACAGACATTTAGTCTTTAACACACAATAATTATTAAGAATTATTCTGTAGGATATTCTGCTGATTTAAGTTTGTGGTAGGATTCAAATTTCTGGTAAGGCATAAGAAGCCAGCAAGACCTGCTCAAAATACAAAAGAATTTCATATATGTAAGCAAACAAATATATATTGGTAAATATATTTTTATTTAAAACTTGTCATAGGATTAAGTCCCATATTGCACCTAAAGACAACAATTAGGTCAGGGGGAACTAACAAATTCTACAGTTGACTGATTTTCAGTGCTGCTCATTTCCTGGCATATTTATTTATTGAATCACATTTACAAGCTGCCAATTCCATAATGACTCTGGATGGTGTGCAATATTTAAAATAATTCAGAACAATATAACAACTAGAAAATAAGAATAAATATCTAGAGAGAGAAATAAAATATAGAGCCTGGATAAAAGAAATTCCACACAAACAATCCACCAAACATACACTATAGCCTAAGAGTTGAGGAAAAGCAAGGTTTTTAAGACTTGTTTAAATGAGGTTAGGGTAGATGTTGCACAAATCCAAAATGGTACCTGGAAGAGCATTTGCCAGCTAAGGCAGCTCTATTAGATGGAACTGATCTGGCCAAAAATACTCAGTAATTGTTTTTTAATGGTGGGTAGGAAGCATTTTGATGGCTAGGGGAGGCACAAAGGGAGTCATTCTGATTATTGGTCTAAGCAGCTGATGGAGTTGCTATTTTATAAGCTGTGGCGAGTAATTCGTTGGACCACAGTCATGCTTATGGATTTCATACTTATTAATTATCTAGATATTCAAACCAATGTCACTGAGCCAGCAGTCTCTAGCAATAAGATTGCGTTTCTGGGTAAACCATCCTAGCTTCTATTCAGTGGATGGTCAGATAGCCAAGGGCATTTTAACCCTGAAACAAATTTAGTTTCCAGGCTTGTTAAATAATATCATAGACAGAGATCACATTCCCCAACATAAAAAAAAGAAAAGAAAGAAAAACAGAACCTAAGTGTAATATAGAAGCAAATTCCATATACACTGAGGAGAAATCTGGTGCACGTCACCAAATCTTCTCAGCCTTTCTCCCCCTATTGAAATCCCAGAGGGAACTTTCAGAGGAGGAAGAGGAGGAACTGAAAGCTATAGGTTCCAACTCCTATAGAAAAATTCAAAAGAGGAACAGAAGGCCCTTGTTACGTTTTCAGAGTTGAAAGTATTTAGAAAATCAAGTCAAGCATTTGTACAGGAACATTGTTGTTCAACTGAGGCAGAAGGCCAGTTTTCCTCAGCAAGGAATCAGTTTGTGTGCAGAGACATCTAGTTTATTCAGGAAGTCATGCATGAAGGCACCAGCACAGCATTTAATACACAGTTTGCCTTAAATAGCCACAGCAATTACTTGATTCCATTTTCAACCATTTCGTAGATCTGTGAAAAATAATTGGCTTTTCACACAGTGAAGGAAAGAAAAAGGCTGCTCCATGGGTACAAGTGGAACCAAGCTACAAGAGGCAACAATTTTTGGCCCAGTCAAGTCCTCTTTGCGGAAGATTCCAGGCACTCTGTTATATTTCCTCTCTCTCCAGTTTTTTACTTATTTTTTTCAATTGTCCACATTTTTGAAGTATTTGGCTATTTTTATGCTTTAGCTGTACATATTATTTTAATTCTGTATTCATATATTTCACATATGTATATTGCATGTTTATATGACAATGTGCATATGGCTCCTCTAAGCTTGTTTCTTTTCATGCAGATATTTCATTACCAGTTAGATAACATCACATTTATTAGCAATTGTTCTTATTTTTTGGCTACAGAGGTTTCAGAAGACAAAGCAGCAAAGTAATTGTTCGATGCTGTGGCCAGTATATGTAGCAAGTTACTTCCAAAGTATTTGATTCTATAAGGAATTTTCTTTAACGGGCTTAAAGTCCAATTGGCAAGAGCCCAGGACATGAGCAGTTCAACTATACAATATGAATATGTTCTTAATAGACATATTTCATGCAAATTATTTCAGTGTCCTTTTAATGTATGTTTTCCATATGTAGGCATTTATAATGCTATAAATTTCCCTGATCTACTGTCATTAAACATTTAGCTAGTTCAATATACATAATCAAAGTTCTCATTCAAGGCACAGATCACCAGGCTCAGATAATCATACTGGAAGACATTATGTGAAGACTAACTCTCTTAAGAGGGTTCTAATGCTAGGGAAGTTGTAAAGAAAGAGGACAACCAGCAGCGAGGCGGATGAACTCAGTTACAGTGGTTGATGCATTGGTGGGTTGCCCCCAGTTCGTACTAGTTCACAAGAACCTGTAGTAAAACCGGTGGGGGGCTCTGCCCACTGACCTGGACATCATCAAAATTGAACAGCGCATGTGCGTCCTTGCTTCACTCACACGCGCACATGGGCACAATGCAAACCGGTAGTAAAATAAGTAAAACCCACCCCTGGGTTGATGGGTATGCCATTGAAAGACCTGAAGGACTGGGTTAGGATGAGAACATCATGGAGAAAATCCTGGTGGTCTTTTAAGAGTTCAAAATG
The DNA here is from genome assembly GCF_059756535.1 of Pantherophis guttatus. Taxonomy (NCBI): domain Eukaryota; kingdom Metazoa; phylum Chordata; class Lepidosauria; order Squamata; family Colubridae; genus Pantherophis; species Pantherophis guttatus. The sequence continues at coordinate 41,369,159 of NC_142065.1, read as the reverse complement.
AATTGATGGCATCTAACAAATCACATATACAATTAAAAACATGCTTCCTTTTAAATACATCATGCATAAAGAAATTTTTTCACTGCAAATTTTTAACTAGAAAAAGCTGCATGCTTGCTGACTTCGGTCAGTGCCACCTTCTGTGCTGTAGCATGCTTTATCTTGTAATCTAACAGACTCCTTTCAGAGAATGTTTAGCAGATTTCTTCTACATCCCTAGCAAAATTTATTAGGACCAAATGCTTTAGCTTCTAAGAAAGAAAAATATCAAAAATAAAAAATGCATTTAACATAAATATATGAAATTTTATTGTTAAATCAAAATCCTGTGAATATCCTGCAATTCCAACTTGAGTTCATGCAGGTAAATCAAATGTTTTCTCTCTTTCCTATATAAATAAACTATATGTCAGGTCTGTCAAACTCTTGGCCCGCGGGCTGGATGTGTCACATGCTGGCCACGCCCACGCCCAGTTTAGCAAAGGGGAAAAAAGTCCTGATACGTCACGTGATGCCACTGTGATGACATGAGTTTGACATCCCTGCTATATGTTATTGTAAAAGATTTAAAATTATATATTTGGGGAGCAATTTTGGACCTATTAGTCCAAAATTGTAATGTGTAATGTGTCAGCTAAAAAATCTTTACAGTGGCTCCTTATATTATAAAGTAAGGTAATTCTGCTTCTTGCAGGATTCTATTTTATGAGCATCATTGAGCAATTCAACTTTTTCAGTGTTACTAAGGTGATTCATTGACCTCTGTCTACAAAAATGAAAAACACGAATAGTATTCATGAACTATTATTTCAAACGTTTATTCTCCCCTTCTTGGGTGATATTGAGTCTGGATTAACACATACACCTCAAACTGGCATCATCATGATCATCAAAATTATAGTCCTCTGTTTAAGATCACAAAGGGACAAACACATTTTTAATGAGGGAATAATGGAGACCATAAAATATATTTATGTGTGAGGAATATTCGTCAGGTTTTATAGCTCTAAAATATGCATTACACACTTGATCATGGAAAGCTTCTCTTGCTAAACGCGTTGAAAATTAGGTGCAACACTATTTCCCTTATGCAACAGAAAATGTCCCTGAATCCACTAAACATAATTCTGAGAACATTTGGGATTGCACTTCATGTGACATAATTTCAGTGAGTAATCATTTTATTATTGTCTTTTAAATTCAGACCAAGGAAAAAACAGTTCACTTCTAATTCGTCACTTACTAAACGCCACTATGAGTGGACACTATTAGTGTCATGATTCTGCTAATAATGGAGTAAATTTGCTAGTTCCACCTTAGAATTGTATTTCAGATATCAAACCATTGTCAACAAAACTTGGAGCCTAATTTGGTTGTTCTGAACCAACTGAAAGTAAAGTGAACAATGTCATGATATTTGGAGTGCCAGAGGTCATGGAATCCACCTATAAGGAATCTTTATCCATCCCAACCAAACTTGCAGAAGACAAACAGAATGATCTTGAGCAGTGGTCTTCAAATTGGCAGCTTTAAGACTTGTGGACTTCAACTCCCAGAATTCTCCAGCCAGCATGCAAAAAGCTCAGAAGACCTCTGATCTTGAGGGACAGGAGGAAGAGCTGCTACCAAGGCAATAATAAGATATTATTATATATTTAGAAATAAAATTAAAGGGGAGAGAATCTGGGCAAGAAAGTTACATAACTAAAAGTCTCAGACAAGCTCCCTCCATAGTTCATACAAAGATAAAGGAAGGGAGGGCATATTCAGACTTTCAACATTCTGTTACTATAGTTTTACAATAAAAGTTGTATTGACTTACTTTGCATTGGGTTTCTAGTTTGAAGGGCTGACCAAACCAATTCCCTTATTCCCAAAGTACATTTATTTTGGTCTGGCCATGATCTGCTGCTCCAAATTTTGACTAAAATCCTAAAACCACTGAGAAACAGTTCATCCATACAAACAACATGAGCCACTGAAATGAACAGTTCAGAGCCAGAAAACATGAAAGGCAATAATATCACTCAGTAATATTGCTGAGGAACAGACAGTTCATAATCATATTGCAAATTACATTTGATATCACTATATTGGCAATAATATTTGTGATTATGTAGAATAGCCTTTGATATATGCTCTAAATTATTAGTTTCAATTATTAATACTTGAGGTCGGTTTGCATCATTAATTTATCATGCATTTATAATTTTAAAGATTATTTTAATGGCAAGAAATGTTAGCGAATAATTGCCTTGATCCATCTGTATTTTTGGCTTGGCTAAGACTCAAGACTGTTAATGGAGATCCACTTTCAGAAACACATTCATATACAAAATCCATTAGAAACAAAGTAGTACAGATGCTTGCATCCACAGTCTGATGAATACTTGTAATAAATGTCACATTTAAACCCAAAGAATTTCACTCATATAATTGCAATTGTATAGAAAAATCTGAGCTATGGATGATATGTTATATAATATATGTGTATATAATATATATTATATATACATTTTATAAGCCAATAGATATATATAATATCTAGATCAGGGGTAAAATGCACCTACCTTTGCTACCGGATCGCAAATGTGAGCGCGCATGCGTGCTCGCTATGCTTGTGCGTGCCTCTTCCAGACATGTGCAGAGCTTTCAGTGCATGCGCAGAGGGTCAAAAACGGGACATCATGATGTCCGGGTGGGTGGGAGGAGCCTCCCACCGCCGGCCCTACTGGATCGCTCGTGTCGGATAGTTCCAGCTGGATTTCACCACTGATATTGTATAAATAGATACACAACCTATACATACTTTATTTTTCATCTATGGAACTATTTTATTTGAACAGCAAATTTCTGGAACATTCTGACATTAAATCCAATTAAAGTGGCATTCTGTTGATCTATAATCAAGCTTAATTTTGGGTATAAGGAATGTTATTCTTGAGGAAAATAAAAATTTAAATATACAGTATTAAGGAACAGTTCTGAAGAGAGAACAATATTTGGAAGCTATTATCAAATTAGAAAATTCAAATTCAATTTCTTTCCTTCCTTATTTCTGTCCTTCCTCCATTCTGTCCTTCCTTTATTCTTTCCCTCTTTCCTTTTCTTTCCTTTTCTTTCCTTCTTCTCTTTCTTTCCTTTTTTCTTTCTTCCTTTCTTGCTTTGTTTTCTTTGTTTTCTTATTTTCTCACAGAAGTCTCTAAAATTTAACGTTTCTTTTGGAAATGTTAGTTTGGAAATCCAAACTAAGAAAGTTGTCCATCACTCTCTTGGTTTGTCATTTGTATATCTCTTTTAATTATTAAAACATCAGCCAGTTTCATGTTTATTTAGTGAAGTATCATTCTTGTTGCCCAGGGGTGACAAACTGGCACCTGATGTGGGCCAGATGTATCATGCGAGGCCGTGCCCACTCTATCTCTGCAAATGGGAAAACGTCACGAAACATCATGCGATGGCAAGTGACACAGTGAATTTGACACCCATGTCATCTTTAAATACACTTTCGTAACAATTTCAGTCTTGTCTGACAAAAGATGCTCCTCTTCTATAAGATCTTCTAAACTCAGTCTATAACAGCAGACAGTATAAAAATTTACTTCTGGGACTATTGTTCACAAATATTCTTCAATACAATACAATGTTAAAGTATTTTGGTCCATTCTGTATTAGTAAATCAAATCTGTGTTCTTCTCCTTTAATTGTAATATTTAGTTCCTTTTAGTGCCCAATCTTCAAAGTTCCATCCTATCACTTTTTAAAGAATTCAAAACAATAGCATTTTCCCAAGGGAAGGATTCTTATAATTTGTTTCAATATCTTATTTCAAATCCATTTGGACCCTTAGTCCAGGTTCCTAATAGATGAAAAGTAATTATCAAGCAAATTCCAAAAGTGATTAGAAAATGAAATATAAAAACCTGATGCCCTTTGGAAAGACCCTTTCAAGCCTGAATTTGATTGGGGTGTGGGACTGTTTGTATCCTTGGGTATTCTGATATGAATTCAATTTGATACAGTTTGGAGCTGGGGGAGGATGGAGCCTTTAGCCAAAACATCATAGCTAGCAGATGAGTCAAGCACATTCCAATGGCTGGTTGACCGGAGGAGGAAAGAAGTTGCCAAGCAACCAGCTCCATCTTTACAGTTTGTTTTGGAAACTTGAGAAACTGAAACTTATATTGGAATGAAAAGCCCAGCAACTTCAGTACTGGCTTTTCAACAGTTAGTGCCAAGATGGTGTATCTAAATAAATTTGTTCTTTGAGAAAATGGAATGCCTTGGAGTTCAATTTGTGATGGATGCATTACTTGGAACCTGACAGACACTTACCATGGTTTGAATGAAGATAATGTTACCTCATCTCCCAGAGCTCTAAACTCATCAGAAACCACTGTCTTGTGTCTCCTTGTGAGGAAAAACGGTCTGTAGTACAGTTGTGAATAATCTCAAATTCTCTCCATATCTGGAAAGGAATTACAAAAGGACAGTCCACATGCTAGCACTTCATTTCACTATGATCCTCTAAAAGTGGAACTACCAGTATCCTCAGTTCTCCATTTCTTCCCAGAAAATATCTAAGGCATATTTCCATTATAGACTAGAAACCTCTATGAATTTATTAGGCATCAGTGGTGGGTTCCTCCCAGTTCAGCCCGGTTCGGCCGAGCTGGTAGCAGTGACGATATGATGTCACCGAACCCGTTCTCTTTGTTCGGGAGCTGGGCCCTCCCGCCCCCCTTTTATTTGGCCCCACCCCCAATCTATTCGCTGCCTCCCGAGTCCCAGCTGATCGGCTAGAAGGAAAAAAAACTGTTTAAACTCTTGCCGCAGGGCTTCAAAGGGCCGCCCTACAGCTGATCAGTGTTAAAAGGCAGTGTGGTGGTAGACCAGTGTGCTCGAAAAACAAATGGGTAAACCGGTGCCTCCAAAAACAAATGGGTAGACCGGTGCTTCCAAAAACAAGTGGGTAGACTGGAACGCTCCAAGAAAAAATGGGTAGACCAGTACAGCTCTGCAAGCAGTTAAAAGCCTGGTAGACCAGTACATCTGCTAAATCCTAAAGAATTGTCACATGATCATCAAGCCACGCCCACAAAATAAGCCACGCCCACAGAACCGGTAGTAAAAAAATTTAGAACCCATCCCTGTTAGGCATGTGTAAAATTGAAATGGAACAAAATAAAGCAACTGTATCACTCCAATAATCTGAGGCTGGGTAATTCTTTTGTTCTTGGAAATACTTCAAAAGGAGACCTTTCTTGGATCTCTAAAAAAAAAGAAGCACTCCATTGAAAGTTTCCACATTTGAATTAATTTATTTTTTTAAATTGTTCTTTCTCTTCCATTCCCTCATAAAAGAAGCTTCCAAAGGCTACAAATAAGAAATAAAGAAACATCAACAGATACTTCTGCTTGTTAAACAAGAATGAGTGAGGGCAATTCCACCTGAGGATGTCAATTATGAAATTATTTACTTGGATCCCTTCTCATTTGTGTTTATAGATTTTGAAACAAAAATAGATATCATTTCTTGATGTACTTATATATAGTAAATTGAAATTTATAAATTATGGGAGTTTTTTTTTTCTTTTAAGACAAAAATCACATGCAAGACATGCTGGATTAAGGAACTGACTCTGGAAAGATGAAGGAAGGGAGGGAGGGAGGGAGGGAGGGAGAGAGGGGGAGAGGGAGAGGGAGAGGGAGAGATTGATTAAATCCTGGATGGTAAGATGATGCCTCCAAGACCATTTTGGTACACAAATTGGAAATACACCTTGAGCCCAGAGCTGGAATGGAATTACTAATAAAAGTAATATTTATATTTGATGCTATTTCTCCTATTAAAGCGGGTAGAGGGCCTTGAGAACCTCTTGCAGGGGCATGCAAAGGAATTTGTTCAGTATCTATCAGACAAAGTCCCTTGGATTCATTCACAGTTGGACACTGGCCTATTATTTCTGAATATTGCTCAGTCTTTCCTCCGGAATTTCAGAACATCCAACTCTTTTTCTGGGTAGGGTGCCACCTCATTGCTCCATGAACTTTCTTTCTAACATCTTGCTGTTCACTGATACAGTGTTGTGGCTTATCTTCCTCCCTGTACCCCAGGTTCAGAGAAAACAGGAATTTATCTGCTAATACAATGATGTTCATAAACCAACTGCAAATGACATGGTATACAAAGGAGTAGGTCTCAGTGAACAGATCAATCATATAGCAATAGCACTTAGACTTATATACCGCTTCATAGTGCTTTACAGCCCTCTCTAAGCGGTTTACAGAGTCAGCATATTTCCAATAACAATCTGGGTCCTCATATGGATAAAATATAACCAATGACACATCAAAACTACCAGTTTTGTTATATCAACTTTCTCAATAGCTGCAAGAAAATCTCTCCTGATCCTCCATGATTCACCTAGGCATTTGTAGGATAATAACTACTCCAAGTGTAAACCACCTTTATATTTCATTTCTTTCTTCTCTTTAATATTTGAATAATTTGTTTATTTCTTTTAGCTACAGATGATTTTATTGTAATGGTTTATTTAATTTGTATGCCATAGTAGTGTATTGTTGCATTGCATGGGGTTTGGATTAGGTGATCTCCAAGATTCCTTCTATGATTCTATAGTTTTCATAAACCACTCAGGATAATTCAGAAAAGAACAGTAAAGAAATAAGGGTAACAACAAAAAACAGTCAACTACTTTTCACTCAGAATCCCTGCATGAAATATATACCCATAAAACTTTTATTTCTGCCAAGAAAAAGGAAATTAATTGCTTGGTGCCTCTTTTCCCTTGACATACTTAAGGTAGCTTGGTCCTCACTTTCTATAGGAAAATACTTGCTCAATACAGGAAAAGAAAGAAAACTGAATTTACAGATCAGGCTCCAAATGTCAGAATGGCAGCTGGTCATGGTTCCAAGTTTCTGCATCCAATTTGTGTTGAGAAATTGTTCCAGCTGTGCAGACGATGATACCACAGAGAAACAACAGAGACCTTGATGGAAATGGATGATGATCAGGGATGATCAGGGATGATGATCAGGGATATGGTTCTACTCCCATGTTACAGTGAAGGAAAATTATCAAAAGCAGTTTTTCCTCACCTAATATTCTGTTGCCTGCTCAGGCAGTTTGCTAGTGTTATTGGGCCTTTGAACCACATTCTGCTAGGCAAGTAGCTACAGAGAACTTCTCATCTATCGACTCAGAATTTTTAGGAGAAGGAATGGCAGCACTGGAGCACAGAGGTAAAAGAGGGATCCACTCCTTATGTAGCCACAATTGAACTAAGTCCAATCTCCCTTTAATTCTATTTACCCTTATCTAACCCAAGCAGTTATTTGAGAAGATTCTTGTGCATACACACAATTAGCAATAAATACATTTAATGGAACTTTACGTGTGGAACTGATTTTTTAGGCTTGACAGCAGTACACTTGACCACTTAGAAGTGGAGTTGTTACTATTGGTCATTTGCAAAATATATGCAAGGCACTGGGAATATAAAAAGTTGTTTTTGTTAATCAAGAAAATTTTGAGCGATTCTGTTTGAGTCAGCCCACCTGTCACCTGTTTTGAAATCACAGTGCACTGAAATCAGAAGCACACTAACTGTACAGCATCATAGTGTCAGAGAAATATCATGAACAAATTCATAAAAGTATATATTTATTTCCACAAGAGGAACCTAGAGCTCTAAGCTAACATTTTGCATAAAAATGAGGAAGCTGAAGTTCTTCCCATGCCCAGCTGTCAAGAGGTTTTTAATATGCTACTAGCCAAGGGATAAAAATATACTATTCTTGCATTTATAGTTTCCATCTCAGCCTGTACAACTTCCACCTAATGAGGATGTCAGACTGCGCAATCCCTGTCCAAGATTAATTCTTTTGTTTTCCTTTCTTTCCAACATCACTTAAATAAACCAGCAAAATGACAAAACTAGCATTGACCAATACAAATTGGGGAGCCATGTTTTTCAGATACAGAACCAAAAAATAACTGGAGATTTAAATTAGTCCCTGCAGTGGTGGGCTCCTTTTCTCTCTGCCTTATACCTTATATTTTCTTTTAGTTACCAAGTACTTCTAATGCTTTTCCTGGTCAAATGCCAAACACCAAAGGAAATACCTTCCCAGTGAAGTACTTTCATCCTTCATGGAAAGGCTGCCAAAACCTGTTTCAAACCCTCTAAAATTATTTTTACTTTTTCCTATATTCTGCTAGGTTTGTAATTTATGCAGGCAAACATGATGGATTTGCTAATGAGTAGCACCTTGGAACTAATTCTTCATTGGTCTTTCTAGTAGGCCAGTCTGGCCTCTCCAGTATTCAATAGCCTTCATGATAAACTAGCTTCCTCTTCAATGGCCTTCAGATATTCCTCCAATGTCTTTTTTCTCAATTGTCTGGTATACTTCCAATATTCCATGCCCACCTCTTTTCTTTAGTAAATAGGGTCGGTCAACATCTTGCTTGGATGAAGGTCAGGATTCATTGCTATTATGAGTGGCAGTAGATCAGTCAGATGTTTCAACCAAAAACCTTGCAGTTCATCTTCACTTGGCCCTGACCAATTTCTGATCTTCCTTGCCCTTTTATCCACCATTTCTGCTGTTATTACACCATTTCTGCTGTTATTCTTTCATTTCAGCTTTTTTGTTTGTTCGTTTTTTGTAAATTTTGCATACAGGATTTCTTGCAGTTAACTGGTGCTTCTGTTTGATATTACATTTTAGCATATTTTAATATTTGTGCTAGCTGTTTCTTTGGAACAAGCTTCAATGCAAGCAACTTTATTCTGTTGTTTTTGTGCTTTCTAGATGCTCAGTTATTATTTGTTTTAATTCTTATTGTTGTTTGATTAGATGGATTTGTTCTTTCAGGAGAAAAACATGGAGAAGTGGGTGCCTGGCCTTGGAATGAAAGTGATTCGATAGCTACAGTATGTTGACTTAGAGGTAAACATAGTCTACAGCATGTTGACTTACAAAGTTTTGATTTCTTTGCCCTGGATAGATATATGCAGTTCTTCTAATTCTGCTTCTGTGAATATTTTATTGTGTATTATAAAACTTTATTGACCTGCTAGTCCCTGTTCTATTATTTCTGGGTTTAGATGTTCTTTCCAGAACTGGTGCTTTGCTTTCACATATTTTCTTTTGTTGGACTCATTTGTAATAGCAGATCATTATTTCTCTGTTTTCAATCTTCTTTTTGTTCCGCCAGGCAGGGCTATCAACATAATAATTTTAAATTGGGGTATTTTAAATTTTTGGGGTTTTAAATCGGCCAAATCTATTTAATTATTTTAATTTTTAATCATTGTTGTGTCCTGTGTTTTTAAATTGGCTGTACACCGCCCTGAGTCCTTCGGGAGAAGGGCGGTATAGAAATAAAATTATTATTATTATTATTATTATTATTATTATTATTATTATTATTATTATTATTATTATTATTATTATTATTATTATTATGGATAAACACCTTTTCTTCCAATAGTCTGCGGCTGGCAAAGCTGATTACTCAACCCACAGTCCTGTAGTGTCGCCCATTTGTCACCAGATGTCCAGGAATTCTAATTCTAATTCCACTTAGTATGGTCCTTGTTGATTCATGCGATGACCGATCTGGTATGGGTCTCACCATATTCTTTATGGAAGAGACATGCTTTGTCGGACTCCTCTGCTGAGATATATTCAGTCTGAAAATTTCTGACAAAGCCCTCGTCTTCCTTAGAACACACAAGTCTCACAACTATGTCAAGGTAGTGTATCACTAAGGAATTATTATTATTTGTTAAATTACACACTTACAACGATTCTGGGTTATACAAATGATACAAAATATGAAAACAAAACAAGAAAAACAAGAAAAAAAGAGTATAATTGATAGGATAACCAACTATGTGTAAACAAAAGAAACTAATTTAAAGAGAAGCTTCAGTCATTCTCTTCAAAGGCCTGGGTGATGAATCAGCAGGATGGGGGCTACTATTTATTTATTTATTTATTACTCATATTTCTATGCCGCCCACTCTCCGAGGACTCTGGACGGCTTACACCAAAGACAATATACTAAATAGCATATTGCCCCCTAACAATCTGGGTCCTCATTTTACCCACCTCGGAAGGATGGAAGGCTGAGTCAACCTTGAGCCAGTGAGATTTGATCCGCTGATCTGCTGAACTAGCAGTCAGCTGATGTAGCTGCAGTACTGCACTCTAACCACTGTGCCACCTCGGCTCTATTTGGGTTTTGGAAGGAGTATCTTTTTATAGGGGAAGCGCTGCCACCAAGAAGGTCTAAACATTTTTTTTATCAAAGAAAGAATAATCTTTCTCAGAACAATTATTCCTCATTTTTCCATCTGAAAATGTTATAATAGAATATTAATTGCCTTCTGCTTACCAATTTTCTATTCAACAAACTCATTTTTTTCATTTATTGATTTCAAGAAAGTTAGTTTTATAGTAATTACATTTCAACAAAGTTGGCTTTGGATCTTTAAACAAATGAGATCATTGCTATTCTGCCTTTGCATTTATCTTATCAACAGCATCTAAGTGAGTACGGTTCTTCTATTAATCCTTTGAAAGTGTCAATATTTGAAGATGTATAACATTAATTAATTTTTCCCTAGTATTGCTGAGCAAACTGAAAATGCTAAAGATGCAATCTTACAGATAGTCACCTGGAAGCAGGTCTCCTTGAATAGAATGATACTTATTTTGCAGCAATATATAGCATATAGTTATAATTTATATTAAAGTTTAAAATATAGCTATTTTTATTCGCAGTTCAGAAATGATTGTTGTACTGTATAATATTTGAATGTCACAAATTTTCAGGTTGGGATTAAAATGCAAGAATGCTAATTCTGGCCCAGCTTAGATTCAAAAAGACACAAGTAAAAAGGAGAAACACAAAGACTCTTAAACATTTATCTTAATATTTGTAGAACAGTTTGTGGCTAAAACAAAACAGTATCATTTTAGTGCCATGACTGTCCAATAAACTGATTTAATCCTCCTCATAAATGCAATCAACTTGCTATAATGGGTTTCTTCTCAGCTTTCTATTCACAGAAATAGACCGCACTTTGTTTCAACACTGAATTAACAAATGATGACTTCAGACTGTCACCTCCTGAAATGGATTATATGAAGTGGTTTGTACTACTCATCTCTTAATATCTACTTTCATAAAACTTGCATACAAAAATAAACTGAGATCTCTTTATTGCTTCAACTCTCTTCTCACCTTTAAATAGATGTCTACTCAGGAAATGATTTGTACAGAAAATTGAGACATCACCATGCCAGATTTACACTATATTTCCTGGATGAAAACCTCACTAGTACCAGAGCTGGTTGCAGTGATCGACAGAGTAAGACAGCCATCTCAGGAGACATATGACCTGGAACTAGACAAGTTAAGAGGATATGAAAGGACAAAACTGTGCAATTTGTTGTGATTCCTCTATGTTAGACAAAAAAGGCCATCCCTATCAGCAGCATCAAAGCATCAACAGTCTGTCCTGTCAACAAGAAGGATTCAGAGAGGTGCCATTTTGTCTTTTCCTTTAGGCAGCTAAATGTCTCAGGCCAATTCTAAATAACAGCACTGTGCTCACACTGTGTGACATAATTTAGTTACAAGCATTTTATTTCTTCCCAGAGTAAAGCCTCATTAATCAAATGTTCTAGAAATTCATCTGATCAGCTATATTATACCACTAATCTTCATTAAGCAATAATGAAAAGGCCAGTCTACATCAAAAATTGCTTGTGTAACTAGCAAGCTCCATGTCTCAAACAATGCAAATTCCCAGCTTTCCAACTATTTTTTCAACTTAAACTGTAAGTGTTCAAGTGGGTGGAGAAGCTGAGAAAATGAAGAGATTAATACATTTGTGTTGTAATACCAAGGTAGAGGTGGAGCAAAATGAACTTCTCTGCTTAATAAGAATGCAGAGTAGTAATTTAAGTGGTAAATTTGAAGCTAGAATGGGAAATATAGCGTAAAACTGTATTTTGTTTTGTAGTATGTTATAAAATCATTTAACTTGCATTCAATTCTTTACACTCACTTTACACTCAAAATAACAATTCTACACAACTACAAACTGAACAGATTATCTGTTTCTGGTACTTTAATGAATGGATATTCTTTCATTTGATTTGTATACCTAAGTGGCACATAATACTGTACTTTCGTCAAAATGTATTCCAAGAGTAAATGTATGAAGTAGACTGATTGTGGATCAAAGTAATCCAGTAATCTACTCTGACTAAATATGGCCCTGAATCTGAGTCCAGAACCTAATTGCTGCACAGACATAGTACTCTCCTCATACATAATTTGATTTATAGCTTTGCTGGCAGTAATATTCTTCAAGGAGGAAGGTTAAATTAAAGGCAGGTAGAGAATCTGGATAACTTTCCCCTCAAACTGCTTTTCTCCCAATATGTACTAATTGCTTTAGAATTGACCTCATCTCCAATAGGTGATGGTCAGTAGGATTAATGCTATTGATTCAGTGATATGCACGTCAAACACAAAGTCTCCCGTGCATTAATAATGCCTTTATACATGTGCAGATTCTGCGATAGCACAAGCAAATAATTCATCAAATTCTATATCAGCAAAAATAGAATCAGAGTCAGACAAATGGGACACAGAAGGTTGCGGTGACCCAGGCTAAAGTTTTGGCAAAGCTAAAGAGTAGCAGATGTATAACATTTCTATATTTCACAGCTGGAGATAGAGATGTTCTCATACAGTAACATTTTGCTATTTTCTTTCAAAATGCTTTTGCCTCCTCTCCATTTTATACTACTATATGTTGCTACCATAATAACTTAGCACTCATTCCAAAGTATAGCTAGTGGCAATTGTCCTAATAATGATATGCCATGTTCCTAACAGTTTGAAATGAAAAATATCTGTTTCAGTAACTGCAAACCACACTGATATCCATGCTACTCATTTGTACTAGTGCTACAATTGTGAGAGATAGTAGCATGGAGCTAGTAGTAGCTCAGTAGTTTCTCTCACTATATAAAGGTCACCATCCCTTATGCTTTCAGAAGAGAAAGATACAGATGTTATGCCCCCATTTACTATGTCTTACGTAACTTCTACCTCTTGCCTGGGTAAGGAATTTTGTGTTTTATACAGTAAATATCCTGTGTAGTGTTTTTTAAGTTACATTGATTACTACATAACACTGCAGGTCTGGTTCTCTCCTAAATTATTTCCCCCGTTTCAAGGGAGACTGTGGAAATCATGTAAAAACCATACAGGGGGTACGGAATAATATAACATCTGCACAACGTAAGAGAAAATGGAATGTATATATCATTTGGAGAACCTCTAGGTATCCCTTCCTGCAACCACTGAGTACTAGGATGTGGATAGCTCCTAAAGCACTGTATTTAGTTATCTAAGTGTGCTTGGGGAACACAGTTGTTAGGTACACAGTTGTTAGTAACACAGTTGTTAAGTGAATCTGGTTTTCCCATTGACTTTGCTTGTCAGAAGGTTGCAAAATGGTGATCACAAGACCTCAGAACACTGAAACCATAAAAATGTGAGCTAGTTGTCAAGCATCCAAATCTAAATCCTATGACCATGGGGATTCTGCAACAGTTATAAGTGTGAAAAATGGTCATGTCACTTTTTAAAGTGGCGTTGTAACTTTGAACTGTCACTAGATAAACTGTTGTAAGTCGAGTACTACCTGTATAGTGGCTGAATTGCTATAATGACATAACTTGGTTTAGGCTTAGAATATTATATTTATGAAAACAATAAATAAGCTTTAAACAAGTTTTGATGTACTAAAAATTGTTAATCTAGAAAAATAATGGAAAGGCCAGTAGTTTTTCTTAAGACAATATTCTATATTTCAAAAAGCTTAGCTTAATTTAAAAAAGCCCTAATAGTGATCTATAAGCACAGGTTTTCTCTATATTTTCATTCTCAGTTTATGATATGGGTCAACTACCAAATTATTTTAGTTAGCATGACTGCATCTTGTCTATTGATAGAGTCCCTTATTATCTATGTGGGTAATCCTGAGAAACACACTTCCCCTTTTCCATTACTTTGATGCTCAGCAGGTCTCCCTTTTCTGCCTAAATTCTGCTTCTAGATAGTGAACATATATCATGAGGCTAAACTAGAAGACTAAAGTGTTCAAAAAATATAAAAAGAAAAACTCCTTGGAAATTTAAAGGATTTCCATTGTTACCCCCAGTATCACAAATACTAACAAATCCAGTTGCATTTGGCTGCAAAGCTACAACTTCCCAGCTCATTAGAAACCGGGAGACTGTGAGTTATAGACTCGCATTAAGCATGAACGTCAACTGGGTGATTGATGTTGAGTTACTCACTCTCTCTCAGCCCAGCTCACTTCACAAAGTTGTTGTTGTGAAGAAAATAGAAGGAGGGGGAAGTATTAAATATGCTCTTATTTATGAAAACAATAAAGGCAGGAAATAAATTAAAAATATAATGTCCAACAGTTCATTAACTAGGATGCCTTTCTTCAGGGTTTCTCTTTAATTGTGTGTGACCATGTATGGAAGAAGAAATTATTGTTAAATTGAAGATGAAAAAAAGAAAAAAGACTTCAGACTTCAAATTTACTCTTCCATCTAAAAATGCTGAAACTTTGATAACTTCCCAGCTGGCAAGGTTAGCAAATGGATGCATAAAACATCAAAATGGATAGAACAGCAGACTATGTTGAGAATTTCAAATTTAGTGGCAACATAATTTTATCTAACATAGAAGAAAAATAATATCACTGAGCTATCTCAATGCAAGATAGAACCTTGTAAAAATAATAAACGATACATAAGAAGTTATGCATGAGTCAGCAACATAAAGCTATAAGGTAAGACTACTGATTTTTTAATCGTCTCTTAAGACTCAGAAATCAAAGATCTACTGAATGCTAGTAAAGTCTAGAACTGACTGATTTTAAGATGTTGCGCCACTTTTCCAAGACATTCTCTCAGATTACAGTCCTGTTCACAAACTATTTGGAACAAGCTAAATTGAACTAAATTAGATTTTGTTTACTTATTTGGTAGATTTTCTCTCTCCTCAAGGAGCTCAAGGTGGTGTGCATAACACTCATTCCTCTTCTCCCCCAATTAAAATAACCATCTGTGGGTTGGATTGGGAGAAAAATGGCTGGCCCAAAGTCACTCAGTAAGCTACCATGCATAAAGATTGATTGAAACTTGGACTAGAATTCTGTTGACCCATTCTTGCTGGCACCTCAATAGTTCTACCATGAAGAATTAATCTCTGAATAAAGATTGCACTGTAATTTTGACAAATGTAGACATTTGGTGGACTTTTGTGAGGAAAGGAAATATTATTTAAAATTACTTGTGATGTACTTTTTGTATTGTGTTAATTTGTTGGTTTCTTTTTCTTTCCCTATCCTCCCATCTCTTTCTTTCTTTCTTCATCATTTTTCAAGGATCATTCACAAAAATGATTACATCAAGGCCTCAGTATATCATAGAATAATAAATTAGCTTGAAATAAATTAACAATTACCTGGTTAAAAGAAATCTAGAATAAAAACAATCAAACAACATATTCTGCTAAGAACAAAGGAAAATAAATATTTCTGAAAACCGTCTGAAAAACAAGAATAATGAACCGTGTGTGTAGGGAAGGAATTCCAAAGAGAAAAAGAACAACAGTGAAAAGACCTTATCTCAGTTTTACAGATCTTAATGGTAGGCCAGAATGAATGATTCCAGCCATTAAGTTAGCACATAAGTAATTTTATAAAACTATAGACAGTCTTTCAAATAACTCAGCAAAACTACTTAAGAATGTAGAGGTCAAGGCAATATTTTTAATTGGGCCTGTGTAGGCTTTTGTAACCAGTGGAGAATTAGTATGCCATTAGATTCTGTAATTTGCTTTGCAAAAGTAAAGTAAATATTATTATCAGTCTCTCAGGCAAGGGTGGAGAAACTTTGTCCATCCAGATATTCCTGGGCTACAACTGCCCACTTTTTTTCAGATATAATCTTTATCAAGAATTTTAACTACAGTAGTAAAAACTACTACAATCTAAACTTAGAAAAAGAAAAGAGAATGGAAAAAAATAAAATGAAAGAAAAAAAAAGGAGAATATAATAAAGAGAAAATAAATATATAAAGAAGAGACCTCTAACCTTCATCATAACAACTGTAAACCAATGTAATAAATCTTTGCCCCCATAAGGTTAAGCAGATATCTCTTCACACCTATCCCATCCCTTATCTATAAGCAAATACATAAAATATCAACTTTTCAATTCTGGTCTCAGCAAAAAGTCCATAAACTATTACCAAAACTATAAAGGATTGCAACAATCTGTCTTAGATTAACCTCAATCAAATAAACCAACTTCATATTCCTTCTTTTTATTTCTAATAATCATAATATTTAGTTCACTTAAATATTGTCATAGGACTGATTTATATATTAATCAAATTTGTATACCATCCACCTTTCTATTGAAGTGACTCTACAAATAAACCCTAAAAAATCCATATAAAAGAGACAAAATTAATAAAAAATAAAGTGAAAAAGACCGACAGAGCACAGTCAAGCCACTAATCCAGAGGTGGTATTCAGCAAGTTCTGACAGGTTCTGGAGAACTGGTAGCAGAAATTTTGAGTAGTTTGGAGAACCGGCAAATACTACCTCTGGCTCACCCCAGAATGGGGTGGGAATCAGTGATAGGATTCAGCCAGTTTGCACCACTTCAGAAGAGCCCTTTCTGAGCAGTTTGGTGAACTGGTTGTTGGAAGAAATTATTAGGGCAGAGAACCGGTTGTTAAATTATTTGAATCCCATCACTGGTGAGAATGGAGATTTTGCAATATCCTTCTCCTAGGAGTGGGGTGGGAATGGAGATTTTGCAGTATCCTTCCTCTGGAGTAGGGTGGGAATGGAGATTTTGCAGTATCCTTCCCCTGCCACACCCACCAAGCCACACCATGACCACCAAGCCATGCCCACAGAACCGGTAGTAAAAAAAATTGAATACCACCACTGCACTAATCAGACTTACCATTCTTGGATCTCCAGTTGACAGAGACAGGTCTTAATGCTCTTCCAGAAAGCCAGAAGGGTGGGGGCCAATCTCACCTCAGGAAGCAACATATTCTATAGGTTGGTGGCAACAGAAGAGAAGAGTCTTTTCCTAAACCCCCACAGTTAATTTTTTTTTTAGCTGTAAAGGTCCATAACATGCTGTTCCTGTCTGACTAGGTAGATAGGCTGATATAATAGGAATAAACTGGTTCTTCAGAAAACCTGGTCCAATGCTATGAAGAACTTTAAAAG
This sequence comes from Pantherophis guttatus, assembly GCF_059756535.1. Taxonomy (NCBI): domain Eukaryota; kingdom Metazoa; phylum Chordata; class Lepidosauria; order Squamata; family Colubridae; genus Pantherophis; species Pantherophis guttatus. The sequence continues at coordinate 41,351,756 of NC_142065.1, read as the reverse complement.
TACCGGTAATAACCAACATCTTGAATTGGACCCAGAAGCAAACCAAAACTCAATGCAGCTCATGGATTTCTCCCCAATTGTTCTTTATCCCATTGCACAGATTTCTTCAAGGCTTTTACGGGTCTCTTTTGTAGATGCAATAAGAAAACAATTTACAGGTTATTCTCTTGATTTATCATTTGTATTTCCCTTTTCATTTGTAAAACTTCAGCCAGTATCTTTTGTATATTATATGATTTGGTTAAACTGGAACCTCTGGGCCCAGATCTACTATCTCTGCATAGCAGACCAAGCTTCTATGAAATTTAAAGGAGCAGGAATCAGTCAAAAAAAAAAAAAGACTCCAAATCAATAGACCCAACATACTTCAGAGTTCCTGAGAAGAATACTATTATGAAACAGCAGAATATAAGAAGCTGCTTTATATAACTTTGAGAGACATTTTCTTATTCCAAGATTATTCTCATTAACCAAACCTCAGGCACATTCTTTTCATTCTCGAACCTTGAAGCATTGGAAACAAGCATTGGAAACTAAATACTAGAATGCATTGTTTATTTTTTACTTTATATCCAATACATTCAGTTTGACATGATTAACAATCACCTAATTATCAGGAGTGGGAGAGGCCATGCATACATGCACACATTCATTCATATATCTATACACATTTCCTTCTCTCACAGACTGCATTAAACACATGCTTCCTACACATCAGAACCATAATATAGCTGGCTGGAGAATTCTGAGAGCTGAAGTCTACAAGTCTTAAAGCTGCCAAGTTTGAAGACGTCTGCTCTATGAGTAGCTTGCCTGGCTTCTGTGATAAGAAAGGGCCATCCCTTTTGCATCATTCAGCTTGGAAATGAAGCAAGATGAGGATTTATGCCTATAAGCCTTTTCCTTTGCTACTGACTTCTGCCCCTGCCCCATGAAAACAAATCTATTAGCAGGTTCCAGATAGTTGGATAAATTCATGTAGGATTTAAAACTTCTATTAGCCCTCTCCAGGAGTTATTGTGAATGTATGAGAACTTGAAAAGAGATAGAAATGAAATGTTCATGTTGTCTCCCTTCCTTTTTCTTTCCAAATTTTATGCTCTTAGAAGAGGTTCTGAAGAAAAATTATTCTCTGATTTGCCTGCTTTAACATAGTCATTGAAAAACATGGAGAAGCTTACTTAGGGCCAAGTAAATACATTTCCTTTCAACCTCTCTAGTCTCTCTGTGGAGGTTGGCAAGGATGTACTATTTATTAATATTCATTAAGGATTTTCATATAATAAAAGATAAATCAAAAGGAAAAAAAGAAAAACCAAAACAAAATTGCAAGAAAAAAGCTAAGGAATATACAAATAACTTCTGATCTTCTTTTCAGAAGATAAATTCTGATTTTATTGCACTTCCTCCCTTGTAACTAGTTTACAATGTTTTTAGAATGTTTTTTCTCACCATGTACATGTATACATCCAAACTAGATTGTGTTGTTTCTCTGTGTCATATAATATATGTGGGTATCAGTAGTGGGTTTCAAATTTTTTTACTACTGGTTCTGTGGGTGTGGCTTGGTAGACATGGCATGGCTTGGTGGGAGTGGCTTGGGCGTGGCAGGGGAAGGATACTTTAAAATCTCCCTTCCCTCCCCAATCCAGGGGAAGGTTACTGCAAAATCCCCATTTCCTCCTGATCAGCTGGGACTTGGAAGGCAGAGAATAGATGGGGGCGGGGCCAGTCAGAATTTTTACTACAGGTTCTCCAAACTACTCAAAATTTCCGCTACCGGTTCTCCAGAACTGATCAGAACCTGCTGAAACCCACCTCTGGTGGGTATGTGGGTATATGCATATTTATTTATTTATTTATTCTGTCATGTTTATGTAGTGTATATTGGAGGTGGTGACCCTTTGAGAGTTGTATGCAACGAAATTTCATTTTAATGTATGCTGATTAGTGTACATTTAAAGTGACAAGTTATTCTAAGTCTAAGTCTACAAAATCCTTTCACCCCCCTCATTCAGTCCACATCTTTTTAATATTCAAATCCTTCTTTCAGCAAACAATCCTTATAAGGTTTCTAGTCTTTCAAAAATATTTTTGTTATTTGCTTTCTGGCCAAATTCTGATATTTTCACAATCCATTTCTTATATATAGTTTATATACTATTTTTACTCCAGGAGTCTAAAGCAGAATACAGGACATATTTTCTCCTCTTTCCCACTCCCACACACCCAGCAATCCTGTGGCATAAATTGGATTAAAAGGTACTGATTGGCCCATAGAAATTATTAGTGCCCTACCACGGCTGAGCATGGACTTGAACTTAGGTTCTATCCCCTATTCTAATTAATCAATATAAACATTATACACATAAAATAATGCAGAGATGATCTTGAAAGTGTGGTTAAAATATAAAAATGATCTTTATATTAAGGCTGGTTAAAATGGTGGTTCAGTTTTAGAAAAGTAGAATACAAAGAAATTCAAAATAATGCCACACTGATTTTGTTTGTATAAACAGAGGATACAGTTAAATATTAATAGGCTTTCAGTAGTCTATAATTACATCCTTAAACAATAAAGTAGCATTCCTGGAATCCTTTTATCTGTTTCCTGACCTGGACTTCTGCAAAGGTTTGATAATATAACACTGGTTTTCAATGGGCTATGTAAAGAGGAATGAAAGACATAGACAATGACTGAAGATTTGAACTTACAGGCAGATGGTTTTGAAATATACTGTGTGTTAGGAACATCTGCATTGCAATAGATATTGTTACACTGCATTTGAAAGATGGATAACTCCTCATAACTCTTAATATCAGCAGGAGCTAAGGGCTTGTATATCTGTTATTTATTTATTTATTTATTTATTTATTTATTAATCAAATTTCTATACCGCCCTACTCTCGAAAGACTCAGGGCGGTGAACAGCCAAGATAAAATACAGATAATACAAATATTTAAAAATCCCTTAAAATTATTAAATATTTCGGCCAAAACACAGATTAAAACACCCAATTTATAAAATCACAAATTAAAAAATTTAAAAATTTTTAAAAATGGGAGTTAGGTAGTAACACCATGGCAATCTAATTATACCTTAGACTTTTCTGCAATTGCTAGTTAATTCTTTCCAACTCAGGCAATTTTTAAATAAATTGCAAAATTGCTAATTAATCTGGTTTTATTTCAATGTCATTAAACCAATGAAAGTCTTTAGAGAAGAAAATGGGAGTAATAAAAGGAATTCCATTATAATTGAACCCAGATTAATGTCCACTTAAAGTAATTGTTAACATGGTTTAATAACTAGCAGTTGTGATCTCTCCAAATAAGCATACATTACTGCAGCAAATGCCCTGCTCTGAGTCTAATTAACTATTTGCTATCTAGGATTTGTGTAAACTCTTAACATAAAACATGTAGCATTCTTATTTATACAGTAATCTCTAGATATTGCTATATAATGGTTACTGAGCCCAAATTAAATGTCTAATTGTCCTTCTTCAGTTTGAATACACTTGCAACCAATATACAGAGAATCCCAAAGACTCTGAGACAACCAAACAGATGAATTATTAATCCTTCTTTCTGGATGCTAAGCACTATATTCTAGCATGTTAATATAGTACACTGGGGAATATACTTCAACTCCCTGCATACATATTATACAGCTAATGAAGAAGGAGAGGTCAAATTTATTCAAAAATGTACAGTAGGAAGCAGAACCCCATGGCACGGATGCCTCAAATGGTAAGCACTAGGACAAATAACACTGGGTTTGTTTCAACTGAATTGTTGATGCTATAAGATTCAGTTGAGAAAATAGGACTAATACTAGTAATAGTCATCATAGTAATAATAGTAGATCCATAATATCTGCCCCCCCAAAAAAACACAACTCCTCAACTTAAAGATGTTTTTCATCTTTCCTCCTTCTTACTGAACTATTCAATGCTTTATATCTCAATTGATACTGCTGAGATGCCTAAACCCCGAAACTGGTTTGCCAGGAACTGTGAGTAGTGAAATCATCTCAAATTTGAGGAGTTTCTGATCATTCCTGCTTCAATGGCACAGATCCTAAACCATATTTCAATGAAGTCCAGGGCATCTGACTATTTTACTCTTCAAACACTCATCTTTTCAAACTCTTATAATGCCAATGAAGATTTTTTATCTTGAACATAATGGGTAAACAATTTTTCCCCACCAAAAAATAGAACAAACATTTTCCTGGATAATTTATTGATTATTCTTTATACTGCTGGAGAAACAGGAGATTGTCAATAACAGCAGTTTCATGTCTTCTAATATCACTCTAAGAAATAACACATTTTGCATAACAATAGCAATAGCACTTAGACTTATATAAGTCTCCATAGTGCTTTACAGCACTCTCTGAACAATTTACAAATGCCAGTATATTGCCCCCAACAATCGGGATCCTTGTTTTACCAACCTCAGAAGAATGGAAGGCTGAGTCAACCTTGAACCAGTCAGAATCAAACTCCAGACTGTGGGCAGAGTTATCCGGCAGTACTGCATTCTAATTGCGCCACCATGGCTAAATAGCTGTTTTTTATTTAACGTCAACTAAAATACTTGATGAAATAATTTTACTTTATAACAATAAAGTATCTGATAAAGAAGATTGATTAGTATAATGCTGTACCAAAATCTACAATTTTTGAGAAGTATTCTTGCCCTGAGGGGGGGGAGGCCTTTGTTTTTCTATCTCAATTCTCCCATGAGAATTTTAGCAACTTTCTCCTTCACCAACTGATTGCAGTTTGTTGAAAATATGCAGAAGAATTTTCTTGCCTGTATCATAATCTCTTGTTATTTGTTTCTGGGTTTTTTCTTAAAAAGAATTCCAATTTTCTCCTTGAAGCCAGTGAGCTTAGAATAATTAAAGTACCACTGTGGGTTGCAAATAAGCTGTTGATTTTTTGACCAAAGATAACAGAATTTTCATGGTTTTCTCTCCTTGAGCTTTAAGCAAAAAAAAAAAAAAAAAGGTCTTTTAAATCTTCAGAGTAGATGCTTGGACCTGGCTAAAAATTTGTTGTGAGAAAGTTTATCAGCCTCACAGGAAGCGGCATTATACCTTCATAACTATTGTGAACATTTCCAGCACAGCTTTTTTTAAAAAATATAAATGATAGGATGCTAGAATGAGGGGTGTGAACCATTCACATCCAATCTCTGAATCATTCAAGGAGCTTTCCAGCAAAAACTGGATGTATTGTACTTACTTTTACTGCCATGAAATAAAATGTTCTTAACTGAAAATTGTTTTATCCATGAATGTGCACTATAGAGAAGCAACATCAGAGCATAACCCGTAATTTATCTTCACTCGAGTGGCATGCGTGGGTGAACATTCACATTGTACTGAGAAATGCAAGAAGTTTTCTTGTAGCAGTATGCCTTGTTCCATAATCCAGGAACCAAAACATTTTCAGTATGAATGAGCAAGAATCAGAACAGCATTGTTATGTTACTAACTCCATAACACATAACAACCTTTTCTGGTAACTGGCACGATAGCATAATTTGGGCAGAAGTGCCAGTACAATTTTTAAGAAGTTAAAATAGCTAAAATCTGGCCAAAATGCAAGTTTTTGGTCTATTAAAGATATATTTTTGAGGAATCCCACAAACGGTTTCTGGAGAGGTAACACGGCTGTCATTGGCCAGAGTTGAGTTTCATGTTACAAATACATTTAAACTGGTATGATAATCCATACTACTATAACTGACATGATGGGCTTAAAATGAAATGGAACAATAATGGCGGAGGATTGAATAAATTGGTTCAGGTTTGATTTTCCCTCAGCTGCTGTGTAATGACGAAAAGCTACAGATAATACATTGTATACTGAAATAACTGAAACTTTGAAATAGAATCCATATTAGTGTCCATGATGCACTAAATTTCTACTCATATTTGAAGAACAGGTTCCTAGCCCCAATTCTGAATTCAGTTCCAGTGCAGATGAGCTTCTATAACACTGGACAAAATGGGACCAGATGGTATACAGCCTGGGATGATGATGATGATGATGATGATGATGATGACATTTATGTATTAATTAGATTATGTTTATAGGAGCAGAAAATGACATACATCAGTGTTTCTCAGCCTTGACCACTTTGAGGGGTGGACTTCAGCTATCAGAATTCCCCAGCCAAAAGGAATTGAAGTCCATCCCTCTTAAAGTGGCCAAGGTTGAGAAAAACTGAAATGCATGATACGCCCTTCTAATTTTTTTTCCCAACAGCACCAACCCTGTGGAGGAGGTTTAGCTGAGAGAGAATGGTTGGTTCCAAGGCATCCAGTGATTTTCTATGCTTGAGAGTAGATTTGGGTCTGAGCCTCTCTCTAGCCTTAATTCAGTATAGTATCCATTATTGTATAATCTTCTGGATATTTAATGTAATCTCAGTTTCTGGCTGGTTTTATTAGTATAAAAATGACTTTGTTGCAATTTTTTATTTTCTCTATAAAATATTGTTGAACAAATTGGTATGAAGTTTCATTATGCTACTTAAGTTTAATCATAGTGGAAATGGAAAGAAAAAGAAATCGGATAAACTCTTCTGAAGAGATGGATCTCAATCCAGAAGAAACCGACTGTTCCAACTGCCACATAAATTGATGATGACCTCTGTCATTTTTCATTAAATAAGATAATATCTAGTAGAAGGAATGAGTTAACATTTAAATAGTAAAAATAAATGATAGCAAAGTATTTTTTTAAAAGACTGAGCCATTTCAAAATAGAGACTAAGTGTTCCGAACTATTTATTCAAACATACTTTATAATACTGTATGAAAAATTATTTTCATGAAAGTCATGGTTAGTTTATGGCCATCATGAAATTCATGATTCTGACCCAGCTTATAGTAGGTGTGACCAGTGGGGAGACTATATATTGAACTTGACTTTTGTTTCCAGTAGCAGTTTTGTGATCTGGAGTAGAGGGATGTTGCCATCTGTTCTTTGTCATGGACAGATCACTACCCAGGGATCTACTACTCTGCAGGAATTGACCTATCACAAGAATCTAAAGGACTCCACAGTGTTTCTAAAGCTGTTGGGTTTCTTGGGCTATTTCATAACATTCTGATATACAATTTGACTGAGACCTGGAATGTGGTGGTGGCAACAGCCTTAGATTGGATCACAACTATTCAGACTCTTTCTGAATAGATTCCAGTATGCCCTGTAATTTTAAAGGACTTTAGGAGGATGAAGCAACAGATAAGGTACCTAGAGTGCCACTGGCAGAAAACTGGGTTGAGCAGTTTTATAAATCTAGCTAAAAAAAAAAAAGACATAAAATCCATTTAACCAAAATTAAGAAGCTTTCCTCAATTTGGTAGCAAATGAGGCCCTAATCTTTGAACAAAAACATTCATAGTAAATGTTCCTCTCCTTGCATTTGTTTTCTCCTGGCTGTGCCCTCTTATAACACTGGGCCTTGGCCTTTGGTGAATTCATTTTCAAAAGATTTATTTGTGTAGATACATGAGTGCCTTCAGGTATGATGTGTTTTTAACTTTGTTTGCTGACCTTTTGTTGCTTTTAACAAGAGGTAGCAGACCCACAAGCACATAGTTTATGGATAGTCACACAATCTAAGAAATAAATATAAAGAAACTACAAACATGATTAAAATGCAATTATTGGAGGTGTATCCACAAATAATTATAGACCTGCATTAGTCTGAGGTTGGGAAGCTTTATATTTTTATTAACCCTGAGCAAACTGTTCAACAAAATAACTTTAAAAGATTTATGTGAATATGAGGGGAAGGAAAAGAATTTAAAAAATCTTCCCTGGTATACAAAATCAAATTGTTAGATTTAAATATGTTCAGAAATGTTTTAATTTATTTAGGATTTTATTCATCTTAAAGACTATATTGGATTTAAGGACTTGCAAACTAGCTGGTGACTTCTACAACTAAGTCAGTGTCCTTTTGAGAGGTGACACTCAGGAATCAGGAATTAAAAATGTTTGTCTTCAGGCAGTCTTGGCTGGGGACCCTGAAAGAAGTTGCAAGAAATGCAGGGGTGAAATCCAGCAGGTTCGGACAGTTTCTGGAGAACCAGTAGCAGAAACTTTGAATAGTTCAGAGAACCAGCAAATGCCACCTCTGGCTGGCCCCAGAGTGGGGTGGGAATGGGGATTTTGCAGTATCCTTCCCCTGGAGTGGGGTGGGAATGGAGATTTTGCAGTATCCTTCCCCTGGAGTGGGGTGGGAATGGATATTTTGTAGTATCCTTCCCCTGCCACGCCCACCAAGCCACGCCCACAGAACCGGTAGTAAAAAAAATTGGATTTCACCGCTGAAAAAACAGGATGTTTCTTCACTAGTCTGGGATTCAGGTGCTTCCTCTTCTTCTTCTTCTTCTTCTTCTTCTTCTTCTTCTTCTTCTTCTTCTTCTTCTTCTTCTTCTTCTTCTTCTTCTTCTTCTTCTTCTTCTTCTTCTCCTCCTCCTCCTCCTCCTCCTCCTCCTCCTCCTCCTCCTCCTTCTCCTCCTCCTTCTCCTTCTCCTTCTCCTTCTCCTTCTCCTTCTCCTCTTCTTCTTCTTTACTTCCTCTTTTACAGCTTCAGGTATTGAGAGAGATACAATGTTCTGACTCTTGCTATTCTGACGGCCTCAACCATTGTTAATGGATGTTGTTATAGTGTATCTTTGATGTTGTCTCTCTATCTTCTTCTAGGTCTGCAAATCAATTTTTCTATACCTCAAGCTAAGGCGCAATCTAATATCAGCAATATCAAAGATGGCTTTATCCTCGGCACCTCAATTCATCTGGGAACTGATTTTATACTTCAGGCCTCATTATCAACATAGTTTTTTGTATTTTGTTGCTACTTCTTCATAAAGAAGAATTCCGAAGAACTCTTGTCTTCAAAGACAACTTCAAACATTCTTTTATGTTATTGTGGATGGTTCTAATAAAACTATTGACCAAATGTGGATAAAGGATTTATGATGACCTCAGAGACCCTTATTGGTAAGAATGTGAAAATGTAATCTATAAAGCAGCTAAAATAGTACCAAAGATGAATGCAAAAAATATTGCACTGGTAATAAGTGCAAAAAAAAAAGTTTGATTAGGCAAAAATTCATGACCTGTATACAACATGATATAAAAATACATGATTTTAACACACTAGAAAATTAGTAAATTCATAATCTCAATATTGCAAAATATTGCAATCCTTTAGGGTTGTATTTTAAAGCTATGGAAAGCACAAATAAGAGTACTTTGCAAAGCATTTTGATATGAAGCAGGCTTCCTTGAAGCTCTGAACCTACCACATCCTCTGAAAGGTGTAGCATGGCTGCTTCAAAACCTTCCCAATTTATCTCATTTATATTGCTTTTATCAACAGTAGGGGTTTGTGAGGGACATCCACATACACCCTATTTAGAAAACCTTTCAACCAGCCATGCCAAACCTTGAGCTCCCAGAAGACATTGTTTCTTTATCATGGAGAAATTCCTCTGCACTAACATATTTTGAAACATTGGCCAGAGCGTTGTTGTGGAGAAAATATGTACACTGCCTAGTTTTACAGAATAAAGGTATAATATAACTATAACAACAAAAAAGACAATGTACCCAGTCACTGGAAATTGTAATTTATAGTCCATGGTTTAGCCTGATAAACAAATCCAGACAATTGTTACTTGTTCAATTAATCCTGATTAAGAAACAACAGCTTAGTTAGCATGATATATGAAATCAATCTTTATCATCTATCAACCATTACAAGCATAGGCTGGCTTCCATACAGGTGGTCGTTGACTTTGACCACAGTGGGTACTGGAACATCTCTCACTTAGCAATGCAGTCATTAAGTAACATCCAATTTAATGGTCTTGACTTTGACTTTGCCTGTTGGGAGACAGCTGAGAAGACCACAAATGGTCACATCGCCCTGGCTTGCTGCAACTGTTGTAAATACATGTTAGTTGCCAAGCACCTGAATTTTGATCAAGTTACTGTGGGGATGCTACAATAATTGTAAGTGCGACAGCCATTCATAGGTCACTTTTTTCAGGGCTTTTGCAACTTCAAACAGTCATTAAATAAATGGTTGTAAATTGAAGACTATTTATAAGGGACTTTTTTTTTAAAAAAAAAAATCACATTCCTTGCAGCCTTTAAGGATAATGCTATAGGCTAGTAGCCACAAATCCACTGAGAGAAAGTTGAGTTAATACTCAAAAAATGAGTTTGTTGAATGTCCTTTTGAAAAATGCAAGTTAAATACACATTAATCACAATGAACTAGTGATACTTTAGTATGGTACCATGTCTGATTTTACCCATTTGAGAAAGAGTTCATAACATTCTGACAGTTTAGAAAGTCTACTTTCAAAGATAATCCTTGAGTTCAGCTGCAGTATGACAAATAATATTTTTTTCATGTTATAATGAAGTGTTGAGTATTATACTGTAAAGAAAATAGCAGTGAGAGACAAGTGGCAACCATTTATCTTCAAGAAAATGAATTTTGTGGAGAGAACTCTCTACTCTCAATCCGAAAAGAAAAAAAATAGTATATTTTTTAATATACTATAGTATATTATATATAGTATATATATTATATATATTAAAATATATAGTATATTTTAATATATATATCTTCAGCAACATGAGGGCACCTTATCCAACCCTAACCCTAACCCTAAATCTAACCTTGGCAACTTTAAGTGTGAAGGACTTCAACTCCCAGAATTCCCCAGCCAGCTTTGCCAAGGTTGAAGACTCCTGCTTTAGGGCACTATGTGCCCTACCTTGTGAAGTACTAAGTAGCCTTAGAATCATGCAGCTTTAGGGCTGCTTGCCACATTCCAGTTTAAGGGCTTCTTCTAAGGCTGCTTGGTACATCACAAAGTAGAGTGCAGTTCAGTTGGCAACTCAAGGCCGCTAACAAGCAAAGCTGGCTGGGGAATTCTGGGAGTTGAAGTCCTCCAGGCTTAAAGTTGCCAAGGTTGGAGACCCCTGGTCTAAAGTTAAGAGGTGGGATGGAAATAGGCAAATGGAAACAGCTGAAGAGAAGGTAGTCCCCTACTTTACTAAGGCTCGGAGCTGGGAAGGACCATGCCTGGAATGGACTGGAATTGTGGTGCTCTTCGTCTAATAACTGGTGGAATTGGTTAAAGAATGGCAATGGGAAATGCTGAATTGCCATCGTTAAGCAATGCAGTCATGTGACCTTCTTTATGATTACATCATTTAACAATAGAAATTCCTATCCCAATTGTGGTAGTAAGTTGAGGATAAAAATTTTCAATTCACTTTGAAATCTGATGTGAAGAACTGGGGCTGTGAACTAATCTTGTGAAAGGCAATTTGTATTCATCCCCCACAAGAACTTTCTGCTATAGAGACAAAATATCAAAGTGAAGAGGCAATATGATGTACCTTAATGAGGTGCTTTCTGTCATTTTGCCTGCTTTGACTGGCATTTGCAGGAACCTTTGCAAAAGCCAGAAAGAAGCTTTCTGTATATGCTGACTGGAAGCAGTGGAAGAAGTTTCTGCATATGCTTAGGAAATGTAGGAAAGCTTTTTCGAAATTTAGTCCATGGCAGCTGCAATAAAGCAACTTTTAGTGAAAGACTATTTAACTTGAGAAAGAAGGTTTAAGGATACTGTATATCTATATTCTATTTCTATACTGCTCAAAAAAATAAAGGGAACACAAGCAGAAGACATCCGAGATCTGAATGAATGAAATAGCCTTATTAAATACTTTGTTCGCTACATACAGTAGTTTATACACTGCTCAAACAACTAAAGGGAACACAAAACTACTATATGTAACAAACAAAGTATTTAATAAGTCTTTTTCATTCATTCAGATCTCGGATGTCTTCTGCTTGTGTTCCCTTTATTTTTTTGAGCAGTGTATATCTATAACTATCATCTATATATATATATATATACACATACATACATACATACATACATACATACATACATACATACACACACACACACACACACACACACATTTGCATACCCCTTTAAGTTTGAAACAACCCTAATTGGAAGCTGCTTGTACTTAACCTCAGAATATTAGCTAGTTTTTAACTTGTGTCTCTTTTCAGAACATGTGGCATTGGAGCCATTATATAATTTATATTATATATTTAATTAGCATTCAAAGACTTGATTACACAAGCTATCCCTTCCTATTTGCCTAGCCAAATTAGACAATTATTTCCCTCTTATGCCTTACCTCAGCCCCCAATACCTGCTGAATATTCAACAATGTAGTAATATGCATGAATACATAATCTTTCCTTACTGATGCCTAAATTGTGTATCTATTTCCTGACTTAATCTAAACAATTGGAGGGAAGGCAAGGTGATTGAGGTGGAAGTGTTATAAAGCTAAAACTTGCTCCCAAAAATCATGCTGCCATGTGTCTCTTCAATCCCAGTGCAGCTGTTCAGGAAGGGAACTATGTTATATAAGTATCCAGAATTAGTTAATAATTATTAATTGTTTTTACTCTAGTTTCTCTCATCCATTTCCTCTCCAATACTCCAAATCTGAAGTTTCTACAGCTGGATACAATATGGGCAAAAAGACTTATTTTTTTCTAGGACTTCTTATGTTGCAAATTAAAGCTTAATTCCCTTGTAAGCCTCCACATCTTATTCTTTTATACCTCTGTTAGACTTCATTAGTAGATGCAACAGTTGTGTTGGTTCCATTTTTCCTCTACTTTTTTTCTGCTGCTTCCACATAAATATAAAGCAATAATAATAATAATTGCTACTATTGAAGATATTCTGCAAATCTGGCACCATTGCAAGGGAACAAAACGAAAGTAGACCTACTCTTCTCTCAGGTTACTTGAAACTCTATATTTCAAATAGCAGAGAAACCAAGAAAGGCATTGTGAGGAAATTAAAATAGGAATGGATTTTAGGGATAAAAAAATCCCTACATTCTCTGAAGATGCGATTCTGCTTCCTATATTATTAATAAAGTAATTTACTAAATATTTAAGCAAGACCTATTAACACTGAAGATAGAATGTAATTCAGTTTCACTTCAGGGATGATGGGCCGGTTTTAACTATATCGTATTGATCTCACTCTCCACATTATGCTTACAGGTTGTGTCTGGCTAGTGTAAAAGCTGAAGGTTTGGAAACTCTTGAAGGGAATCTCTGAGCATTCAGTTAATAATTAATGTGTGCAACTGCTAGTCTTCCTTCAGGAAAAAAAAGTAAAAATAAAATCTCACCTTGAAGACAGGGATAAACTCACTGACAAATACTTGAAAGTTCAGTTGAGCTGTTTACATCTGGCAGCAAATATATGCAAGTATTCTTGCCTTCTGCAGGGGTATGAGGTTTCTAGCCTAGCCATTATTCCCCTATGTTGAAAGGTTCTGTACATCATTTATTGCTAAGAAGACAAGTTGTCAAGGTCCTTTGGTCTTCCATGCAGTCATTCACTCATTGTTTTTCCATTGTGTTCAAATACAGTACAATGAAGGGAGCCATTGTAGGTTGAGGTATGCATTTTGCTTTTATAACTATTAGTCCCTCTCTTGTTATTCTAAATGTTACTGTTCACAGAGAAAGGTCTGTGTACATAATCCATAAGACTATAGCTATTATTGTATTTTTTAAAAAATGTTTGAGTTTGATATTTGTAATTACCAAAGGAAATGCTAGGTATTATTGAATTTCTCCAGGTGGTTAATAACATGAAGATCTATTATGTTACGATATATTGCAAAATTATATGTTCTACAGTTCTTCCCTGCTGTGTTTACTAGGATAGAATAGATAATATTGAGAAAAAACACAGCTAATAAGAGGTAATTCGGGTATGAATAGTGATTGTTCACTGTTTCATTCCCATTTCTTCACTGACAAAAGGAAACCTTATTTAAGCTCAGGTCAAATTTGTTCCATAAGATTTCCTGTTTTAAGATATTTGGCATTGCTTTCCATTTTAAGTCTTTCTTTGGGAAGGAAGGAAGGCAGGAAGGCAGGAAGGCAGGAAGGCAGGAAGGAAGGAAGGAAGGAAGGAAGGAAGGAAGGAAGGAAGGAAGGAAAGAAAAATGTTTTCAAATCAGATTAATTGGGTATAGCTAGAATTATTCAGATATACCAAAAAAAGTGTTTTTCTCTATGAACATACATTTCCCTTGTTGGCATAGCTATTCAAAAGGCCCTGGCGTACGATAGAAAACAAATCATTTAGAAAATAAAATGCTCATTAAAATATAGAACCAACTCCAAAAGTCATAAAGGCTGCTAGAAAATATTATCCCCATAACCACCAACATTATCTTGTCAGGATTCAGGTTATGACTTAAGGCATTTTGTTGCTGTGTTAGACACAGCTGCCTTTCCTTCATTGTGCTTTTATTACTCAGTGTGAATAAAAGTACAAAAATGTATAAAAATATCAATAAAATAGTAAACAGGTTTTGTGTATGTCAGTTCCAAGATATCAATTAAGAATTGCCACTAGGAATGAACTAAGTTTGCTTGTATTACTTTAGTTAATTAAATGAAGTAAATACTTGTGGGCTGCTTTTTTTCAAAGTAAAACACTCCCAGACTATTTTCTAATGTAAAATTTTACAATGTACAATGACTATAATTATTTAGAGCCATAAATCCTGTGATAACATTAATAATACCTGTGAACAAACAATGTTCATAATTAATATGAACGGCCAAAAGACTAAAAATTAAACACACAGCTGAGTACTAAACAATAAATTCAAATGAGTAATTGATCTGGTAAATAATGAGAAAAAACAATTGATCTTATCTTTCCCATATTTGGGGGGGTAGGGTGAAATAATAAAAATTATTTGCAAGAGGTTCTCTTGGAAATAGATGTGTACACATTGTTTATTTTATTTTATTTATTTATTTTATATTGGATTTCTATACCGCCCTTCTCCCTGAAGACTCAGGGCGGTGTACAGCCAGATTAAAAAACATGCAGAACAAATATTAAAAACAATTAAAAGATATATAAATTTGGCCCAATTAAAACTCATTTACCAATTAAAAACGTTTAAAACATTTAAAAACAGTTAAAAATTTCATCTTAAGCCAGCCCGGCTTGTTTAAATAAATGGGTTTTGTTGTTGTTAGTTGCAAAGTCATGTCTGACCCATCATGACCCCATGGACAACGTTCCTCCAGGCCTTCCTGTCCTCTACCATCCTCTGAAGATCATTTAAACTCACACTGACTGCTTCAGTGATTCCATCCAGCCACCTCATTCTCTGTTGTCCCCTTCTTCTTTTTCCCTCAATCATTCATGTACACATACATATATACATTTTACACAGCACTTTCAGTAAAAGGCGACTGGAAATCATTGCAATCATCCATAACAAGTTTTCATTTTTTAGATTGCAGAAGTGTGGAACTGGCATTCAGGAGAAACTTTCTCATCTCTTCTCATGGATTAAAGTCTAAACCTCTTTATCACATCATAAATGTTAACTCTCACTTCACTACAAGAGGCTCTGCATCATTTCTAAAGCAAGCCTGGTTTTAGACTTTGTGAGAAATTCTTACTAGTTCTTGCTGATTTTTTGCAAAAGTCTTTCCCCTAACTTAACTGGCATTCCTTCTTTTTTTCAGAAAAATGTCTTCTATGTTGAATGAAAAAAAAAATTCCCCATGAAAATATAACTAATAATAAGTGTGTCAGTTTTTAATGATAGCTCAAAACACCTGTTTTTATGTACATTTAACCATCTGTTTTAAGAGATTTTTATTTAACATAACATATAGTGCAAACTGTGTTTTTAATCTTACATTTCATTGTTTCAATGGCAGGATTGGGATGATGTCAAAATGTAGTCAACAGGAAGTAGGAGATCCCCAGAATAATCTTGGATTAAATTATCTTCCCTTGGCCTGCCATGTTGAATAAAAACCAAAACCCTGTAAAATGCAGGGCAGCTTGTCCACACAACTCTCCAATAAAAAGGAAGGTATAGGATCTGGAGACTGAATGTCCTAAAAAGCCAACCTCTTGGTCACAAAAGTCATAGCTATTGCCTATCTGGTCAGTGAGGAATGATGAAATAATGTAAGACAGTAATGATTTGATTAGCAGGTTCCTATGTGTCTAGTATGAAAGGGTTAAGATGTGACTCACATAAAGAAGACAAGATACTTAAGTATCATAAATTGGAAGATTTATTGCACAAAAGGATGTTCATATAATCAAGAGAAGCCCTTAAATCATTGAAGGTAGGTCAGAAAATCCTGCTGGAAATTAACCCAATTTCCAGTTCTGTCTTTTCAATTACTGCAACTGAGAATGGGATTACTGGAAAGCTTAGAATTATCGGTTCTATTTTCCCCACATGGGTCAATAAGGCAGTGTTTCTCAACCTTGGCAACTTGAAGATAAGTGGATTTCAACTTTCAGAATTCCCCACCCAGCATGTCTAAGGACTGCAGATAAATAAATATTGCTTTTTTATATCAGATTAGCTTTTCTTTTTACTTAAAATGAACGTTAAACAACCAGTTCAATCTGTATTTGAAGTAGCTAAGAGAAAACAAATCCTTCAGGAACACTTAACTAAGGAACTAACAAGCATTGGATGTGATTGCTGAGTAACACTTCCCAGGGATATATGTGCCAGTTGGGCACCAAATGAGAGCTTTTTTCTAATGTCAATAAATACCTTGAGATTTCAGTTGAAGACAGGAAAGTTAAATAACACTCCCAAGGAAAATTGAAGCTTCCTTTCTTCGTGAGTTAAAACAATTACTACTACCACTTTTCAGGAATGTTATTGCTCACACAATAAAATGAATGTTTCTTTCCAGCTTATATTGATAGTATAAGAATGACAATTCAAGAGAGCAATGTGGTTAGATTTGTTGTGTTCATATCAGTACTGAGTTGAAATCTGTCTTGCAATTTCCAGAAATGTTTCTTCACTGAGTTCTGTTCTCAGGTGTGTCTGTTTAACTAGGTAAAAAAAAAAAAGTCAAGATGGCAGCCATGACCACACAATTGTTGGTGACATTTTGACTTATTCAACACCCCACCCCTTATAGATGGCACTGTTTTATCTAATTTTATTTGTGCTTTTTTTTGTATTGCAAGGTAGCTGAAGACACTGAAGTTACTGTTTTCTTTCACATGTTAGTCCATCATTCTGCAGTCTCTCTATAATCCCTTGTTTCTAATCTAAAAAAGACTCTTTTCTTTTCAGGTTGAATGCAAGTATGGGAAGAAAGGGAACCTGTAGGTTGCTAGAAGACTCTCTGGGCAATGAAAGTTAGATACCTATGTACTTTCCTTAGTTTCTCTGTACTAAAGTAAGTGCAAGAACTCTGTAACCCACACTTATTTTGATAATGTTTTCCTACCTTCTGAAAAAAATCTTTTCAATTGAGTTGAAGAAAAATGTTGCAAAAGCATCCAAGTAAAATATATATGAACAGAAGAGCAACATATTGGACCCTGAATTAGAATGGCGGTAGAATGAGGGCAAATGTTTATCTAGCCTGTCTAGACATTAGAAGGCTTTCCCCCCCCCCATATTACAATACACTAATTCGACTTTATAGCCTGTGTTGTGCAGTGGCTGATGGCACGTCCTGAAGCAAATGAGAAGTATAACCCTTATGTGGTAAAGATATAACGGTTGGAACTATTCCTTTAGGGTTTGAGAGGCAGAATGCATACTGGAGCTGGTAAAGCAAAGCTAAATAAATAGTTTGCTATGCATGGCACATTGAATAAACTGTTGTATAAATATTTCTTATACCAACATATGCCAAAAGATTCCAGAGCAGCACTGATACCTAGATGAAGCAGAATTTGATAGCAGCTTTTGCACTTTCACAAAGGAAGTGCTTATTTGTGAAAAAGGCATCCAAAAACTTACATATAAACATAGCCATCAAACAATTCCCTTTTGAGTTAAGCAAAGTTATACAAAGTGTGAAAAGGGAATAAGTAAACAAAAAAAAATGCAGGAGGTAAAAGAAAAGAAAATATAGGCAAATCTAGTTCACACTATTGATATTTATTATAATTCTGTTTAACTATTTCATAACTTCCTCTTCTTAGAAACTATTCTTGTTTCCATTAGGTCCATAAACCATACATCACCTTTAACATTTAAATATGTTTTCTATTTTTTAATTTATTAATATTTTTTAGAAGAAGGGGAAAATGAACAAGTGAAAGGGGGAAGGAAAAGGAAAAATACATAATTGATACTGAAATACAATATCAGTAAATGGACAAGGACAAAGTAAATGGAAAAAAGGACTTACCAAGTGCTTGATGTTTCATTGATAAGACATTAACCTATGAAACAAAGTGAATTGAATTGTTTTTGCAGAGTTTGAATCTCGGAATGCAAAAAGCTCCACTAAAACACTATAAATATTTAGTTTCTAACTTCCACATTCTTATAGTCCAATTGAAAAACTGTATTTATAAATATTTAAACTTTTTATGTATTTCTGATTCCAGTCCTTTAGTCAGTTCTTTTCTTCTTAAAAACCAAAATCTAAATACTTATCTTTTTTATCAATTCCATCCAAACATTGCATTTTTTCAGACTTCTTTCTTTTTTTCTATTTTTCTCCTTCCTATAGGTATTCTGAAGTTTGATTAACCAAACCACTGAATGTTTTTTCCCTCCTTTCCCTCAGTAGGTAATGGTCACCTACTTTTATATTCAGGCTACAGTCACTCAGCATCCATTCCTATCTAATCTGTTTCTACTTGCTTCCCACAAAGGCTTCTGAACTAAGCTACTTCTACTGCATTTAGTGGGTAGCAACCAGGGAGCAACACAATGTAGAGTACAACTATCTTTGCTTCTTCCCTCATAACAAAAGGAACATTTTGCTTTCTTTCCACAAAACATTCATTTCTCACAAAGAATACATATTGCCCAATTCTTTCCACTAGAATTTGCAAAAAAACATAAACAAAAACCCCAAAACCCACTCATTCTGGCAACATACAAAAATTGAAAAACTTGCTTTTTTCTGATTAAGGTCTGACATGCAATTATTCACTACATTTTTTTTATGTCAAACACAATTATCTGGGTTCTTGATAACATTAATTTTCAGTTAGGTATATACTTCATAATACAGTTAATACATCATACATTTACTGCAAATAATTTAGAGTCGCAACTCCAAACTTCCACTTTTATTATGTTGCATTTTATTTTTGAAATTGTATGCTGCTTTACTTACTGAAATAACACAAAATGGCATAATTTATATACAAACATGCATACACTTTCATATCCCCAGCCAACATACCACCATGTTTTCCACAAGCATTTCTTTTTTTTAAAAAAAAAGTTTTTTATCTTTATTTCTTATACACATATTGTAAATGTACATTCTCTTATCCATAATTGATCATATATATACATATTTTTTCTAACGAAAGCATAAAAATAAGAGGGAAAAGAGAGGCTCTTCTACCCTCTCTTTTCCCACTTTTCACAACAAACATTCTTCTTCGTCTCCTATCTTTCCTCTCCCTCCCTCCTCTCCTCCTTCTCACCTTTTCTCCTGCTCTTGTCCCCTATCCTTTCTTCCTTTCCTTCCCCTTTCTTCCATTCCTTTCTCTCCCTCTCCTCCTCTATCCCTCTCCTCCTCTCTCCTTTCTGTCTCCTTTGTTGTGTAATATTTCCCATATTTCCCAATTTTCTAATAATATATACTTTCTTTTCAATTTATTTCCCATTTTACCCAATCTATCATTTCATAATTGTACATTTATATTTTATTTATATTTACATTTATATTTATAATCTTCTTTCTCCCCCCCTCCTTTTCTATTTACTCTGGTGTCATCTGAGTTTCTATTTCTTTTTTGTCTTATCCCTCATTTAACTTTCTATTATCTATATCATTTATCTATCAACTTTTATTCAAATTTCTTTTCTATCCATATATAGAATCTTTCCCATGTCTTGAAATACATCGATTCCTTTTTATCTTTTATTCTTAGTGTTAATCTGTTCATTTCCGCACAGTCTAAAATCTTTTTTATTACTTCACCTTCTGACGGAATTTTCTCTGTCTTCCAATTTTGTGCAAATACAATTCTTGCTGCTGTTATGATGTGTATAATTAAATACACTTCTTCTTTGCTATATCTTTCTGGCAAAATACCCAATAAAAAAATCTCTGGTTTTAATTCTATAGGTTTATGTAACATTTCCTCTAACCATGTCTGTATTCTAGAGCAATAGTTTTTTGCTTCCGTACATGACCACCACCTATGATAATATGATCCCGGCAAATGCAAACATTTCCAGCATTTAGCTGATTTATCTTTAAATATTTTCTGGTGGCATATGCCATCTATGAAACATTTTATATAAATTTTCTTTATATGCAGTTGCCATAGTCAATTTATAATTCCTTTCCCATAGTTGTTGCCATTTCTCTAATTCTATTGCATAACCAAAGTTTTTCACACGTTATCATTGTCTTTTTTACTTCTTCATCTTCTAATCTAATCTGCAGTAGATAATTATACAACTTTTTAATAATTTTTTCCAGTCAATATCTGATCCAACTCTGATTCCCCCAAATTAAAACCATACTGTTTCAAATCTTTATCATATCTTGATTGTATCTGCACTCGTGTATACCAATCAATTTCAATCCCTTGTTTTTCTAAATCTTGTTTCTGTTTTAGTTCTCCCTTCTCTGTTAAAATGTCCTTATCATCTAACAATATTGTCCATGTTTATCATATTTAGATGTGTCAACGCTTCTATTGTTGAAAGCCACATTGGTATTTCCATATAATGTTTCTCTTTCACTCTCCCATACTGTTAGCAAGCCATTTCTTATACAGTGGTTCTGGAATTATCCTAGTATCCTATTTTTCCCGTATCATAAGAAAGCATGCCAACCTAGTTGCAAATCATGTCCTTCCAAAATCAATAGTCTTGTATCTCTCAGTAGAATCCATTCTTTAACTCAAGTTAATATCGCTGCTTGGTGATAGTTCCCAATTTGGTAGACCAAAACCTCCTCTAGTCCTAGCATCTTGAAGCAGTTTAATATTAATTCTTGCTTTCTTTCCTTGCCATATATATTTCCACATCATTTTATTCAAACTTTCAAAATATTTTTTCTCCAGCTTTATCGGAATTGTTTGAAAAAAGAACAAAATTTTTGGTAGTACATTCATTTTGATTAGCGCTATTCTTCCCATTAACGATAGTTGTAGATATTTCCATTTTTCCAAGTCTATTTCAATTTGATTTCTCCATTTATAGTAGTTATCTTCCTTCACTGTGATACATCTTGAGGTGAATTGGATGACCAAGTATTTCACTTTCTTCACTATTTGAATATCTAATTTGTCTGCTAATTGCTTTTTTTGTTTTTCTCTCATATTTTTAACATACCTCCATGTTTTCCACAAGGATTCCTCATGTGTTTCTCCATAAACACATTAAACACCCCAAGGGACATCAAACTTCCTTGTCTGATACCCTGCTTAATGTCAAAACATTCACTAAGCAATCCACTTACTTTCCTTTATACTCTATATGCATTATATCTCATTCATCATCCAAATTTCAATTCCATATACAGGGTACGTGCATTTAATTCCATCAATCAAGCCTTTTGGCTATAATACAGCTTTTCTGAATCAAAAAGCATACAATAAAATTTGTCACATTCATACATTTCACAATAATCTGCTGACGAGAATTCACCACTTTTCTCAGTATTTTATCATAAATCATCAAATCAATCGTGCTTTTTAACTGCTTCTCTTTCTATGGATATGATTAATAAACCTTAGGTTGTATTATCTTTTCAAAGCAACATATCTTTTTCTGAACAGATACCAATCAAATATTCACCATTTATACCTATCAATTCATGTTACCAATCAGAATAACGTTTTTCTTAGTTTCTATTTATTCAATGCCACACTCATCTTCCTCCAACTTAGTCCTGGTCTTTTTATTGACTCTATTCTCTGCAGCATAGCATGAGGCTATCATCAACATACAAGTTCCCCTTTTCTCTTTATTCATAATTAAACCTACAATTTCACTTCCATGTATGATTTAATCAATTCCATTTCACTACACCAGGACTTTTTCATTAAGGTCTATTACATCTTTTCCATTTCTTTTCATTTGAGATTCACATACTCCACTTTTTTCCCTTTCATTTCATCCACCCATGTTCTTTATCGTTTATTATTTTTTCCTACCCACATTATCTATAATGTACCATAATCACCACCAGATGGTCCATAGATATTGATCTCTACCTCCTATAGTGGCTCAAACTATATTGGGTTTGTCACACAATGCACAGAGAAGATGTAGCCCTAGGTTGTGATGCTTACTCAGAACTGTGTCGCATGCAGCATTTTCTGTTGACAATGTGAGCAGTTCCATTCAGTCATAGGTTTTGCTAGTATGCCACAAACATAACCAAGCCCAGTTTGTAAGCATATTCATGTTACTCTGTGCAAGGTATGAATTCTTGTAAGACAACCTCCACCTAGGGGTTTCTTGAACTAATATTTGAGAATATAAAAAGGGCTATTTAGTGTGTGTAATGTATGTGGGAATACTTTGGGAAACAGACTGGACAACCAGCATGTAAAAGATATCTCAGCCCACAGAAGGACAGAGGGTATGGGAAACATTTTATAAGAGAGACTTACTAATTTTCCTGACAATAAAAGTAAAGGAGGGAAGAAATGGTTTCAGTCTTGTAAGATTAATGTTAAACCTTACAATAGAGTTAATACTCATGGTTATATCTCTTGTCCAGACTGTCTCAAAGGGCTGACAGGGTGCTTCATTACTGAGAAGTTATATTATGGCTATATTGAGTTGCATGGCGGCCTAGTGATGAAGATGCCCGCCTCCCACTTGGGAAGTTGAAAGTTCAATCCTAGGTAGTGGCAAATGTTTCTCTCCTAGGGCACAAAGAAAAAATATCTGCTGTGAATTTCACATGGTGTCAGGAAGGGCATCCAGCCAATAAACACTCAGCTCCATCCAGCTGCCCTGGCTCTACCCTGAATTAAAGGATTTCAGAGTCATAAAAAGGGAGTTTTTTATATTAGGAGTATATTCTTTCAAAAGCATGCATCACAATAATGTATAGTAACACTAAATCTATATTAGGAAAAGTTGTGAGTGAGGAGAAATCGGACGTATCACAGCGAGACCAGCTGGAAAAATAGTGGGCTCCAACGAGCTCTGCGAAAATCCAGCCAGACAAACCGTTGTCAGGGGGTCTTTGGACTGGAACCATCCTGTAGAGGCATCTTAGGCGACCAAGAGGAACAGGCAAGTTCCTTGAAAGGTCGGAGGCAGCTCTTCGGACTGGCGGCATGGGTGGCAGCCATTATAAAATGGCTGCTCTGAAACTGGGGCAACCAGACTAAGTTTTTGTGCAGGGGTGGTGTTTGACTGGAGTGCTGGTACCGGGTGAGTGATTGGCCAACTCGCAGGTAAAAAAATTTCAAATTGGAACATTAAAAGGTGTCCCGGAGCTGAAATGAGCAGCTAATTGGCACTTGGGAAATTCTATGGAGGGAGAAGAAGAAAGAGGAGGCTAGAATACTAAAGCCCAAGAAAGTTTTCATATCTATAATTGGATTTGGGGAAACTAAAAATAATAAAAGAAAAGAATCCGAGGAAAAGTATTTTTTATGTGGATTTAAACTATTTTTGACAACTTTGCCATTTAGTTGGTTTGAGAATATTGTGCATTTGAGAGAGACATCTGCTGGCGGAAAGAGAGTACTGCAATATTTGTTGGAAGATAGAAGAGAAAGTATAGCTTGACTATTAAAAGATAATTTGGAAACTGTGGGAACTTTTAAGGAGTATTTGTCTTTCTACATTGCTTTATTTCGATTCTAAACAGCTGTAGAAGATAACAAATCTTTAACTTGGAGTGGACTTGAATTGGACATTATTTGAAAACAAAAAGAGACTATATGGATTTTAACTTTTAATTAAATGTGACATAATTCAAAAGTGTTAATAATTTCTTAAATTGGCAATATGGAGTCTTGGATGTGTGAGGAATTAATTGAGATGTTTAAAAATATGTCTGAATCACTAAAGGGTAATAAAAAGTCAGAAATTTTGCTGGAACACACAGAACAGGAAATAGGGGAGAAGGTGGTAAAAGAGAGCATAAATGAGGATCAAGAAAATAATATTGAAAGAAAAGGAATTGAATGCAAAAAGTTAGATGATTTCACTGGGATTTACAGTGGCAAAAAAAGAGTGGATGGGGGGAACATCCCCCCAAAAAGAATCAATCAAAGGATAAAGAGGGAAAGAATGGAAAGAGAATAGGAGAAAGCTTGAGGAGAACTACTCGAATAATATCTCTAAAAGTGAGAAAAAGGATTCAGAAGAAAAGATATAATAAATATAAAAAGAAGAAAAAGAAGAAGTTAAATAATGGGGTAAAAGGAGAAAACTATTAAGAAGTGGAATTTTGGAGAGACCAAGAGAAAATGGTTAAAGAAGGGAAGATTAGTGGAAAGGAGGGAGGGAAATAAGGTACATATTAGTAAATTTAAGGGAACTGTATTAATATTATTAACTGTGGATGATCAACTAAGTTAAAGGGTTTTAATGTAAGATTTGAATATGATAATGTATATTGCTTATACAGTAAAACAGAATAGCAGATGCAATGCGAAATGGCAATTTGGTTTAATTTTGAAGACAATTCAAATTAAGAGACAAAGTTGAAATGTTAAAAAGTGGGATGGGGATTTTGAGAAATATATTCTGTAATGGAGAAATAAGATAATTAATTGATATTATTGTAAGAGATTAGTAATTAACGGCAGATAGTGATACTGTTTATGCATTATGTATTAAGAAGGAATTAAGAAGTATGGAAAGAGAATATTATGGCTGAAACATGTAAAATGAACTTGGGAAAAAAAACAATAATATGGCAGAAGCTGAACTAACAAGGTATGGTGAAAAATGATTAATTTGTGATAAAAAATTATATAAAAGAGATGAATATGTAAAAAAATGGGAAGATTGGAATAGATTATAAAGATTAATATATATAAGATTTATAAAATGTGACCCAGTCAATACTCTGTTCATAAAATATGTATGATGAAAGAAAAATTCTAATAAAACTTGTTTACAAAAAAAAAAAAAAAGGAAAGGAAAATTTGAGGTTGACAAATATATGTTTCTATTAAAAAGTATCCATTAAACCCATTCAAAAAGAAATACCCAACAACCTTGCAACTGCTAATATGTTCTGGATCTGTAATGTGAACTGTGATGATGCACAGATTGCAGTACTGCAGGCAACCTCTGCTGACCTCCAGCTGACCGCAATTCAGCGGTTCGAGTCTCACTGGCTCAAGTTTTGCAACCTTCCAAGGTCAGTAAAATGAGGAACTAGATTGTTGAGGGAAATATGCTGACTCTGTAAACCACTTAGAGAGGGCTGTAAAGCACTGTGAAATGGTATATAATTCTAAGTGCTATAGCTATGGCTATCATCACTTCCCTATAGAAGACAATTTTGTCATTATTAGTATACACAAAATTTAATAATGCACTTCTTTGGCCAGACATTAGAGGGGGAGGGACAATCAGATTACTTATTAAACATAAGGACACCTTCGAATGTATGTACCAGGATTCCTTCCCTTAGAAGGGCTTTCACAAGTAGAAACCCTTTTCTTTTATAGTAACTTCTTTCAGTTTTCTTAGTGGGGAGCAAGCAAAGGAAGGATTCCAAGAGAGCCAAAGAATTGTGGTGTCGATTTAGGCCTTTAAAATGGGTGGCAATTAATGCAGCTGGAAATATACCTCTGTCACATATTATATAAATTAGCCTCAATTAGTAAACATGCAATAATCCAAAATCTATTTTGGATTAATGGAAGGCTTTGAATTGTCTTTGAAGAAGGCTAAAATAGTTAAAGTGAGACATTGCCACAATAAAACTGATATCAGTCTAAATTACTAATGAAAGTATGAATGTATCTATGTTCTTACTTAAAGGAACATGAAAAGTCAGTGGACATATAAGCAATTGAGGATTTGGAATGCTAAAATGGCTAATTAGAGATTGTAAGGTGCATTCACCTTGATTTCACTGAGTCTACATCAAAACATCAGAGATCTGATTCTGGAATATAAAATTGACGGCCATATGTAGCTTACTCCTATTTTTCCAATAGCTTTCAGCCTATTACAACAAAACAGCTTAGATTTCTTTAGGTCAGGGATAAATAACCTTTGTCCTTCACCAGTTGTTGAATTCCAAATGTCACCAGCATGGAATGATGTGATTGACCTGAAGTAGATTGCCATATAATGCCATCTTTTTGTCATATACCTTTGTTCATCAGTATCCCACTGTCATAACCATCTTTCTTTTTCTTTATTTTTGAAGACTATTACAGCAATAAAAAAAAAAGAGAGTGGGAAAAAAATTCTTCACACTGTTTTGTTTTTAATAACAGTTGCCAAATAGATTTTATCATTCAATTTACTCTCATCCTGAATCTATCATCTCATATTTCCTTCCTGTTCGTGTACTGTTTGTGTTGAGTGGTTCCGTAGTGACATACTCGGCTTTAAGCCAACCTACAATTGGAACTGGGACCTAAATTAATCTTATGGCTTTTGACTGTTGTCTTGTGCCACTTTTACATTTTTAAGGCTGATTTTTTTCTTCTTATTGGGAATATGATTACTGACTGTGCATATTGGGACGCATTAAGGATGTGCCATGTATTGTCTAATCCTCCTGGTTGTTCTCTCACTATTGAAGCAGTGCTCTGTTGACACACAAATGATGGCCTTTTATCATTAAAATGACTCCTTGCCTGCGGCTGCCTCTATTTCAGCTGCTGAATATTCAGCTATCCTGAAGTCCAATTTTCATTGCATTCTATTTTAGCAAATGGATTTTGTGTTAATGGGGACTTTTCAGGACTGGCTTGACTATTTAATGTTCCCCGTGATTAACAGCAGAGCTATCTGCTTCAGAAAGGAAATGATAAATAAGGGAATGTTATCTTTTATGCACAAGTAAGTCCATGAATCTTTCCTTAACAATTAGAGGACAAGCTAGATATAACAACAGCATAAGTCAGGAACTTATAAAAGGGCAAGTTACAAATCATTGATTATTTTCAGTTGCTGGGCTCAGTGTCACCATAAAAGAAAGGGATGTTTTCCCACAGGCTCAAAGTAAATTCCTTGAACCATTTGTTAATTATACCAAGTGCACCAAACATAATGTAGTTGGACTAGAAGAAATTTTTCATTGGCCATACAGTATTAGGAATATGGAAATAACCCCTCCCCACAGGAAGTTTCCCATTAATGACATTACTTTTGTTATAACACCCAGGATACTAGCATTAAAGAAAATATTTCATTCATTCATTCATTCATTCATTCATTCATTCATTCATTCATTCATTTATTTATTTATTTATTTATTTATTTATTTATTACATGCTTAATTTAGGAAAGAGTGTGTGTGCCTGTGTTTCTGTAGAGTGTGTGTGTGTGCATACAGTATGTGTGTGTGCATGCAATACTGAGGAAGTTGGATTAGAACAAGATAAGGGTGGTTTTAAAATTAGAGAAAAAAACCTCAATAACTTGCTTTATACTGATAATTTTCCTCTGATAGCTGAAAATGCAGATAATCCGCCAGCTTTAATAATGAAAGTCAAGAAGCAAAGCAAAAACATGGAACTAAGATTAAATATAAAGATCAGTCTAATGATAATAGATACATTAAACAGTTTTAGAATTAATAATGAAGATTCTTATGTTCACATGCCAGAGTATATCTTTACTACAAGGGTCAGAATTGTTCAGATAATGGAAGTGAACACTGAACATTGAAAAAGCAGGTTATAGAAAGTATTGATGCTTTTGAAGTTGATGTTGGAGACGACTCCTGAAAATACCAAGAAGCAAAGAAAATAAACAAATAAACATTTCACCCCAAAGTTCTCATCCAAGGCACAAATGATTAGGTTCAGATTATCATACTAACATTATGTGAAAACCCAGGTCTCTGGGGGAGAAAGTCTGAAATGCTTGAAAAAGTGAAAGAAAAGAGAAAAAGAGGATGACCATCAACAAAGATGGACAGGGATGGCTATGTCATTGGAAGAACGGAAGTGTCAGATTGGGTGCAGATTGTCTTGGGAAAAAAATCTATCTACATAGTTGCTAAGAATCAACACTGACAGGATGGCACGCAATCCATAAATCAAGTGTTGTCAGATTTAGTTTAGAATGCAATACAGTGAATAAAAACTCATATCACTTACTAAATAGTAATGACAACATTACTGTTGTCAAAATGAACCCTCTATACTTATTTTACAAATAATGAATTGTTGGAGGACAAACTATAGAGGAAGATTTCATCCATCACAGTTTTCATGTAGGCTTTGCACTTGGTTAATTAGTGGCAAGTGTAAGAAACACAGCCTTGCAATTAGCTGATCATTCCTATGTTTTTATTATTTTAATATATTATTGATGAAAGTCCTCTATCTAATTGATGACATAGATTTTAGTAGGAAAACAATTAGCATACTGGCTGTTCTATGGATGGTGCCTTTTGGCTATGAGAAGCGGGTTTCTCCAGTCACAAAATGGTAGAATAATGAATCACAGACCAAAAAAGTTATATTAGGCATGGATTCTAGAGAGTGCCAAAGGAGAAGATTGTTGCCACATTAGTGCCCATAGTTATCTTGTTGGGAATCTCAGGGTGTTGCTGCAAGCAATGGCAAGCTGCCTTTTTGAAGTTGATGAGATTTATGCCTCTCTTGTCTCACCATAATAATATCCTTCAGATTGATGGTAATAAGGGTGCAGTGGAAAGAACAGTCAGGTTGACTATATTCCTTCTCATCAATTCTTTAATTTTAGAGTGTGGCAATATCCACAAAGTGTTGACAGTGACAGGGAATTTAAAACTACAAATGAAGATAGTGAAAATACAGCCTTAACATATCCTGAAGTGGCAGGGCTAACACTATATTAGATAAAGGGTTTAGACAGTAAATCTTGTAAATCAACAGCAGAAACCTCCTGCTTCAGCTTCCTGAATTATATTATATAAACCAGGTGATTGATTCTTGGCCATCTGAAGTACCATGTTGCCTCAGCAGTGGCACTAGTTCATTACCAATGATGCAGCCAGATTTTAGAGTAAATATAGCCAATTTCTATCTTATGTATTTCTTGTCTGACAGCAAAATATCAATATCAGTTTGACATGCCTCAGGTTATTTTGCATTTAGACAACACTAAACCTAAACTGTTTTATTTCCCCCTTGCCATTTTTGAATGTGGATTAATTTAATTTAGCTTTATTTTTCTCCTGGATCTACACTGCTACTATAAATTTTAAAAAGTCAGATTCCTTTGTTGTAGCAAAAAATATGCTTTTGTCACAGTCTACTGTACTCAGTTGCCAACAGACTTTTAAAAATGCCAAACTAGCAGGAATATCTGGACTGACTTATCTCATAACATCATTTTTGTAACATATATTACTTTTAAGTTGGATATTTTCACTGTTCCTGTTATATGCTGATTTTTAAATTCCCCATAATATATTTACTTATTTGTAGCTTTGGGGTTTTTTTTAAGTCAATTTAAATGTTTTTCAATTGATAATTATTATTATTTTTCTATTTCTTAGCATTTCCTTTTCTGTAAACATTCCAGTGAAACTTATGTCATTAAAATTAATAGCAGATAAATAAATGTTCAACCTCTTCTGTTGAAAGTTATTAAGCCTGGATAACTACAAATATATTCAGTTGGAAAGGCTGGTTGGAGATGAAGGGAGCAATAGACATTCCTGATGAATAAGATGCTCAAAATAAACTTGGAAACTAGAAAAATAGGATCTATTTTCATTGTGTTTATTTTCAACAAAGCTTTCATTAAAACATCAGGTTACTTGGGTGGCTGTATTTAGGACACTGCCATGCAATTATGCCAAAATAATTACTACACAACAGCACACTTGTTGCAATGCCTCTTTTTTATGGTATCCTCCAGCTGGGAAGTGTATGCATTGTTCTCTCAGGAAGAATCAAAGAAGATGGCTGAAAAGGCATTGGAAATAGGATGTCCCAAAATAAACCATCAATGTGAATTCTGAGCGATCAAACACACAATAGTTAGAAAGGTTCCCAGGTAAAAGAAAACATGCACAGAGAAAAGGGATAATAAAAGGCATGAAAGGTGATAGGAGACAAAGAGAGATTCATCATGCTTAAGTCAACTTAACTTGGAACCAACTTTCCCAAAGAAATTCTAACAAAGGAAGGACACAATTTGTCTGTATCAATAATATTTGATTCAAATGTCAAAAGCCATTTGATATGGAAGATGAAGGTAAGGAACAAAGCTGCTTCCTTCATCTTGTGACCATGACATACAGAGATTCAACCCAAATTAGACATCAATTTATGCTATGGGGCTAAATATGTACTAATTAATGCTTTAACATTAAAGGTATCTTTGGAATCACTCTCAGAGACGTCTGTAGAGATTCTCAGTCATTCAGGTCATGGTTGTCCTAAAGGTGCCTTTTCAGGAGGCAACTGGAGTTTCTCGTATTTTCTTTTGAAGACAAGAAGCAAATGTCTTCAAAAGAAAAAACAAAGAAGTCCAGTTGCCTCCTAAAAAAGCACCTTTGGGACAACCATGACCTGGATGACTGAGAATCTCCACAGATTTTTAGCTATACAATTTGGGATGAACACCCTTTGAATGATGTGGGAGTAGGAATGGATTTCCAGAGAAAAAATTGCAGACTACAGGAACCAGGAGCACTTCTCAGATGCTCTGAGGTCACAGATAAACCTCCAGGTGCTTCAATGACCCTCTAAAAGGATGCAAATTACTAGCTGTATCTGCAAGGAATATAAAGCCTTCCATTTCCCACTGCCCTGTCAGAGCTGAAGAAGCTTCTTGGATGAGAAGCGAAATGTCTTCAAAAGAAAAAACAAGTCCAGTTGCTTCCTGAAAAAGCACCTTTCAGATACTCACAGTGAAGAAACATAAAAGCACAGTTATGAGGCTTTGAGAGACTTATGGTAGAACTACTACAAACTTCCCTATCTTTAGGTTGTTAATTCACTTATGATGCCTTTTGTAGAAAAGGGCAAGTATATAGTTCCATATTCAGTTAACTATGGCAATTGATTTGGTAGAGAGCTACTTTCTAGAAGTATCTCATTTAGCTAAAGCAAACAAAGATGCTTACTGATCGTGAACATAATTGGACATGAAAGTAATTTACAAGTTTTTACTTTAGAGTAACTTTTTACTTAACAAATAATAGAAATAGATGAGCAACATATATGCCTCTGTGACAAACTATGAGGACAGTAAATTTTTGAAAGTGGGGGAGTTAAGATGTGCATTCCAATATCAACTAAATCACCGATTCCTAACTATTAGCCAGTCTTTGTTTCTTGCTCTTCTTGTTTATATGTCATTTTTCTTCTTATATAAGCACTTAAAGCTGTTTACAACCATAAAAGAAAATATAAAACACATCCATGAAATCAATGCAATTAAAATCAGGACAATTCCTCTTTTCAAGTCTTGACACTGTCCAAGCTAACTTAGCCATGCAAGGAAGGCACAGAGCTAGTATTTAGAAGTAAAAATTGGACTAAGAGGTGGGTCCTATGCAGGGCTGGGTTCTAAATTTTTTTACTACCGGTTCTGTGGGGGTGCCTTATTTCGTGGGCGTGGCTTGATGATCATGTGACAATTCTTTAGAATTTAGCAGAGGTACTTGTCTACTAGGCTTTTAATTGCTTGCAGAGCTGTACCGGTCTACTCATTTATTTTTGGAGACACTGGTCTACCCACTTATTTTTGCAGACACCGGTCTACAGATTTATTTTTGCAGGCACTGGTCTACCCATTTATTTTTGCAGGCACCGGTCTACTCATTTGTTTTCTTTTAACACTGATCAGTTGTAGGGTGGCCCTTTGAAGCCCTGAGGCAAGAGTTTAAACAGTTTTTTTCCCTCTAGCTGATAGCTGGGACTCAGGAGGCAGCAATAGATTGGGGGTGAGGCCAAATAAAAGGTAAGAATAATGCAGGGGTGGGAAGGGGAGGGGGGGCCGGGAGGGCAGAACCAGTTCGGTGATGTCATATCATCACTGCTACCAGCTCAGTGGAACCGGGCCGAACTGGGAGGAACCCACCACTGGTCCTATGTGTTATTTGAAAGCTTCAATGCTCCTGAAAGGACTGAGAATTTCCTGCTGGTGTGCATGGAGCAAGTAGCCGTATCCTATTTTTCTGAATCAATCCATCAATGAACAGTTCCGTACAACTCAGCAGAGAAATTATATTTCTGGGAAAGCCGAAGTCCATGTATGCAGCCTCCAATTATCTCCATCAGCTCCCGGCTCTGATAGATGTCTCATTTCTTTTCAAAGATAAGTACAAAAATAAGGTACAGTACCAGGAATGAAGTACAAGAAGTATTATTTTGAAATCTCTTGTTTTTGAAAGAAATCTCAGAAAAACTAGCATCATTACTAAGTAAGCTCATAATTAATTAATGGCATGCTTAAAATATTAGCAATAGCAATAGCACTTAGACTTATATACCATTTCACAGTGTTTTACAGCTCTCTCTAAGCAGTTTATAGAGTCAGCATATTTTCTCCCACAATCTGGGCCTCATTATACCGACCTCAGAAGGATGGAAAGCTGAGTCAACCTTGAGACGGTGAGACTCAAACTGCCGAACTGCTGGCAGCCTGCAGTCAGCAGAAGTAGCCTGCGATACTGCATTCTAACCACTGTGCCACCATGGGTCTATTAGTTAACAAACTTAGTTACTGGTTCCTTTAACCAGGGATGACTGACAATGTCATTACAGAGCAATTTGTTCCTGCATGTTTCTTCTGTTGTATTGTTACATTGTTTAGTCTGATGGTTGAGCAAGACAAATGGTCTGGCAATCCCTTCTGCACAGCCAGTCATTTAGCACAAAATGCAAAATGGCAGAGCACATGTATGATAGGTGCATCCAATATTTGCAGTATTTTCAGGTAAAAGATGCCAGATTATAAAACTAATTTGGACATTAGTAGTGAACAAATACAAAAAAAATAAAATATTTCTTATGTTATTGGTATAAGGAAATCTCTATTTTTCCTTATTTTAATATATAATTACTTTTTAACTAAATAAAAAAGGAAGAAGAGTTTTTGCAAGAAATAAGGTAAAAACTGGATACAGTGGCATATGCATGTGAATCATTTCAACTGAAAGTTATAATCCAAAGAAATATATACTTTGAACTATCTAATTATGTATGTGTATGTGTCAATACAAATATGCATCATTAAAAAATTAAACTTCTCCTATATAAAACACTTTCATTATATACACAGAGAGAAAGATGGCTGTTTTTCCAGGCCTATGTCATGTTCATAATACCTTGCATTCCCATATTATCCAAGAGCAAATATTGCTTAACTTGCATCAATAATCATTATCATTAAATAGAAAACCCATAGATAATCTACAGATTTTGTACTCTACATCATAAAGCTCTACCTTTACTCAGGCAAAAGCTGAATCAATACTTTTAGAAATTTATAGAAACTTTCTTGTCATTGAAAGTTCAAGGTTTTTTGTCTTTGCTGACGCATTTGGATTTTAATCTAAAAGCAGTCTTATTTTTTTCTGCCATGTCTAATAAGGAAGATTGCAATTGCCTTTTGGTCCTATGGGGACAAATAAAAACCTAAAAGATCTAGAGATTGAACTAAAAATATAAGTGAATAGTTCTGAATGTAGTGGCTATATTTTAAGCCTTATATTTTGAAGACATCTAGAAGAAAAAAAAACTATTTCTGTAGATGGTTTTTTAATTTTAAAATAAAGCTAATTTCAATTATAAATTAATTATAGAGTTCCTGGATTTCTTTATACTCAACAAAGGAACATTAAAATCGAATCGTGACAAATCAAATAGCAAAATGCCAGTACACAGTGTAAACAATTGACTAAAAATAAAATGATTACAATATAGGTCTACACTTGCTAATGTAGAGATACAAAACCCAAAGTAAAGCAGTCAGTGCAAAGGCAGTAGGATACAACTAGTAAGAGCTTTTCTCTATCAAGACTAGATGAAAAATTTGTTCAGGCAAATCTTGCTATTGCAAGATAGCTACTAGCTATTGCAAGACTCATGAATGCATGTTTATGAATTTAGGTACAATACTCACAGTTCTGGATGTCACATACAAAAATATATGTTAAAAAGCTATGAATAAAAATGCAAATAAAAATGAAAGAATGCAAAAATGCAAAGAAAAATGATATTCCAAAACGTTTTCCAATATTTAGCAGAAATATTGCATATTACATAATGACAAATTAAATGTTGAAAAAAAAAGGAACAGAATTACATTTAAAAATATCCACCTCTCTGTGGTAACTGTGAAAATATAAAAGCCATGAAAAATTATTTCAATAATAATGTTTATTTGGAAAAGGCAATTCTTTAGGTCAGTAATCAGCAGTCTTTGTAGATGGCAATTCCAATACATGATCTCACCCAATGGCTTCGACATCATGAACATCAAACAATTTTTCCCAATCCTTGCAAAATACCAGTTCTTAGGATATTTTCATAATCTTCATATGAGAATTCCAGAATCATATAAGATTTGTTGTGATATTATGCCATTTTTAATACATTATTTGAACTTTAACTTGATTTGGAGACATTGGCAGTATAAGTCCTGGCTTTTATCTATGAATCTATATATCCTGATCTTACTTTTAGATACTTGTCCCACATCACGCAATGCTTTAAAGGCAGGCATAAAAGGCATCAAAGATACAATATAGTAGTCTGAACTGAGTGCTATAATAAATAGTTACTTTAACAAGCATATGTCTCAGAATAAGTCAGAAGTTCTACTATTTTATTATTATTTTTATTATTTTCAATGTTGTAAGTCACCCAGAGTCTTATGGCATTGGACAACCTCTAAATCTCATACAACAATGAATAAAGGACAAATTATTTCCTATCCATCATTGTACAGCTTCAGGGCATTGAGAGTTTCTGAAGCATTTGATGGTTCCAGATATAGCTACCATACAGATGACCACTTTACCGTAAAGTTTATTGCACATTGTTTTTTAAAAAATGCTAAGAACTGTATATCAGACTTGGATGGCACATGAACAAA
Organism: Pantherophis guttatus; assembly: GCF_059756535.1. Lineage (NCBI taxonomy): Eukaryota > Metazoa > Chordata > Lepidosauria > Squamata > Colubridae > Pantherophis > Pantherophis guttatus. Next base: position 41,316,392 of record NC_142065.1, on the reverse strand, counting down.
ATCAGAAGAAGGTTGAACTAAAAAAGGGACTTCTCTGAAACTGAAACTTACTGAACATTCATTGGAAATTCACACAGATGACATAGACATAGGTAGCACTGGGCCACCTATGACTCTTTGAAACATCTTTCTTTCACATATAATATAGGCTGATGCTGTTTCTCCTTCCATCATGACCCTGTATTTGCTATATTCATACAAATTGGCCAAATAAACAAAATGTGGTTTTAGCTAGGATCCTATTTGTATTATATGTATCTATATACAAATTATTTAAAATTTTGTCTATCATCTATTATATCTATCTAGCTATCTATCAGCTATCTATCAGCTATCTATCTATATATCTGCATATCCACACCCACCCACCCACACATATGCACACACACACACACATATTCACATATATACACACACAGAGAGAAAAGCTTACATGTGCTCATTTTAGAGGTTACTTTCACCTAAATTCATCCAAATAAAACTCAGAGGCATGATCGTCTTGTTATCTCTAATTTTACCCATAAATTTCATCTGCCAATGAATTAAAAATACATACATACGTATGTTTTTTTTGAGACACAAACAAATGGTATAGATATTTTTATTCTGATTATTTAATTCTGAGGGTTTTAATAAGAGATACATCTTTGTCTTTTGTTCTAAAAAGTTCATAATTTGGCCAATTCAGAGTCACATATGCACAACATAATGTTACATTTTTAATAAATGGCTCCATCGTGACACATCCTCCAGGTAAGAGAAAAGACAAAAATATTGAAAAGGAAATAAATTAATCCACAATTAACAAACTGATCAGATTTATACATATTTACAATTGCTGAGCAGCTACCATCTTTCAGATATATGAAGATCAGACGAGCCAATGAATTAAAACTGCCTGTTTTGTCTTTGATTTCACTGCCTTAGCCAGAGGCTATCTGTTATGTGTTATTCTTTCTGATATGCGAGCTAAAGAGAGAGAAGCCAGCACTTGAATAATTTAAAGTCAGGAAAATTTCTGTAAGATATTTCATAAACAGATTTGACCCATAGCTGCTGCTGCTGTTTGTAGCTAATGGCTAATCCTCTTGCTGTCTAACTATGTGGTTTACCTTATGTACACAGTTGCAGAATGATTATTAAGAAAATAATAATACATGTCAACAGAACTATGGATGAGAGTCTTTGTTTTTCCACATAGGATCACTTCAAGTGGTTTAGTACCAGCTCTTGCATGGATAAATTTTCTCCCCTTAGGGAATGAGTCATCACCCACTCTTTTGAAATATCTACCCTTTTCAAATTCTTCTTTGTGATTCTGCAATGTTTATTTATATCACATAATTTATTTGCCTGCAAATCTTTACTATACCAGTAGTCCTCCATTTACAACCACAATTTGGTCCAGAATCTCAATCATTGAGCAAAGTGTACATTGAGCAAAACAACATGTGACTGCTTTACTGAATGACTGCAACTACAATTCTCCAAGTTGCAGTTGTTAAATGGCCATAAAGGCCATTAAACATAACACCAAGAAGAGAGACTGGAACTCATGGGTGTGGTGGGGCAGGGACAGGGACAAGGCCTCCCCCCATACCCTGGAGGCCTGAGCCCTGTCTCCACCCCACCAGAAAGAACAATCACTAGAACAATGATGTTCATTAGCATTTTTGTCAGATTTGAGATCATTTCTCCAATCCACTGAGGGATTTCTTCTCTCAAAATTTCCTACAAAGGGCCAGAAACAAAGGCATTCATTAACATTCTTGCAAATGCCATCATTCTGCAAGGCTCAGAATTATGATGTTTGTTAGCACTTATACCAAATTTTGGTCTACTCCTCTAACACATGAGAGGATGCTAGAAGAATGGACCTCAACTCTGGTGAAAATGCTTGTGAACACTATCTTCTGGCATTCGCTAGTGTTTTCCACTCCAGGGAGACAAAAACAAGGGAGTTTGCTAAAATGCTAATGAATGCCGGCATTTTAAAAGGCTCAGAATAATGGTATTTGCTATGGTAGTATTTTCATTATATTTGAGATCCATTCCTCTAGCACAGTGATGGCAAACCTTTTTGGCACCGAGTACTGAAAAGCAGGGGTGGGTTCTACTTACCTTTACTACCAGTTCGCAGTGGGGCCGTGCACGCATGCTCACTTCACTCGTGCGTGTGCACTCTTCTGCGCATGCGCAGAAGTATTTTGATGATGTTGGGGTCGGTGGGCGGAGCCTCCCGCCTGTTTTACTACTGGTTCTATAGAACCGATGCAAACTGGGGAGAACCCACCACTGCTGAAAAGGAAGCACTGCACACGCATGCGCCTGAGCCATGATCAGGAAGAAGAGATGCCAAGGGAGCATGCGCACTCTGGAAAATGAACTTCCATTTTCTGGTAGTCAGAAAGTCTTCAAGTTACCGCCACACATGCGCACACCCCAATCAGCTGGCCAGCATGCATGCTCATGCCGGAAAACGGAAAACCAGCTCTTCCGGTTTCCAGCACTGCTGCACCCACAAAGGCCAGCTGATCATTGCATGCACATGCATGCCAGAAACCCGGAAGAGAAACAGGCAATGCCATGCATGCCAGGCAACATGGCTCCATGTGCCACTTCAGGCACGTGTGCCATAGGTTCGCTATCATGGCTCTAGCATGTGGAAGGATTTCCCTTCCTTGGATGGGAGAGAAATTACTTGGTGGTCTGGGGGAATGAATCTCAAATCCAACGTTCCCTCCATTTGCAATTTTTTGCAACTTTCCCTGCAGCTTCCTCACTGACTTTCTGGGAAAGCCAGCAGAGAAAATTGCAAATGGCGATCATATGTTTATAGGGCACTTAACAATTGGTCACCATTGTGAACAGGTTGCTGAAGTACCTGAAATACAGTCATGTAGTGGGGGAGAGCACAACATTTCATGATGATTGGAAAAGCTTTATGATTTGTAAAGCACCCTTACTGAGATTGTCATAACTGCAGTCATTAAATGTGTTCAGCATGTTTCCTCACATTATTGTTACCTGAAAGTACAGTTTAGCTCTTCTTCAGTTCCTTCAAATTGACTACTCTTTGTTCACTCATTTTTTACATAATCAAAAAGAGTAGGCCACTTCAAAAAAATAATGATTGTATAATTTACTCTGCAGCCATAACAATGAAGAAGAGCAGAAAGAAAGACTTATGTGTATCTTGGAGTTATAACTGTTGTAATCAATTTCAAGCTTTGCCCCTCTTAACAAGTAATACACTTCAAAGATGAGCAAAGATTTGTAGGAAGTTTGGGGAAGAAATCTAAACACTTCAAGAAATGCACCCCTCTTTGAACAGCAAGTAGCATCCCATAGTATTGTTCCACTCCCAGATAATAACCTACTATAAGACTATTTCATTTTATATATAAGCATCCTACCTGACACTAAAAACCAGATGGTTTCTTCAACACATACTCAATTGCTTCTGTAAATGTTAACTAATCAATCTTCTTGGTCTTATACATAGCAAATAACATTTATTTAAACATAAATCAAGAAATGGTTATAATGGAATCTAGACTTCCAACACTACCTGAGCCTTATTCTGCATACATTTATATTTGGCATAGAATAATGCACACATTGCATAAGTCTCAACAAGACTAGGAAATAGTAGCATTACTATTTTTTCTTTAGCAAGATGCTGTTGCTATATTTAAGGTCTATTATCCCCTTCTACTCACAAGTTACTGACATTAGTAATAAAAATAAGAGGTATATGGAGAGGTGAGGAGACCCCCAGAGTAGCAATTACAGGAACTAAATTTTTGTAATGCAAGTGGCAGCATTACTCTGGTGTAATTTGATCATAAAATAAATTGCATTGCCCATAAACCTGTTAGATGCCAGGGTTTTCCTGCTGATGGTTTCCATGTGTTCAAAGCCAAAAAGACCATAGGGAAATAACTCAGTTCCAGACTGCTGCAGCTGCAGTTGTTACAGAAATGTGAACAGCTGAATATTCAAAATAAGAATCGACTCACCTAATGACAAAATGCCCACCTCTTGGCCAGGACTGTGTCAAAGCACTGGAATGAGGAGAAAAAAGGCATTGTCACTTTGATTTCAAACTCAGTTTGAATATAATCCAGTCAAGACTTATATTATATTTTTCCGAACTGAATTGTGTTCTTTCTTACTTTACATGCCTGTCTCTCAGTTTGCAAAATGTCCAGTTCTGAATTGTGAAAGTTTTTCAAAATACTTATTTGGACTAGCCAACTCAAGATTCAAAACAAAGGGGGTTCTTACCAAACTAAAGATTCTTCCTTTCTTTTTCATCCCATGGAGTTATGTTTTAATATCTTGAAAATCAAAACACTGGATTCCCTGAAAAAATAATGGCATTGGAGTTTTAAGGAGTTTTTAAAAATCTGCTCAGTGTTGGCTTTATCTTTGTGATTTATGGCATTATTTCATGTTCTTCAGGCCAAGGAACTGAGAAACTACCAAGGAATTTAGGTGATGGAGGAGAGCTCAATAAAAATATTGCCTAGATATGTCCCTGCTATGGAAAAGACAAAGAAAGTGACAAACTTTAAATTCTGGGAAATGTAACCTAATATAGATATTGTAGAGCCAAGAGGAATATGGAGGGAGAGTCAGTAAAGATGATGGCTATGGTACCCAATCAAAGGTGGAAAAGCAGTGGAAAAACCACCAAAGTTTATAGTCCACCCCTCCGCTTAGTAGGTCACTGGGTGACGTTGGGTCACTCATTCTCTCAACGCAATTTACCTCATAGAATTTTTATTGCAAGGAAAAATGATCAGAGGAACCAGAAATATTTATCTGAGTTTGTCCATATTCTTACATTTCCAATTTTTGAACTGCAAAATTAGTGTTATCATTAATGAATTTTATCTATGATTATTAGTATGCCTATATTTGCACTATATATAGAAAGCTGGTTAGAATACAGTCAATCCTCACTTAATTGAAGAATATGACTTCCCAAAGGGAAGCTAGCTATGGAAGTGTCCAGACCTCAAGCTCTTTAAGTAACAGTTAACACCAGGACTTGGAACTTGGACCAATTCATGGAAATCATGGTGATCAATGGCTGTAAGTCCTGACAGCAGTGTAACTGTCTCTGAAGGCCATCAGTTGACAGATTAGTGGGTTTCCTTGTGCAGTAAATTGCAAGGAAGAATAGAATGATGAACTAAATGGGCCAGGAGTCCAGCCTAGAAGGGCATTGCTTATATTTTTAACATGTACCGACAATACTCTAAAAATTAGTTTTAAGCAAACAAAATAGATGTGATATGTCATCAATATGCAGGCAACAGTATTTTGCACAAATGGCTGTTTCTGATGAATTTTATGATAAAGGAAAAAAACCCCAAACCATATGAAAATTTCTTTGCCTTTTGATAGACAAACAGGGACTGCCAAGTCTCAATGTGCTCACGTGTGAATATTTTCTCCTCATTTCTTGTAATGGAAAGCAACATTTTTGTGTATGTGAACAATCTGTTAAAATTGATATATTTCTGTTAGAACATACAGTATATAACATGTTTAAGTACTAAATAAATATTTCAGCTGGAAATCTCAATCCATTAACTTCTCATAATTTACCTTCACCCAGTGGGCTGGTTACTTTACAGTTTGGGAATAAAACTATGCAACTATTACAGTATGCAAATAGAATGTAGTGCTCAAATTTACAAACTGAAGTGCAGCTTAAGAGAAATGAAAAACTGTTTGAATTTGATAGTTTCTTCCTTTAAGTAAATTGATAGCAGTGCCTCTGTAGTTATTCTACAACTAATACAAAAATCACATAAAAACGCAGCAGGACAGAGAAAGCCACAATCCAGTGAAATAAATATATTTGACAGATGTTTGTCCTACTTAAGCATGAGATTTTTAATTAAAAGACATTGTTTTAATTTTTCCTCTACTTCACTAGGAGAAAACCATTGATAAGAAAATGAAAAAGAAAATACTTCCAGATCTGATCCTACTATTAGGAATCAGATGCGAGAGTGGGCAGGAGAGGCAAGATATGAGCAGACAAGTTATGTGCACCCCATAACTTGTCTTAGATCCATTAAAAAATGCTGTCCTTGGGTGTATTCCAACACAATGTCCTTAAGCAGGAATGAAGTAAATTTCTCATTAGTTTCAGTACATGGAAGAAAGAGAGATGGCACCACGTACTTAGCCTGAGGCCACAAAACAATTTGAATAGGAGGAAGAATATCCATTTTCAAATTAATTATGCCAGATGTATCTTGGCTTTAATGAGAACTCTATATCTTCTTTCCAAACTATTCCTTTTCCAAGCATAAAAAAAAATAACTTCAGGAAAAAAGAATTGTTGTTTACCATTTAAAACAAACGAAGCTATTTACAACCAATAAAATATATGCAGCTTTCCAAATACTTAAAAAAAAAAGAAAAGCTGCTAATAGTCCCTCCAAACCACAATGAATTTCACTGTGAAATTTTCTGCCAAATTCACTACTGTTGTTTTTTACTATTTTTCAGCAGAAAACTCAGTTTCGTAACCTGCCAAATAGTCTTAACATATATAAAAGGAGCAGCAAACATAGCAAATCAAGGTGATGCTAAAATGTGTGTAATGGTGCCATCACACAGATGCTGCCATTATGTATTTGTCCCCTATTTGGCCCTCACCATAGATATTGTGACTCCTTAATCAAGGAAAAAGGAAAAGGCACAGTAAAATGTCTCCTAATAGATGCCTCTTTTATACCCCCAGATACCAACCTACTTGTCATCCTGTCTATTTTCTTTCTCCTGTCTATTTTCTTTCTATCCTGTCCATCCTTTCCTTTCCTGTTGAGATCTTTATTACCATTGACCAATTAACTGATAATGTGCCATTAAGTCATTGTCAACTCTTAGCAAACATGTAGATAGATGATTCCCCCCACAGTTAGATCCAGGCTGATCTACACCCAACAGTGTAAATAACCTTGCTGCTAGTCATCTTCATGTTCTTCATTGACACTAAAATGATCTTTCATCTCCAGCATCTTCCTTCATCACTGTTACCCAATATAGGTGTCTGCTTGGTTTAGCTAGGCAGATGGGATTACCTTTGGGTGAACCTGCTGCAATTATTTATTTTTGGCATACACTCCCAATGGTCTTTGCTCATGCCATCCAAGTAGACCCTCCACCACCACAATGAGGTAGCATAGCATATGGGAAGGTATATTATTATACAGAAGCATTTACTGGATCCTTTATCCAACTGTTGATATAGTATGATTTTCCCAGCCACCTTAAGTCACCAATCTTGTGCAACACCTAAATTAAGTCTCAAAGTTTATCTGTGCATTTGGAATCTTTCTGGTGAACACTGTTGATGAGTAAATGCTTAAAATTTCTGTGAAATAGAACAAAAGGATTACTCAGAGGAACTGAGCAATAATTTTGTACTTGCAAAGGTAATTTCTTTTAAATTATCTTTTGCTCTCTTTTCTGCTATAGAAAAATGTTCCAAGATTTTTAAATGTTTAAAGAGCTTTCTTGAGGAAAAGAAAGTGCATGTTTCTAAAGGTTATATAGAATTTCCCGCTGATTAAGAGTGCAATTATTTAAATTAGAAGCAGAGCTTTAGAAGGTATCATGGTGTCTACTTTGGTTGCTAATTAAAAATATTGAATCATTTGACACCAACAAATAGATTCCTTTTGCGATAGAGGTGTGTGTGAATGTGGGAGTGTGAGAGAGAGAGAAGGAAAGGGGGGAGTGAATTACTATCCTTTCCTTTTTAAGAATAGGTGAAGTCGTTTGATAAGAGAAAAGATTCACAGCATGGATACTGCAATTCTATCCAGCTACTTAGCAGTATCTATATTTCGTTTTCCATAACTAAATATTGTGTTGTGTGTTTGTGTTCCTGTTCTTTTGTGCTGCTTCTATGAGTAGCTGTGTGTGTGTGTGTGTATATATATATAAATGGGCTGAATATAGAAGTGGGGAGGAAGAATATAGTAGCCACCATTCTCACTATTCTTTGTCCAACTGCCAGTCCACTGGGGATATAATGGGGAAATTCTGAGGTTACTATTTCAGACCCAATTTAAAATTCAGTCTCACTTTTGTCAGCTTCTTCTCAAATTTGGTCTCATTCTCTTCAGTTTTACATTCCCTTGCTATTCAGAATTATAATGGCAACAGAGTAATGACTACCTTTCTGTCTGTTGAACTAGAAAGAATAACAAGGTAGAGGAAGCATACAGAGCTACTATGTTTTCTGATTTTTTTGCAAACCCTTAGTAACTGTTCTGCTTCCAATCAAATTACTAAGAAGGACAAGTAAAGAGGCTTAAAATTAAGAAGTCAGCAGCATTCTAACCTATTATGCAACATTTTCTCTCATAGAAATGAATTGGGAATTATTTTTCCTTCTAGTTTGACCCAGCTCATGTCTGAATTTGATCTTTCTTTTGTCAGTCTCTCTCTGTACAAAGGTTGGTTCTGCCTTGGTCTGGTCTGATTTTGGACTCAGCAGCCAGTCCTTCTGATCGACAGGGTCTCAGACCACTAGGTTGGAAGGAATAAAAAGTAGTAGAGCCAGAAAAGGGTTAAGTGGTGGCTGAAGTGTCAATTGTAAGTGTCAAATGTTCATTTTTCAGGATACTTGCCAGCATTTTGGGTTTCCTGGAAGCTTGACAGAGCTGCCATAATAAAGTATAAAAAAATGAAAGTTGCTTGGAACTCAGTCCAAATCATTTGACTGAGAAAACAATATAAGCTGTTAACTCATCAGTATACATCACAGAGATGAGAAGAAATGTTAAAAGAAGTGGCAGGTTATTCTTGCAGAAAATCCATGAATGATCACTTGGCTCCTAACAAACTGGGGAATTCTGGTGGGATTTTTCTCCCCATCGTTCCTCATGGCTCCTCAGCTTTATCTCTTCATTTTGGAACTAAGACACCAAAGGGCATCAGACCTTTTTCCATCCATCTTTTTCAAGTGAGGAAGGGAGAATTAATCATTTTTTTTAAAAAAAAATTGCATTGAAAACATGAAGCAAGGCAAAGGGATAAGCACGCTACCAGATGACCAATATTTGCTGCTCACTGTTGGTCTGTTGAAGTGTGCACTGATTTCCACAGGCCCAATTCAAAGCTTTGAAATATTGTGAAAAATTGTGGCAGTGAGAAAAATTGTGGAGCATTTTAAATCTGTGAGAGTTGGGGTGGGGGTAAAACTGATGATTACATGTAAGTACATTTAAAATTTCTTGTCTGTTTCTGAATATTAACAAAAAAACCCTTCCTTAAAATACAACTTTTAAGATCCCAAAGATTAATTTGGTGCAATCAACTTAGCCTAGTTCTAGTATCTGGTGTACTCTATTGCTAGAGTTCATCCCATCTCCTTTCCCAGAACAATGTGCCTTGTTCTGAGAGAATTCTTAGAGTGAGGTATGTTCAAGTGGCCATAATTGCCCTGTCATCTGCAATATCTCACTGAGAATATTTTCAAGGAGAAATGTGAATATAATTTTAGAGGTTCTGCTAAAGGGAAAGAAGAAATGTGAATAACTCAATAAGAAGACAGTGCAAAGATTTGGTGCTAATGTTTCTGTCTGACACAAAGGGTAAGATAAGAAATAGTGGGTGACAGCATCTGGAACTAAGCTAAAATATCAGACAAAAATAAGATGAGATAAATACATGAAGTTGTTTTTTGCTGAACAATGCTATTGGGTCAATGAATTACACTGATAACAACTTTCTGGGATTTATATGGAAGGAGTTTTCTTCACCTCACTATCTTAGACTCTCTTCAGAAGCTAAGAATTACACCTAATTTGAATGCCTACAATACAAATACTCTTAAGGTATGCTTCAATTTCTCCCTAATGTAATACGTACACAATGGAAGGGGAAGGAGAAGAGAATAATCAAACAAACAGAGAGAGAGAGAGACACTAATGTATATATTGGTACTAGACCCATCTTATACCTTTATTTACTATGTTAGTTCTCAGTTATTTTTCCATATTTATGGGCTAAAGTGTGTCTTTGGCTTATTAGTTATGGTTTACTAATTCTTGCTCTCCTTTTCAATTTGTATCATGTTGCTTACCCCAAAAAGGAATAGCAAATATGTACATATGCATGCATGCATGCAGCTGAGCTGCAAATAAATGAGCTTCCAAGACTGCTGGTGTTATGGGAATAACAAAATTCAGAGTTGTTTTTAAACTGGTAAGAGAATCCTCATGCAGATGTGTTGCAAGAAGTGAAAGTTAGATTAACCTGCAATCAGGATCTCCTTAAAAAATGTATATAAAATCAGTGTAGAAGCCTGTCATTAATATCACAGTCATGGAGAGGTAATTGACAAAATTTCAGTCAAGAAGGGCAAAATAAACTTCCCTTTCTTTTATTCCATACATATGAGTAAGCTTTAAGGTTTAGATCATTCTTATGGATTTTACTGCGCAGTATCTTTTTCCTTCGCTCCTCAGCTTGTAACAGATGACAAGTAAACATAAAGAAAAAAAGATAGTTTACAGATTGAGTTCATGAGTAATTCCATTGCCTGCACTAAAGAAAGAGATTGAGTGGAAAGTTAACCTAGTTTTCTTTTCTTGGGACTTTTGAAATATATATAAAATAATATTGTGAGTCTGCTGCTGTCGTAGTAGGTTAGCAAGAACAATTGGTTTAGGCAAGTTATGAGAGCCGTATTTCCTTTTTATACAATAGATTCCCTCCCTCCCTCCTTCCATCCTCCCTCCCTCCCACCCTTCCTTACTTCTTCCCATATTTGTGCTACAAAAACCCAGATGATTTGTAGATGGAAGCAGGTTAGAATTTTCTGTATTTCGTTCCTCTCCCATGTAACAGTCATCAGAACATGTGCTACATAGACACAGTAGCTCTACTGTTTTATGATATATAAACTCAAATGTTCTTAATGTTTTGCTGCTGCTGATGATGATTTACAATGTTTTGGGAAGTGGTGATCACGCTGTGCACGCATACACATTTTGAAGAAATCTTCACTTCCGCGTTTCTTTGGAGGAGAAACATAGCTGAGGCACGGCAATCTGCTCTGCCATGTGAATCAGCTGAGAAGATAAAGATAGAAAAATAGCGCAGGCGGGTGGGCCCATCTGATCGTCAGGGAGAACCGGTTCACTCCCAGCTGATCGTTGGAGCTACTGGTTTGCCTGAACTGGTCCGAACCGTTAGAATCCCACCCTGATTTTGAGCATGTAAGCATGAGTCATTAAGGTATAACTGTTCTACATATTATATTTAGTATTTAAGGGTAAAGGTAAATGTTTCCCCTGTCCAGTTGAGTCCAGTCTAGGGGGCAGTGTTCATCTCTGTTTCTTAGCCAAGGGAGCCAGCATTGTCCAGAGACATTTCCATAGTCATGTAACCAGCATGACTATATGCTAAGGCGTACTGCAACACTGTTACCTTTGACTGAAGTGGTACCTATTTATCTACTTGCATTTGCATATTTTCGAACTACTAGGTGAGCAGGAGCTGGGGCAAGTAACAGGAGCTCATCCTGTTGTGCAATGCTTGGGTCTCGAGCCCTGGCTGTCAGCTTTCCAGCTCACAAGCTCAGCATCTTTAAGCGCAGAGCCATCACGCCCCCATTCAGTATTTACTCAATTGCAATCAAATTATTTTTTGATCTGCAAGAATCAAAATGTAAAATTTGTAAGTTAATTCACTTATCAATTTGTGTGAAGAAAAGTGACTTTCTATCAGATAAATTAAGCTGAGCAATCCTGTCTTACTGCCTTATTGCTACTTCATACCACACTGAATATGGCAGCCTGGACGAGGACATAAATTAGACTGAATCTCATTTAAATAAATCATGTGACATCCAGTAATTCTGCTGTAAAAAATGGCATTTTTATCTACTTGGCGATCTCTGCCCTGTCTTCATTACCTACTGGAATTTTGCCATCTTTATTGAGCAATTGAAATGCTGATTCTTTTTCTTTTATTATTCTTTATTATGAATGTATCTAAATAAGTGTTTTTTGTTATACTTAGTAATTAGATCATGTTAATATTTTGTTTTCCTGACATTTTCTGTTTCAATTCTGGGCTATCCATCTGTGTCTTTCCTCTGTAACTGATCCTTCTTTCTTTCTGTTACCCATAAGATCCTATTAAAAATCTTCTACTCAAGCTTGCCATCTTTTACCCAACACCTTACCTGTCCATCTTCATTTTTGCTTCTTATACTACCAGTGGAAATCTATTATTTCTTCTTCTTTTCTTCACAGACATGCAAGCTAACCAAATTCAAATTCCTGACAGAGAGAAAAATCTGTTAATTTAAATTTCATTTTTCACTCCTCTGTAAAACTCTCAAACTACTTTCAGTGCTTCCTGTCTGCTTTCTCAATGTGGTTCGTCCCTCAAATTTGCTTTATATTCTTTTTGAAGTCTCTGCTTACTTAGAAAAAAACATTTTTCTATGCAGTTAATCAGAAGTTGTTCAGGAAACTCCACACACTTCATTACCCAATCCTTCAGGACATTTAGCAAGTCTGGTCATTTTGTTACCCATTGAACTTTCATGTTACTACCCTGTTTGCTAACTCAGTGACTAAACTAAACCTTAGGATACAATTATCATGACAGCATACCTATCATCCTGGCTTACCTTACCATACCACACTTAGAATTAAAGTACTACAGCCAACCAACCTTTTTGTTTTAAATTTCCTAAGAATGCTTGGAAAGTCTAGTGATATTCTTTATGTAGAAATGATGCTAGAGGCCACCAAGTTATGTTACCTTCTGCACTGTTATTTTAAATTAAACTATTTTTAAAAAATCAAGTGTGATACAATTCTGGCAGATGTCTCAGGGCAACAATGCTCAAACATACATATCCTGCCAACTTCTAAAGACATTGCCTAGTTTTTGAGCATGTCATCCGTTTCAGGGATGCTTTCTTGAAATAAAACTATAAAGGCTGTTTTCGGAAAGCAGTAAAGAATCTGCCACACTTTCACCACAAATAAATTGCATTTTTTCCTGCAAAACTTAAATAGATGCATATGGCTTAAAATTCGGTATTTGGCTGGGCATATGCATGTTGTGCATTTTTTCAATATATAAGTGTCTTCAAATAATATCAAATGTAATTTATTAGACTTTGCCCTAAAATTAATTACCATGAAAAGACAGTATTTCAAAGTTTCACAAAAGTTAGGCTTTTTTAAAAAAAAAAAATATTTCCCATGGGAATTTATAGAAATGTGTACATCTATGTTTTGTTGTAAAATAATTTCCATTAAGATAAACCCAACTCCCACTTTTTTTCTGTAAAAATCTCCAGGTAAGCACCGATATCACTGAATCAGAATTCTGATGGATATGGAAGTGGAAAGACTACTGTGGGCTCCCCTGCCCACAGCTTAACATGCTATTTATAGTGAGCTTAAATATAACACATATAATCAAGAAGAGGCATCATTAAACAAAATTAAGTTACTTTGTCAGATCTCTGAACTGTCCTAAAACTAAGGAGAAATTTCCTGACAATGAGAACAATCAATGTGGGTTGTGGAACAGTTTGCCTTCAAAATTTGTGGGGCTCCATCACTGGAGACTTTTAAGAAAAGGCTGGACATCAACATTTGTACTTCCAAATGCAGAATGTCTGTGAAGGTTCTCAGTTACCCAGGTCATATTTGTCTCAAAAGTGATTTTTCAAAAGGCAACCAGACTGTATTTTTTTCCCTTAAGGAAGAAGATTCCAAATAGCAATAGCGCTTGGACTTATATACCGCTTCACAGTGCTTTACAGCCCTTTCTAAGCAGTTTACAGTGTCAGCATATTGCCCCCAATAATCTGGGTCCTCATTTTACCAACCTCAGAAGGATAGAAGGCTAAGTCAAATGCAAAGTTAAAATCCTTTTCCAATCTTTACTTCTAGTTAAAAAAGCACATAATAATTAACACTACAAAATTTACTTAACACTCCAAAGTTGAAAACTGGATTGTGGACAGATTCTAAGATTGTTGCATTTAGGTTAAAATTAAAGTGAAAAGTTATTCATGGCAATTGGCAGTCAAATGTTGCACTGTGGAATCATCTTGTTTACAGTTCTAGACAGCCAACTCTATTCTTCCAAAAAAATTAGGTTTTGTCCAGGCTGCGCATATTTTTGGATTTGGTTCTGGCCCAGTATCAGAAAGTCAATAATGCATGCCATAACTTCAAGCATTCATACTTTTTTGAAAGGAGGAGGTTAACTATTACAGAATAATCAACAAAATTTCCCACCATTATACTTATAAACCAGAAAAGCATAACATTAAAATGAAAAGATTCTTTTGTTTTATTTTGCCTCAAACTTGGATATTCAAATAAGTCTTTAGTTGATTAAAAATATTTTCTGCAAAACCTATTAGTGAATTCTATTTGTATCTATTTTGTGTATTCAATTCATGCTTATACTTATATATATTACCTAATACGTTCTTGACAAATGAAATAAAATAAATAAAAAATCTCACTCTTTGTTGCTTTTGCTTCTAGCACTAATGTTGTGAGCAGGGAGCATGAGACTCAGAAAATTGAAAGGGGAAAAGATAACCATAGCCTATAGCTTCCACAATTTTGTGCAGCATAGGACCATTATCAAGTCATTGAGATTATGATTAGTATTTTACTGCTAGTATTTAAAGCTAGAAAGAGACCTAAAACAAGCTAGATCGATGACATCAGCAAGTATTGCAGGTCCAAGGGCAAAATAAAGCTATTTATAACAGAGCTTAAAATTTTAGTACCCCTTTCTCCTTTCTGCTGTACTATTTAAGGCTGTTTACTTTTTACCATGTCAAAAGTAACAAAAGTACCTCAAGAGGATGAATAATAAGGTGGGCTTTTTAAAAATTACCAACACTAACATACAAACCTGTTTCCAAAGACTCTGAGCTGTTAATATACATTTAAAAACATTTAATATACATTTAAAAACAAAAATCCATTAATATGTTTATATTCAATTAAACCAATTCACCACCATTCAGAAATAGGATGATTTTCACATACCCGAAATGCCTTTCTGAAATGCCATATTTTATAGCTCCCAACATAATGAGAAGGAGTAAGCTGTCCCAGAGGAAGGGAGTCATCACCAAGATACCTGGCTCAATGGTAGTAACTATGAGAGAGATCTTGTAGTCCTAGTGGACAATCACTTAAATATGAGCATCAGTGTGCTACAGCTGCCAAAAAAGCCAGCACAGTTCTAGGCTACATTAACAGAGGGATAGAATCAAGATCACATGAAATGTTAGTACCATTTTATAATGCCTTGGTAAGACCACACTTAGAATATTGCCTCCAGTTTTGGTCACCACAATATAAAAAAGATGTTGAGATTCTAGGCAGATTGCAGAGAGGAGCAATAAAGATGATTAGAGTTGAGGACTGGAGGCTAAAACATATGAAGAACAGTTGAAGGAATTGAATATGTCTAGTTTAATGAAAAGAAGAACTAGCAGTGACATAATAGTGTTCCAATATCTAAGGGACCGCCATAAGAAGAGGGAAGTCAGTCTATTTTCCAAAGCATTAGATGACAGGACAAGAAGCAATGGATGGAAACTACTCAAGGAGAGAAGCAATCTAGAACTAAGGAAAAAAATCCTGATAGTTAGAACAATTAATCAATAGAACAACTTGCCTCTGGAATTTGTGGATTCTCCATGTTGGATTCTCCAACACTGAAGATTTTAAAGAAGAGATTGGATAACAATTTGTCTATAATGATATAGGGTTTCCTGCTTGAGCAGGAGGATGGACTAGAAAAGCTCCAACTCTGAGTTCCTTTCAACTCTGTTATTATGTTAAGCTTTGATCTCAGAAACAGGCTCAGGCTCAACCCATCCAAGACCGAGTGGCTGTGGTTTCCGACATCCCGATATAGTCAGCTGGTGCCATCGCTGACTATTGGGGGCGAATCATTGGCCCCCACGGAAAGGGCTCACAACTTGGGTGCCCTCTTGGATTCACGGCTGTCTTTAGAAGAGCACTTGATGGCCGTGACCGGGAGGATTTTTCATCAGGTTCGCCTGATCCGCCAGTTGCGTCCCTTTCTAGATCGGGACTCCTTATGCACGGTCACTCATGCCCTCGTCACCTCCCGTTTGGACTATTGTAATGCTCTCTACATGGAGCTCCCCTTGAGGAGCACTCGGAGGCTCCAACTGGCGTAGAGTGCGGCCACGCGGGTGTGATGGGAGCGACGTGGCGCTCCCATGTAACACCTCTCCTGCACGAGCTGCAGTGGCTCCCGGTGGTCTTCCGAGTGCGCTTCAAGGTTTTGATTATCACCTCCATGGCTTACGACCTGGTTATTTACGGGACCGCCTGTTACCACCAATAGCCTCCCACTGACCAGTACGCTCCCGTAGAGAGGGGCTCCTCCGGCCAAACAATGTCGACTGGCAGCCCCCAGGGGGAGAGCCTTCTCTGTGGGGGCACCTACTATCTGGAACGAGCTCCCCCCGGAGATACGGAGGATCCTGGATCTGCGTACCTTCCGTCATGCTCTCAAGACTTTCCTATTTTATCAAGCTGGCCTGACCTAAGTCTTTCCCTTTTTTAAATGGAAATTTTAAATTTGGTTTTAAATTATTGGGATTTTAAATTTGTTCAGCCAAATTATTTAATTCATTTTATTCTATTTTAAATTTTGTATTTATATGTTTTTATTCTATGGCTGTTCACTGCCCTGAGACCTTCGGGAGTAGGGCGGTATACAAATTAAAAAAAAAAAAATTCTAGTCTATTTTGCTTTTGCTTTTTATTAGCACGATTATTAATTCTGAAGTTAGATTGTTAATGTCTGCATCTATCTTTTTCTTGTTAATTGGCTTACTATAATAAAATTAAAATGATGGTAAATTAATTAATTTTATTTTCATCTGCCTTCCACAATGCTTAATCTATATTAAGAAACAGGAAACAGTCAATAAAATCAGTTTTGTATATAAGTGCTTGTTTCTTACAACTAGCCCCCTTACAAAGAAAGCAAGCGGCTTCTGAACTCTTTCACAGTTGTCTCGCATACATTTCAAAGGGATAAGATAAATTATGCGTGTCCACACACTCCTCAATTGATGTAACATATTTTCATCTTGGTTTTCAGTTTCCAACTATAAAATGTTGACATGAGAAATCACTCTCAGTTGATAGACTTGGCTGGAACACTGGGTGTTGGGGGGAGTCTCTCAGGTAAATGCTATCCATTGCCAATGTCTATTTTCTACTCCAATCATTTCTAATTGATTTACCAATTTATTAAAGCATGTAGCTGTTTAAAGATTCATGTGTCCAAGCTATACTGATCTCCAGAGAAGGGCATTCCATATAAAATTAGCTTCAGTAAAAAAAAGTATTGTAGAACAAGCAATTTGTGACAGGTTAGAGGAACTTAATTTTTAATCTATTAAAACCTGAGATTCTGAAACAATTATATCTCTCTGTTGTACAGCCCCATTAAATCTTTAATAAAGAACACTTAGTTTTACCCTAATTTTTACCATGACCACCACCAAAGGAATTATCTATTTTAAGATTCACCCTGATTATCAAGATAGAAAATCTTCTTTCGAAAGTAAGAACATTTTCTGGAATTCTCAGTTGTCATAATGTAAAAACTTCATGAGGCCACAACTTCTTATTTATTCTTTCCTGGTTTCTTCCTAACAATCTCTGGGGGAAAGGATAATAATAATCTTCATCCACTAGCAATGTAGTTGGATGAAAATATACTGGGAGTGATATATCTTTATTCTCTCCCTCACCTTCTCTTTTAATTAGATTCCTGCTAAAATCTACAAGGACTGAAATGTCCAAATTGACATTTGGCACTTCTAGTGACAGCTGTAGGGACTGAATTGCTTAAAGCATCATAGAACATTTGCTCTATCTACTCTTTGCATTATAGCAATGAAAATGTTGGGGGGTGTTTTAAAGAAAAAGAAAAATAATATCTCAATAATTTATGTATGAAAAATAATAACGGTAAATACAGTTAAGCCAACTTAAAAATAACCAATACTGCAATCTATATTGCCTGCAAAGTCATCACTAATTTCTCTTATTTCTTTGAATGTGTGCACAGGGAGATATTACTATGTTTCCCCAAAAATAAGACCCTGACTTATATTTTTTTGAACCCTGAAATAAGCTCTTGGCCTTATTGCCAGGCACTCAAAAGCCCAATTGGGCTTATTATCAGGGGATGTCTTATTTTGGGGAAAACAGGGTACATCTACTCAGGTCAGATGGCTTCTACCTACAGGTTAAATAGCACTTGGGCCTACAGTGTGCATGTACACATGGGTTGGAAAACTGCAGATTATGAATGGCAGGGTATACTATATAGAACAAAATCAGAACAAAAAAACACATTGTCACTATATTTATAAGATGACACTTCTTGCCTTAAAGATGCATATCTTTAAACATAGATTAATGTACCTAGGTTACGTAAAGTCTTAAATCAATGCCTTTATTTCATTGCCAAATGGTACGTGATAGGGATCCTTGGAAATGCAAGAAAATCATATATAAAACTTCTGAAAAGATAATATTGGGAGTTTGAGGTGGATATTAAGATTCCTCCAAACACATCTCATTGCAAAGAGATTGGGGTTTGCTAGAAGGACTGTAGATTGCTTTCAATTCAAAGGGAGACTAGAACTACCCATGATCATATTTGCGCTGCTATAAGGAGCTGCCAAAGAAGAAGGACTCGCAACAAAAATATATACTTCTGGGAGATTTTTCAGTTCTGAAGGCTGCCCAAGAAACCATGAAACGTATTTTCCTCAAAAATAGAGGTGCTTTTAGGTATTCTAAGGTAATGATTTAAATCCCAATATTGAGGATGGGGGAGGGTGGGGACAGGAATCAACCATCATTATATTGTGTAAATGCTTCTTTGATTTATATGCTTTGTCTTCCTTCCAACTCTGTTATTCTGTCCGGTTCTATCCTATCCTATCCTTTTTGTTTTTATTTTGTATTTTAATTTACACTTTATTAGTTCCCCCATTCAATTATTTGGTTAGCATCGGTAGCCATAAACATGTGCTCAATTATTTATTTAGACCACAGCCTGTATTGGCTGTAAAATAACAACAATTAGAGGAAGGAACATGGGCTTTATATTTTCAATCACAGAAAATGCTATTTTTTCCCAAGGATTAGTTGAAGTACCTAGAGTTCTACTTTACTGCTACTTCAGATGGTAGCTGAATTAGTTTTCAATTCCTACATGCCAGCGTTTAATATAATGACATCTAAGCCATTTGATGCCACATTGATTCTGTGTTCAATAAAAAGTCTAGCTGTTGCTGGCCAAGTTGCATTAAATTACCTTTTAAAACAAATCTGAACAACATTGGTGAATGAACTCCTTGGTGTTCAAAACTCCCATCATAGCATTTGTTTTCTTCTTTCAAGAGCTGTAAGGGCAATCTAGTTGAGCTATTTTTCTGATACTCATTTGTCACAATACGGAGAAATAAATAGTTCCCAGTTGTGAACTTTTGGCTATTTCAGTTGAAAGAGTTATGTTTAAGATGATTGTTTGACCTATATTTAGCATTTCACTCTTTTGGGGTCAAGATTTATAGTTTGGAAATAGAATCATAGAAAAAGAAATAATCTATCATCTATTTTGGAACAGTTCTGTCCCCATGACTTTATCCTTATAGTACTGTCAGCCTCAAATCATTTATACATCTTTCTTAATATAATGTAATCCATCCTTAAGCAACTTTCTACAACTTTAATTACATCTTCTTCCCAGTCTTGGAAATATATAAATTCAGATGCTAGAGACTGTCTCAAGAAGACATCACGAAAAACAAACAGAGTTGAAGAAAGTACAGATGACATTTTTCCAGTATTACCCTTAAAAAAAACAAAACCAACTAGTCCATCAAGAGTGCAAAAGGTGTTCTCAAAATTCTTGGAATTCTTTGGGAATAGGGTTGGACTAGAAGACCTCCAAGGTTCCTTTCAGCCTTATGATTCTATCTGACTCAAAAAAGAATTAAAACTGTAAAAATAACAACAAAAGCAATCGAAACAGGAAGCCTGCTTTACAAAATAAAATTTTAGCCTCCAGGCTTCTCAAACAACCAGTTAAAGCAAGACTACTCATGGATGATGTGCTCTATAATCAGGTAAATTGGTCTCCACTTAACATTAAGCATTATTAGCATTTTGGATGGGAATTCTAGACAAGGAAGGATTTTTGGTTTTCCTAATGAATACAGAGAAATGCAACACACATTACAGAGATCCTACATTTTAATGAGATTCTAAAATGAAATAATATGAAACTTAGACTTATCAAGTAGGCAAGCATTAACCATATAGTTCCCAGAAACCCATTCCATCAGCATCACATTAATGTTGACTTAAATCTCAAATTTCAAATTTTAACCCCATATTATACCAGAACATAAAACATTATACAGTATGGATACCAAAATAAAAATATGAAATATTAAGCAACATGCTCAAAATTGTCCCTATCTGTAAAAGTTATTCAAAATTATTTCTTAATCTATCAATTTTGTAATATATAAATAAATAAAATCTAGCTTCTATGAATTAAAGTCATATCCTTAAAATTACACATTTTACAAAATAGTAAATGTCACTCATTAACATATTAAGATAGAGGTAATAGTGTGGTTGGCTTAGTTCTCACAAGGAATAGCTGGGATATCTGATCTGAGCTTCAAAATCTGGATGGCAACTATATGGCAGGAAAGGATACAAAAAGCTTCAACTCTTGACTGTCACCCAAGTAGTTGTCTGGATTTCTTTAATTCAGATTTGGTTTCCCTAGAGCAGGGATTCTCAAACTGTAGATCCCCAGAAGTCTATCAGATGGTCCATAACAATGAGTCCATCCATTCAATCCATGTTCCAATGGGAATGGACTCATAACTCACCACAGCCAACTCACCATAGCCAACTTGTAGCAGCCGAACTCGCCATGGCCAACTCGTCACAAGATAACTCGTTGCAGGACAATTTAACAATTCTATTTAATTATTTAAAATAAATAAAAATTATTTTAATTTTTTCATTCAAATTTCATTCTGTCCCTCCTTTTGCATCCTTTCTTTAATGATTCTATTCCACTATATCTTTAATATTAGTGTAACTCTTGTCCTGTGGCAAGATGGCCATGGCGAGTTGTCCTGCAGTGAGTTGGCAATGCAAGTTGACTGTGGCATGTTGGCCATGGTGAGTTGGCTGTGACAGGTTGACCATGGCGAGCTGTGGTGAATTGTCATGAATTGGCCATGGCGAGCTGCGGTGAATTGTCATAGAACCTGCTCCAATCCCCAAACTCATGGTCAATCTTCTGCCCAAAATGCAACCTGTGCTTAGCTATGGTAAATGGATCTGTGATTTTGGGTAAGCAACCTAAACAGAAAAAATAAAGATGTGATGAGATTTCATTTGTCTAGCAATCGACTCATGTCTAGTTTCTAAGTATTGAAGTTTTTCTATTAAATAACAATATTTTTCATTAGCAGGTTTGTGCTAATTTTTTGCTAAAGCTGTTATTTTGGGTACAGGGCACATAAAATAATTTAAGAAGTTTTTAAAAATTGGTTTGATTTTTGTTTTGGGTACACAAATTGGATTAAACAGTTCTTTAAAAATGGAGTTGGTGCATGCACAAATGCGACCATAATCATGACCTGATTATTAACAAAATATGTACAACTGTGCTCTTATAGTTAAAACACAAGAGGTATGTCCTTGTTTAACTAAGTGCTCCCTGCCTTTTTCAAACTTAGTTAATAAATTATATCCACAGAAAATATTGAAAACACTATCCTAGAGAATAGCATAATACATGCAGTTCTATTTAACCCTGGCAAATAAAATAGGTACTATATTACTGTTTTGGGAGAATCTATGAGCCAGAGTGAAAAGAGTAATGGTCTAAAATGAACCAGACTCCATCACATATGCGGACACAGACTAGCTTTTTTAAATCTATGTGTCTATCTCAAAATATCCAGAAATTGTTCCACCAATTTCCAACTACTCTAATCAGATATATCTCTAAAGGGAACTTAAAGGCTACAGGTAGCCTTAGAGCTCCAGATTCTCTATTTTTATTCTGCAGTAATAAGGAAAAAAAATAATGGAAATGCATAAGGTGAGGTCAGCTGCCTTTTCAGAAGCACATATGATGCTAGAATGGAGGGCAGCCAAAGGAATTTTCTTACATTTGTTATGGCAGAACTTTGACAGCCTGGTGTGAACACTTGCCCAGCAGGTGTCTTAACAGGACTGAAAACCATTGAAAGGTGCTGTGCAGCAGCCACATCACAGTCAACATCCCATTGTTTCAGACAGAAAGCTGAGCCATTATACATGTTTTACCCTTTTTATAAAAAAACCACCTGCTTTATTACCAGAAGAGTGGCCTTATAAAAGAGAGCACTTAGCTTTTATTTCAATGAGAGTTTACTTTAGCTGGCATAGACTTTTCAGTTTTAAACATGCAATCAAAAACTGCCAATTTCCTTCATCATTTTCCCCGTTCTACTGAGCCATTGACGTTACAATAGAGTGTCTGCTATTGCTGCATTAAGTAATTGCTATACAGCCTGATCTCAGACATAATTTGGTAAACAGCAGGATTATGCTGCAATGACTTATTTATTTATTAAAGACAATTGTGGCAGGGAAGGGAAATGCTACTCTTCTGAATCAAGGGCAAATGTTTATATCCAAATCTGTGACTTGCACACACAAAAAAGTGGGTTTGTAGAAACCCAATTTCTCTGCCCATTAACAATGAAGCAGGAATTCCACCTCTTTCTGGTGTCAGATTATCAGGAAGATCTGCTCTATTTTTGTACGAATTATTATTGTACTAATTCATTCCTTCTGGGCTCCACTATACCCCTGGCATATTGTTGAAAATTGCCATAGGTTAAATTCAGGCTGCCAACTTAATCCTGTTCGTGTCTGCTAAAGAGTAAGAGCTATTAAATTCAGGATTCAAGCCTGAGTAATTGAGTGACCAACCCCTTCATTCTTTGTATATTAATCCATTAGTGTCTTTTAAGGGGGAAAAAATGTTTATTTCCAGTAAATAGGTGAAGAACTGAGAATATATTAAATCCATTCCTCCAAGGTCAGACTAGTAGGACAGATGAGTCAACGGGACTAAGAGTGCTGTAGTGTACTAATCATCAGACCGTTTCTGCAACCTTGTTTGGTTCCCATTGGGCAAAAGATATTAATATACCCTTCATCCCATATTCACTCATTCAGTAACTCCTTTTCTGCTCTGCAGCCTATAAATCTTAAGAGGATTTTTCTCATTAACACAAACACTTTCTCCCTCTCATTCCCCAATTGTTTTTCCATGCAATATTCCCAAATCACTGGTCTAAGAAATTGCCTCTTTTTGGAGGAGATGGTTTGCTTCTCTCTTTTTTGTTTTGTTTTGTTTTGGTGATGAGCAAAATCTGAAGGACAAGGCTCAGATCTCCTCAGAGGCAAATTATGTAGTCACATTTAATTTCCCTGAATTGGTGAAATTAATTAGCATACTTTTTCTTTTCCTCTCTGCTTCCCCCCCACACACACATCCTTTATTTGTTCAGTAATAGCCCATAGCATTCAAATGACACATGCTATTCCCTTCAAGAAGATTCTCAATACTTTAGGCTTGAGTGAGTCTACCCTAAAGGTTTCATTCCACAGATAATCTCTTTGAGGTAGACAGTAAACACAAACAACTTTTGGAAAAAGAGTGCTTTTCAGCTTGTGAGTCAGCTGTCGATCAGTGAAGAAAGAAGCTGTTCTTAGCAGAATAGTCCTAACTACATGAGGAAACCCTATAGGTAATTTCGTAGTTCTTTAGCACCTAGCCTCATTTTTCTTGGCAAGAATTATTCATAGCTTCTACAAACATAGCTTCTACAAACAGGCTATTGCTGAACGCACTGTAAGCCGCCCTGAGTCTCCGGAGAAGGGCGGCATATAAATCAAATTAAAAAAAAAAAAAAAAAAAAACATAAAGCCTTGATTCTCCTTGCTCCAAAGGAAAGTTCCTTCCCACCCCTATTCTTCAGTCTATCTAATTGGCCCTGCTTTCGTTATCAATTTCATTTCATTTCTGATTAATAATTTCCCTCCAATATTAAAGTTCCACCTTAGTCTTTCCTGTCTTCTCTTTTAACTTCCTTCTCACCATTTTCTGAGTGATATTTCACTCTCCAGTGACTCTTTTATTCAGCTACTGTCTCCAGACTTCCTACCCACCTGACTTATGTGAGAAATTCACACTGCCAGAATGTCTGCTCCTTTTTACCTCCTATTCATGTGGGAATAAATGAAAGGATGAAAGACAGTGGCCAGAGGGAAGAAGTTGGGAAGACACAAATATATGAGACCAAAGGTCCTTTGTTTATATTAAGTCATTGCATACTTTGTGAATTTAGAGAATGTTTTTCACCAGAAGGCTTTTTATTCTGCAGAGATGTTATCCCTACCAAATTGTATCTAGGGAATATGGACTTTTCTATCATTAGCGTCTTACTCTTATTTATTTTGCTATTAATTTCAGAGTAGTAGGAAGGCATACAAGTAGTCCTCAAATTACGATGATAATTGAGCCCAAAATTTACGTTGTTAAAGTGAGAAATTTTTTAAGTGAGTTTTGCCCCATTTTATGACTTTTCTCACCACAGTTGTTAAGTGAATCACTGCAGTTGTTAAATTAATAACACAGTTGTTAAGTGAATCTGGTTTCACCATTGACTTTGCTTGTCAGAAGGTCGCAAAAGGCGATCACATGACTCCTAGACACTGCAGCCACCATAAATGTGAGTCAGCTGTCAAGCATCTGGATTTTAATCACATGACTATGGGGATGCTACAATGGTTGTAACTGTGAAAAATGGTCATAAATCACTTTTTTCAGTGCCATTGTAACTTTGAATGGTCACTAAATGAACTCTTGCAAGCCGAGAACTACCTGTACTATCTGTTTGTTAGAATGATAATCTACCTTTCCTTCAGAAATTCAGGATGGTATGCATAATGCTTCCTTCTCCCATTTTTCTCTACAATAATCCACTGAAGGTAGTCTATATCAGTGTTTCTCAAACTCAGCAACTTCTGCTCCCAGAATCCCCAGCTAACATGGGAATTGAAGTCTTAAAGTTGCTGAGGTTGAGAAACGCCAGTATATATCATTAAAGTTGCTCAAGCAAAAAGTGAGCTTCACTATAAAATCCTTTAATGCAGCATTTCCATAATCTGTATTTATTTAACCATTTTTTAAAACCACCTTCTCATCCACAACTCATTATAAAAGAATAAGCAGACTTAATATTGCAAATCTTAGAGGAATATAATACTAAAAGAAATGGCTATTTGTTTTTGGCAATTGACAAACCATACCCAGAATTGTTTATTTGTTCATTGAACAATTTTGTTTCTCACGTCCATTCGACTCTGAACAGATAGGCAATAAAAAATAAATAAACAAGCTGCTCCATTGAGATCTTCACGTCTCATCAAAAGGGCACATGGTGTTTGAAGGCTGAATTGCAGAGAAGAGCTTATTGCAAATTCCAGAGTCAGCTCTGAGCTTTCACAAATCAGTGAATCCATTTTCTTCCTATTTACTAGTTTATCAGCTTCCTGTTTGACACGATGATGCAGCATTTTGTCCTAGCTTGTTTACCAAGAACTGGATCCGAATCTTTCGCATGAGTTTCTATAAAGCTTCTTTATAAAACCAAACATAAATCAGGATTACAAAGTGCATGCAAATTGAAACTGTACCTGTACCACATGCTTGGAGGATAAATACAAGAACAACAAATACAATAGGCAATAATTATAAATATAAAGTGGAGGGGAGAATCACAAAAGATGTGGAGAAGTTGGATTTTTTTTAGTGTTGCATATATAGTAATAATTTAGTATTTAGTGTCATAGTTTGGTGAGTAGGATCCTTATGGCTTGTTCAGCAAACCATAATTAAAAACACAGCTCACACAGCTCAAACAAACAGTCAATGTTTGTGATGTCACCTAGCTATGGACCAGCTATGACTACCCTCATTCCCCTATGCATATTTTTTTATCTTTGCTCCTTTTTTTTCCCGGTACATATTGTCAAGACCTAATGAAGCAGTGCTTCTACCTGGTTAGCCACATTCAGATGGAAGGCTACTCATTTGTGTACAAGTAATAGATATACTGGTTCTGGTTTATTTCAGAATGTAGCTGGGAGTATGCTGAAAATAGTGTTTGGGTAATCAAAGGACTATGGATGTTCTAAAGTTTCCATTTATAAACTAACAAAGACTACTGTATTCTTAGAATTTTAGGGAGGTTAGAAAGCAGCAAGTAAAAATGGTGGCTCCTTGCAAAACAAAACGAAAGCTTTAGAGTCAGTATCTACTTTTAGCTCCTTGCTTCAGTACGTGTTCTTATTTCTCTTTTTACTGAGCAAAGGGTTTGCACGCTTACACAAAGGGAAAAGTCAAGGACACTTGCACATTGTTTATAAACAGAGATGAGTCCCTTGAGTATTATTCCCTATAAAGATTAATCAAACTATGTTTTCTTCATAAATGTTGAAATATGTCAAGCTAGAAAACCAGACGGTTAATAAAGCTATCAGAAATTTAAGCTGTGATCTTTAATCAATCAGCTAATTAGATTAAGTAATGTAAAATCCAACTAAATAGGCTGGTCACATATTACAGTATTGATACACATACAAATGTTAATAATGACTAAACACTTAAAATCATCACTTAGTTATTTTTGCTTTTCTGAGTGGAATGACAACACTGAGAGATTAACAAAGAAGTTCATATTAAAATTTTAAGTGGGCCAGTGTCTCAATTATATTATCATCACTGTCATCATCATTTATTTATCAAATTTATATAGCTGCCAGAAGTCTCACCAGAAGTGACTCTTGGCAGAGTACGATCAAATATTATCTTCATCACCTCAGTACTTCATGATTTTTAAAGCAATAATTCCCATACTTTTTGCTGTTGATCTTATTCATAGTTTGCATCTATTTATGTGGATGTCAGGCAAGTGCAATAGGCTATTATTTTCAAAAGTGCCCAGTGGGGAGCCAGATTCTCCTCAAGGCTCTCTGGAGTCACCTTTTCCCAGAAAAGAATAGAATAGAATAGATTTTTTTATTGGCCAAGTAATATTGGACACACAAGAAATTTGTCTTGGTGCATATACTCTCAGTGTACATAAAAGAAAAGATACATTCATCAAGAATCATAAGGTACAACACTTAATGATAGTCATAGGGTACAAATAAGCAATCAGGAAACAATATCAATATAAATCGTAAGGATGCAAGCAACAAAGTTACAGTCATAAGTGGAAGGAGATGGATGGTAGGACCATGAGAAGATTAATAGTAGTGCAGATTTAGTAAATAGTTTGACAGCGTTGAGGAATTATTTGTTTAGCAGAGTGCTGGGGTTCGGGAAAAAACTGTTTTTGTGTTTAGTTGTTCTATAGCGTCATTTTGAGGGTAGGAGTTGAAACAGTTTATGTCCAGGATGTGAGGGGTCTGTAAATATTTTCACAGCCCTCTTTTTGACTCGTGCAGTACACAGGTGTACAATGGAAGGCAGGTTGGTAGCAATTGTTTTTTCTGCAGTTCTAATTATCCTCTGAAGTCTGTGTCTGTCTTGTTGGGTTGCAGAACCAAACCAGACAGTTATAGAGGTGCAGATGACAGACTCAATAATTCCTCTGTAGAACTGTATCAGCAGCTCCCTGGGCAGTTTGAACTTTCTGAGTTGGCACAGAAAGAACATTCTTTGTTGGGACTGTGTGCCAGCAAAGTACAAATATCCTAAAGTGGAGAAAAGGGCAGCAGTTAATTATGACTTTCTTTAGAAGACACTTTTTTGCAAGCCAGTCTGGCAAGCAGAGGGGAGCAGGTGGACAGTGCAGTGGGTAGGTGTGATGTAATTAGCTAATCCACAATGAAAGAAGCACTAGTAAACCCAAGCTGTGTGAGAGCACTGTATGCTACTTGTAGGTAGCTGGGGGTCCAATGATGATCAAACAATGCTCTGCCCACATCAAAAAGCATGCTTTTTCCAACTGATAGAACTATTCACAAAGCCTAGTAATGGAGTTAATCAGTACCACACTGCATGGAAGCATTGTTTTCACTGCCAAAGTGTGTAATGTTCTACCAGCGCTTCTTAGAATTCCAGATATATGGCAATGGCTTTTATTTTTCAGCCAGAATAGCTGGTCAGGGAGCAGAATAGGACATGTCTGAGAAAAAAAATACAGTCTTATTTTGAGGGGGGGGGATTTTTTCAGTTATTTTAAGATGGACAAATTAACCCTTGTTTCAAATGGAATAGTCATAATTATCCAACGTTTGCCAATACATCTATAGAAGGGTCCATATCCCATGTTGTACTTCAGTCAGATTCAGGCAGTCTTTTTCTAGATCCAGCTCTATATTTTCATCAAGATTTAGAAAAGTTAAAAAGCTTGAAGTTACTTATGGTTTCTATTCTGTTTCATGTTCATCTATTTATACTTATCGGACACACAGCTGAATGTCCTAGAACAGTGTTTCTCAACCTTGGTCACCTGAAGATGCGTGGACTTCAACTCCCAGAATCCCCCAGCCAGCAGAGCTTGGCTGACACAGACACAGATTTTAAAACATGGATGGTTTGTATTATTGTAATGAAATTTAACTATGTTTTCTCTCTGTAAAATGTTTTAAACAATTTCCATCCATTATGGAAGGAGTGAATTCGGGTTTTGCATTCAATTTGCATTCTATGTATGTTAATTTCCATTTTAGAAAAACCACAAAAATGCTCACATTCTGATCTTCATGTTATCTTTTAGGAGTCACACATTCTGATACAGCAGGGATGTTTGTTTCATGTATGCAGTTTTATGAATTATGTGGTGGCTTCATTTGTATTTGGCAACTTGTTTTGGTACATGTCCATGGGAACTAGATTTCCAAGACATTCAAAACTGAGACAATGTTTGAATGGAGTACAGTTCTTCCAGTAGCTAATAGGACAATAGATATATCTGTGGTAACTTTGTTTCAGAGTGGAAAATAGAAAATAAAAAAAGAATAAACAAATCTCTTGTTAGAAACTATTTGACAGTAATCTAAAATGTTATTATCCAAAAATATGAAATTTCAGCAATTTCATTTTAAAAGCAATCACTTCTTTAATTATTTAATTCTGAGGTAGCACGCATACCAAATCTATATAAGGTTCTATTTTCCTTGCAATGGCCAAATATATTTACTTTGTGAAAAATAACCAACTATACCTTAGAGAAATACATAAGTGGTATGAATTTATTCTTAAAAGTTAATACCTATTCCTGAGTTCCTATACCAAGAAATCATTCTGCTTCTCACAGCATTATATCAGCGCCCAGAGTGGGTAAATGATACAATATTTTATGATTTGTTATTTTTTGGGGAAAAAAATAAAACATTTTCATTTATCAGATTCCTAAATTAAGTTTATATTTGTGTGCACTAGGGAAGGAGATGGAGGTATTTTCCAATTGCATTTCTGTGAACAGAATAAAATGAAGAAATCTACATTAAAATCAGCTTTCAAACTGGATAAAAATCTATTAAACAAAGTTTGCATTTTCTTCATATAGTCATAACACCTTTTCGGCAGCTATGATGCACCTATCATTGATTAAATCATCAAATAACTTCTACTTAATTGTACAGAAAAGATTTTCACATAATATTTTAGTGAAACAGATGAGGTATAGACTAGGTTACAAGAACTGTATCTCAAACTGTATCTCTAGAGGACCTTATTCTATAGCTACCAGTAACTCATGCAGAACTACAAAAAGCAATTGCGGAACAAACAAAAAAACTACTAAAATTGAATGACTTCAGGCCAGTCACTCTTTCTCAGCCCAACTCACCCACTTGTGGTGGAAAGAAGATAATTTGTTTGCTGCCTTTAGGTATTTGTATAAAAATAATTTTAAATCTCTCCCTTTTTATGACCCTGTAACTCCTTAAGTTAGGGTTGAGGTGACTGGATGGGGCTAAGCATTAACTGGCCAGATGCCCTTCCTGATGCCATGCAGAATGCACAGCAGATTTTTTTTTCTTTTGTGCCCTAGGAGAAAAACATCTGCCACTACCTAGGATTGACCTCTCAATCTTCCAAGTGAGAAGTAAGTGTCTTCACCACTAGGCTACTATTTATAAAAGCAATTAAAACACAATATAAATAAATAAATAAAGCTAGCTAGCTAGCTAGCTAGTTCGCTATTCCTATTGCAGATTTAATTCCTCCAGAATTCTTAAAAATAAATCCATCATGGTGGGCTTCAGTGTTAGCCTCATTTTTCACTGCTATAAAGTCCTCGATAATAAACTGTAAAAACTGGCTCAGTTCAATTATATAATATATAAGAAAGGAGACAAGATCCTTCCAACTACCATCCAATTAATCTTTCTATATTTCTCTACCACAAATTACAGGATTTAATGTTTTCTAAGAACACTATAAAGCCAGAATAGGGTATAAAAATCCTTGGCAATGAAATCCTTGGCATGATGCTATACGGATCACACAAAAAATTCTCAATCCTTGAACAAATACAAAATCAGCAGCACATATTCCTTACCCAACTTCTAATGTCATCACCAGATTAGAGCTAGGCTGTACTTCATTCAAGGACCCAACAAGAATATGTCAGCTAAGATTCTGAGCAAAACAAATTATCTGAGGAACCTCACTGACACATCTCATTCCATATGATATATTACTCTACTGTGAAAAATAAATAGTCTAAGATCTTAGACAGTATAAACTGCCAATACCAATCCTACTTGCTTTGGGCCTATAAAAACTCTTGGTAAAACTTAAACAGAGAGTGCAGAACTTGACATGGAGCTAGACAGAGCCAAACTTTCCCATCTCCCTTATGGATGAATAAAACAAATTGTTTTTGCATCTAACTCAATTCTATAGAGCTGAATACACTTCTGTAAATTATTTCTTTTACGATAATACTGAAATCCTGTGTACTTGATGGAATGCTAGAATCAGCCTAACACATATTTACTGCATTCCAGATCATTCTTTACAACATTAGTCCTGAGAGCTAGACTATCAGTTTAATTATTATGATCTATAAATAATGTTTTACAGCAGGGGTGAAATCTACTTACCTTCCCTACCGGTTCAGAAGCATGTGCGCGTGTGCACATCACGTGCAATTTTGGACTCTCTGCGCATGCGTAAAGCCTTCTGCGCATGCGCAGAGGGTAAAAACAGTTACTTCCTGGTTAAAACCAGGAAGTAACAACGTCTGGGCGGGTGGGTGGAGCTTTGTGCTGCCGCCGCTACTGGTTCTCCAAACCACCTGTTGCCACCGCTACTGGTTCGGGCAAACCTGTCTGAACCAGTAGCATTTCACCCCTGATTTACAGATTTTTGCTGATCAGTTGTTTTTTTCAGTAAACCTCTCAGTTACTTTCTTATAACCCTTCCTCCAAGTGCTCACATAACAAAGATTATAGCAGAAAGTAGTAATTACCAGGGTATGGCTCACCATGAAACAGAGTGATAAATTATAGTTGCTGAACTTCAATGTGTCTGCAGGCAAACAGTGAAAATTGAAGACCCCCTTATCTATACTTTCACTGGAACAGAGTAGCCTTTATTCATTTTACCCTTCCTAATCCAATGCATGATCTCATCCACACTAATTTCTTGAACAAAATTGTCCTGTTTTAATAGAAAATATTCTCTCAATGATATATGACATTTATTTTGATGTGACTTGTTCCTGTGGCCAGTTAATTATTATTATTATTTTAAAAAATCATTTTAAAAAAATAGCATCCCCAAATATTCTTTGCTTACCCCCAGCTGAAAATATTCCAGAACTGAATTGATATAGTCTATATATTTAATCACTTGTCTCTTTAGGTAAGCAATTTTCTTAAGGGGAATCTTCTTTCATTCTTATTAAGGAAGAAACGAACTCCATTTCATTCCCACTGCCTTCAGCCTGACAATACAGATGCTGATCTACTGGCTTTTTTAAGCTCCATAGATTCCAATCCAGATTGCATTTAGTTGGCATTGGACCTGGATTATTGCTTAGAGCAGACTGTAGCAACCATAGGACCTGATTGGCCATTTCACTGCTTCTTGTCCTCCCATCTACGCAGGGAAGAAAAGCCTTACTGGCTGTGTCAACTTGTCTTCTACTGCTTGCTTTTTCCTTCTTACTAATTCACAAGCCTTTCCTTTGTTTTCTCACATGTTAGTACCTATGGTTGCCTTTATATTCCCTTCCAATATTATGTCCTTTGACACCAATGCAGAGTCCCTATGGGGTTTTTTTTGCCTTATGGTACTATTGGTTCTACTGGAATTTGATGATATATTAATAAAAGCAACAGTAAGAGAAATAGTTCTTTGATTCAACCTCCCTATATAGGTCCATAGGAGGAGAACAAGACCATTCGAGCAAGACAGCCTAGATAGAAACCAAAAAAGGTATCTATTAGAACACAGAATTCAATGGAAAGATGGGGAAACACAGGCTGAGGAATATTCAGTGGCTTATTTGTTTGTTTATTTAAAAGATTTGTTTGGCCAGTCAGATCTCTTAGAGAGAGGTAGTCTTGCAAACAACCTGGTCCTGTGCCATATATGGCTTTAAGGTAATAACCAGCACTTTGAATTGCACCCAGAAGGAGACTGGGAACCAGAGCATTTCAACCAAAAGAAGTTCAATGTGGGCAAATCTAGGGGCACCCAGGACTGTGCATGCCCCTGCATTCTGGACTAGCTGTAAATTCCAGCTGGTTTTCAAGGGCAGTCACATGTAAAGCACATTGTAATAATTCAAACAGGAAGTGACAAAGGTGTGAATGGCTGTGAGCAAGGACTCCATTCCTGCACTTGGGAAGTGGTAAGTAGCCAGCAATGGTGATGAGCCAGGCAGAAAGTACAGAACTGTCCCTAAATTGATGCAGCTTTATTTATTCTATATAAAACAGAATTCCAGGAAGGGATTAGAAGGAGACAAGCAGTGCATGTTTTGATAACAGTAAGTCTAAAACCTCAACCTTTATCATTAGATTTTTCTGCTGCTCAGCAACACACAATAATTGTCTCTGCTATAAAAAAAAATGCTCAGAAAGGTAAATGTGATGCTTGAAAAAACTATATTCCAGATTATATGTTATTGCTATAGGAAGATTAATTTGTTTCTTCTAAATGGTCACTTTTAATTGGCTATAGGAAGACAAATATCCAAAGTAATAAAGATGCATTAGCTACAAACTGCTAATATGTTATGACTACATATTACAGACTACAGTTTCTTTTCCATCATATCCAGAGAGATAGCAGCAAAGTTCCTGTAAGCCATCAACGTGTGCTATGTATTTTATCATGTGATTCCACATCCCAAATAGTTGGGAGGAAATTGCCTAGAAACAAGCACCTAGTTATCTTGCACATCTAAATTGGCACCTTTGTCAAACTGTAAAGATATCCTTTGATTCCTTCTAAGGAGAAGAAAATGAATTTGCTTGCATTTTGTAACTTATAAATATTCAAAAGTTGTTTCTTGTTGAAATGTTATTACAAGTATCATTATAAGCACATTTTGCTTTCTCAATTAGCAGTGAAGGAACCTCATGGAAAAAATCTGATTTGCTAATCCAGATCAGCTTTTCTTCCCCTTTTAAAAACAGTATTGCATGTGTACAGGAATGTGTTCAGGAAGCCTTTGAGACCTCTCAGATCAAAGATGGAAAATAAATATCCTTTCATTTTAGCATATCTAGTTCTAGTTC
This sequence comes from Pantherophis guttatus, assembly GCF_059756535.1. Taxonomy (NCBI): domain Eukaryota; kingdom Metazoa; phylum Chordata; class Lepidosauria; order Squamata; family Colubridae; genus Pantherophis; species Pantherophis guttatus. Next base: position 41,282,406 of record NC_142065.1, on the reverse strand, counting down.
TGGTAGCCATGTGGCAAATACATTAGTGCCCACATCCCAATAATAATATACAAATGTTTGATCAGGGAAAGCCATATAATTTATTAGACTGGCTTGACTGTCACAAAGAAATACCATGCAAACTTCAACTCAACTTATGAACTCAGTTTTGCTGTTATTGCTCTTTAATTCTTCTTGTTTTTATTCTAAAACAAAAAGCCAATGCCGTGAACAATTCCTTTACAGTCATGCTGCAATGTGCCATCATACTTAACAATCAGAATAACATCCAATAGATGTGATTGATTATGTGCCATCAATTCTTGTGTTGACTTAGCATCACATATTGTAGACAGATTGTCTCCATGAAAATAACGGAAGGATTATTATTTATCTTCTATGGTTGTATGCTATGTTGACTGTCTTGATGGCATCAACACATCTAGTTCTAAACCTTTGAGTAAAACAGAAGTAGAGATTATCATTTGCTGTGTGTGAATGTTTAATTGGGTTTGATTTATGCCTTTGGTGCTGAAACAAACTGTTCAACTAGATTCTAGTGCTCTGGAATCCTGTTTCTTTATGTACTAATTAATCTTTTTAAGATATCTTTTAGCTTAATGCCTTTACATCTTAGGCTAGGCTAGGCATAGGCATAGGCATAGGCATAGGCATAGGCATAATAGGAATAGGAATAGGAATAGGAATAGGAATAGGAATAGGAATAGGAATAGGAATAGGAATAGGAATAGGAATAGGAATAGGAATAGGAATAGGAATAGGAATAGAATATCTTTATTTGGCCAAGTGTGATTAGACACATAAGAAATTTGTCTCTGGTGCAGAAGCTCTCAATGTACATGTAATGTTGATTCTTATTTAGTGTATAGCTCTATAACTAATTTAGTTTATAACCCTATCCTTTCCTGTTTATTATTAGGGCTGTATTTCTTTTAACAGTGTAAAAATTGGATAAGAGAAATGCCAGGATATGCTCTTAAACAATGACAAGTTGAGCTTTGAGTTTTTTCTTCAGTCTTCAAGTTAATCTGTAAGAAAAGCCAAGGGAAAAGTAGCAAAACCTTGCCCTTTAGAGGGAAGCCTTTTGTTGACAATATTGGCACTGCAGCTGTGTTCTGTCACTAGAAAACTGATAAGCTCACTATGTCACCATCCTCATTTGCTACCTATGGAACACAGCTCTGTCAAAGTTGTATAAATATTTAAGAAGCATTTACCATTGTAAACTAAAGCTGGAGGTGATAATAATTTTGTGATTCGCAAACATCTGTTTTATTTAAGAGAATGAAATATTCATTAAGCTTGTCTCCAAGAGAAATGGAGATGACTTTTTTTTAACACATTACAACCCAAATTCCAGTGAAATATCTGACAGGTATACTTTTTTAGTGAATTACAGAAACCATAATTCTGTGTTACATATTAGAGCCTATAGACATGAGTGCATAGTACATGAGTACATTTCTATATCAAAGTAGAGAAACAGCAGAGCAGTTGGGCTATAGAGCTTGCTACAGTTAGTGCAGTGGATCACTTTGTAATACAAAACTCTCAATCAAAACATTATAAGCATATCTGGGAATTAGTACTCAAACATATGCTTCATCTGATAATACAGATTACATGTTGTCACTGTTGATAATAAATTATTGATATTTATATCTCATGATTATGTTTATCCCTTCTCATTACCGTATATTTTTTTCCCTATTCCATTATTGCTTCCACTGTAGGTGCCACCACAAGATTTTGATATTTATATCAATTTCGGCCAAGTCCAGTCCCCTGGAATTGTCACCTTTGAAGCATAAACCAGAGGAACCTGATCAGTCAAACCCGCATTGACAAATAATACTGACATCTCCTTAAAGTATGAATAAAGTTGGGATCTGATTCTAGTTAAGAGACACAGTCACAACTGAGGCCTCAGAAAAGTTGGTCCATTAAGAGTCAAAGTTAGAAAGTTAAGTAATAAAGAAGTGTTGGTCTGCAGTGAAAACTTCTTTGAAAGCAGAGGCTCCACCTTCAAAGTAAGATTGTGTTTACAAGTAGCCTTTTTTGTTTGTTAATCCTTAATATCTTCTAACAGGAGCTGATAATTTTTACTGACCTTTTGACATTTTTCACTTCTGCAATACCCTTTTGTATCCCATACAGTTTGCATCACAGACGTGTGAATATTATTCTATTATTAGTCATTTTATTTAACATCAGTTTTTGGTAACGGATGTCCCTGGATCAGAAACCAGTGCTAGCTCTTTAAAGAGAAGCTTGATAACCAAAGAATATACAGTAATCAGAACTAATCAGCTTATTGCATATGGGCTTCTTTTCAGAGATTCAGTATGAACCAGAATGGAAACTGCAGAAAGATTACAGTTCTTTGCAAAACCTACTATCTGAACGCATTAATGGCAATAAATATGAAAAAGCATGGGGCATAGTATTTAATTTTCTAAAAGTGTTGTTATTATAGCAGTTAACAGGAACATTAACTGAGATTAACATGGAAGTGGATATTAATCTGGGAAATAAGTCTCAAAATAATTCTTCTAATGTAAATTTGGCTTAATAAATAAGATTATGTTTTATATAAATGTGGTGACATCAAAAGGCTTTTGTACCAAAAATAATATCCTCTGGCTTGTTAATCATACCAGTTACCCTATTGAGACAGTGACTCTACTAACGATCAGCTTCTCTCAATCCATGTGTTTCTTTTTTTAATTCCATTTCTGTATCTATTACAGCATGACAATATGTATTGAAATTCTTTCTAACATTCATAACATACTGTATGCATCATTGATATTATAGGCTAAGGTACAAAACAGTACATGGTACGCTCAGGTTAATTAAACATTGACTTAGGATGTGAGGGTGTGTACACAAACACTTTTTTCCCAACTGTTCAAACAACTGCATCCTTTTCTGGGCTTGCACACCTATTTTGGAAGCTCCTCCTGGCTGTCCCATCATGCTTTATGCTTGCAGTCATTTAATATCATTTCACCTCCAAGAAAATATATTTGTTGTGCATGCACACACATATGAAAATATTGAGGAACAACTCCCAAAGCGGTCACCTGAGTTCAGAGAAAATGCAAAGTGGTACTTCATCGGTGGTGTAACATATTTTGACACCTGCTTTGAAAGATTTGCAATGTTTTTATAACATGCGAATACAGATTTGTAAATATCTGTAACATTTGAGGAAGCAGGTATTTCGTGGAATTAAAACATGTTTCTGTAACATTCACAACATAGTTCTTCCAAGATGATCTCTATGGCTCCCTACATCCTATGATTTTCTGATGATCTCTATATAAGCTGGCTTTTCAAAATCAGCCAAAGTAAGTTAGGAAATATCACCCAGCTGAGCTCATTGGGTAGGCAAAACAAAATGATGGCACAGAGACCAATGGTAACATTCAAGGAACATTTTCTGTTAATTTCACCTAACTTTTATCTTTTCTTTTTACACAGATCTATTAAATCACCTTGCTGCCTTCTACAACCACAACCATATCTTTTAAGCTTTCTCCTCTTTGTATAGTTTTATACAAGCTTTTTTAGGGAATCTAGAAAATCTAAAAAAAAAATTGCTTTATGATAAGTATGGTTTATTGAAGCCCATGGAATTTGGGCTTGAAATTCTGGGAGTTGTATCCCCTCATACTGGGAAACCCCAAGTTAAAGAAGACTTTACTAGAATAAATATTTCATAGACCCATTTGATTAAGTTCACACTTCATGATGGGGCATGTTTTATTTCAACTGTGGTTTTGTTAATTAACCATAACAGTGTGAGTCCATATACTGCAATACCAAAAACAATGATCTGACTAGGGTCACAGTTGCCTCCTAAACTCAAAACCAAACTTGCTACATTATAGCTTAGCACAAAGCATGAGTCCAAAGTTTCATACCTGGCCCAGGGGTGGGTTCTACCTACCTTTACTACTGGTTTACAATGGGGGGGGTGCACACTCTCTTCTGCGCATGCGTAGAAGCATTCTGATGACATTGGGGTTGGTGGGCAGAGCCTCCTGCCGGTTTTACTACTGGTTCTATAGAACTGATCTGAACCGGGGGCAATCCACCACTTACCTGGCCCCACAGGTTAAGGAAATCTTAGCATATTCACTGTAATGCATTCTCTCTGCACTTATGTCCCAGCTGCAAGATCATAGAAAATTATTATTTTAGGGTAATATTAAACCCCTTACATCCCTTAAATATTCCAGATTGTCCACACTGATGATGCATAGTGTCCTAAAGAGTCCATCTCCCTTTCCAAGTTGCCATATCACAAACAGCGTTTGAACCTTTGTCTTCATTCAAAATCGTTTAACAGATTCCTCTAATTCAGAACAAACAGGATTAGTCATATTAGTCTGTAGATTTGGTTTATCAATTCCATGTTTGCATGGCTGTTTATCTTCTTTCAGTGCATCTCCACCCCTGTGGGAGTGAAAAATGTCTATGCTTTAACGTTGGTGTATACCGACCAAATCTAGTGAAATTGATTTCCTGACTTGGAAACTTCTTTCTTCAATTTTACATTTTAATTTGCTACCTTTATTATTAAGTCTGTAAGACTCCAATCTGCAGATTTGAGTTAAAAAAAATGTTTTAGTCTTTTCAACAAACAGAAAAATAAAATAGTATAGTGTAGTGCAATAAGAAATTATCACTCTTATGGTCAGCTGATAAGCTTGTTGAGGCTGCTTCTTCTTCATCTCTTCAAGTTGTATTCAAGTTATTTTATTGTGGAAACTTGAAAGCAGCTGAAGTTTTCTTGCCACAAGCGATGGAGAGCAGGTTTCACTCTGCTGCTGAATAATTCAGCAACAAGCCTTTGATTAATTTCATGTGGAAAAAGAAAACAAAGTTTGTGAGAACTATGAGCGATTTCAAAGAATGGATTGCCAGCACAAATGTGCAAAGCACAGTCATGAGAGGATTAATTACTTAGATTAAATACTGTACATTAGAAGTTAAATAATGTATGTGTTTTTGAAACAAAATGGAATGTCATACTTTTTTCCTTTCATTACTTACTCCCCCACCCTTCCCCAAGATAAGAAAAAGTTGTTGAATTTACTTTTGATAAAATAAGGCAATCCCATATAATAGCAAAGGATGGACTGAGTGGGAATTGGCCCAGATTATTATTCCATTCAATTACAGTATTTAGTTATAAATTTAAGAACAGTAGATCTCAAATATTTTGGCATTTCCTGTTTTGTAAAACAATCCTAACTTAGTTATATGTGCAAAGTCACTGCCAAACCAATCACCTCCAGCCTCATTTCTCTCCATCTGCCTGTCTGTGCTTATAGAACACACAATATATATATCAAATACATTATTTTACAATTAGGAATTAATAGTGTTCCTCACAACAAATAGGCCTTATTTTGCCATTTTAGCCAACATTTGTCCAAATGATAAAAGATGTCCCCATGTATTTGGTCCAAGACTATATTTTCATGCACGCTTATCTGGAATGTATCTTTTTCTCAGTAAATACACATGCGTAGAGAATCAGAGATAGGACCTTAAAGGAAATATTTTTTAAAAAAAAAATTGTGATAAACCTTAAATATATAGCAAAAAGAAATTGGGAACCTAGTGGGTTTATAGAAAAGGTAGATAATACAATAAAAATATTGTAAGTAAATTATGTAATATATAGAATAAGTATAGAATTTATACATGGCTTGCCTGACTACATTATCTGTTCACTTCTTGCTGATGCATGAAAGATCAACAATTTTGGAATCTTTTAACTCTAAGAAGTAGAAAGAGATAAAGTGCTAATTTACTAAATGTTCACTATATTTGATCGTGTGTACAATATTAATGTACAGAACATTCTTCCCTGGCTACAACCTAGGGATTCCAGATGTTTTAAGCCTATTATACTATCTGGGAAAGAGAATTGCTACCCAGGGTTTCTAAATGGCAATAAATGTGATAACTGTGTAAACTGTTTTCCAGTCTTGATCTCATTCATTGCTACAACAAATCCACAGACTTGCATCCTTGTTTGCATATAACAATCCCCAGCATTGCCAGTTTAAAATAATTTCAGCTCTCAGCTCTCAGAAGAGCTTTGGACATGTAGGAGAAGCAGCCAAGCAAATATTACTGCACTAGACAAACCAATCATCTGACTCAGTAGAAGGCAGTTCACATGCTGGCTACGGAGGGTAAGAGACTAGCAACCTGCCTAAGAGCAACAGATAAGGCTGTGCCTGACTAAACATTTTAACTCAAAGGGGATATTGCATACATTAACAACACATACAAACTGACAGCTGCCAGGCATTTGCATACATCTGCTCTGGCAGGGCTCTGTTGTCACAATAAATTACACAGCACTCTTGTCATGGCATGCTAAGCTGTTCTTAGATTCTGGGCATATTTGTGGCAGCTTGTAAGACATGCAATCATTTAAATCCATCCCATGGCCAGTAAGATGCTTGCTTCTTTACTGTGTGATAAGAAAACATATGCCATAGTCACCACTGTGGAGATGTCCTAGGAAATGAGCTTTAAAAACAATTTAATAAGCAATTTATCCAGTTCAACCAATATTCAGTGCAGAAATCCAAATTAAAGCATCCTTTAAAAATTGTTGTTTAGCTATCAAATATAATGGCTTATAAAGTACTTAACTACAAAACTATTGTAACCCAAATATCACACCCTTTGGAAAGGATAATTCTAGGGGTGAAATCCAGCAGGTTCTGACAGGTTCTGGATAACCGGTAGCGGATATTTTGAGCAGTTTGGAGAACTGGTAGCGGAAATTTTGAGTAGTCCAGAGAACGGCAAATACCACCTCTGGCTGGCCCCAGAGTGGGGTGGGAATGGAGATTTTGCAACATCCGTTCCCCAGGAGTGGGGAGGGATTGAGGATTTTACAGTATCCTTTCCCTGGAGTGGGATAGGAATGGAGATTTTGCAGTATCCTTACCCTGCTACACCCACCAAGCCACGCCCACCAAGCCATGCCCACAGAACTGGTAGTGAAAAAAATGGATTTCACCACTGAATAATTCTCTTATTTATTAATAACATATTTGAAACAGCCAACAGATTATTATATCCTCTTGGCATCACATCTTTTAAAAAAACTCAAAAGACTTGAGAAAACAAAGGGGGGAATAGGAATCATTTTATAATGTAAAATGTGAAGAGTGTAACAGCCAATATGTAAGAAAATCATGTAGAAGACTGACAGAATGCATTCAGGCATCAATTGCCTCTCAGAAAACAGATTGAAAACTCCTTAATCTCTCAACATACAGACATATTCAGCTACAATTTAACTGAAAACTCTTTTCATCTGTAATCTCGGGGGCTGGGTGATTTAAGCATAGAAAATCTATATTGAAAAAATACTGAAAGAGAAATAGGCCAAAGGTTACAGAAGAGTTTGTTTATGAATAATGTACAGCATTCTGCCATATTCCATGCATTTTTAGGAGAGAATTGTTGTTCTGTATGTCAATATTCTCCGTTTCTATTACATTTCAATGTAGAAAACATTATTTGAAACTAATCTAATGTTTTTTGGATTTGACCCAAAAGTTAGTAGCTGCTGAAGGTTTTCTTTCTCTGCAAATTGATTTGTTCAAGTTGGATGGGCATCCATTCCTTGGATGAGAGATAATAAAGTGAAATCTCTTTTGAATTGAGTCTGACTCATGGACATAGTTATGCAGATTTTTTAGCAACACTGCAGAAGTGATTTACCATCAGAATGAGCCAACTCACCATGGCCAACTTGTCTCAGGACAACTTCTTGCAGGACAATTCAACAATTCAATTTAATTATTTAAAATAGCTTTTTAATTTTTGTCATTCACATTTCATGTTTGAACTTCCTTTGGCAAATTTTCTCTAATGATTCTGTTCCACTATTTCTTTGATATTAGTGTAACTCTTGTCCCACAGCGAGTTATCCCATGGTGAGTTGGCCATGGTGAGTTGTTCCACGGCATGTTGGCCGTGGCGCATTGGCTATGGCGAGTTGGCTGTGGTGAGTTGTCCATGGAGAGTTGGGTATGGCAAGTTGTCATAGACACATTTACCATTGCCATCCTGCACTTAGTCAGGAAAAACCAAATGCTTAGGTATAGAATAGGAGGCACCTGGTTCAACAGTAATATCTGTGAAAGGAGTCTACAGTAGGTGTCCTGGTGGATTGCTGCTTAACTATGTGTCAGCAGTGTGCTGCAGCTGCCCAAAAAGACAATACAATTCTATGCTGCATCAACAGAAGGATAGCATCAAGACCATGGGAAGTGATAGTAATATACTACGCATGGTAGTGCAGTGTAATGCATTGTATACTACACTAATGAGGCCATACTTGGAACGCTGCAGATTTTCTTCTAGTGAGGCCACACATAGAACAGTTCTGGTCACCACAATACAAATAACCGCTGGTGAGATCATTCGTGGTTTCGGAGTGAGGTATCATCAATATGCTGATGATACTCAGCTATACATCTCCACCCCGGACCACCCCGGGAATGCCCTTTCCATGATGTCCCGATGCCTGGAGGTGATACGGGCCTGGATGGGTAGGAACAGGCTCAGACTCAACCCCTCCAAGACTGAGTGGCTGTGGATGCCAGCACCTTGTGTTCTAGAGGTCCCATCACTTTTGATGGGGGGAGGTACTTGCTCCCGTTGAAAGGTCCCGCAACTTGGGTGTCCTCCTGGATTCCCAGCTCTCTTTGGAAGACCATCTGATGGCCATGACCAGAGGGGCTTTCGCGCAGGTTCATCTGGTGTGTCAGTTGCGCCCTTTCCTAGACCGAGATGCCCTTCGCACGGTCACTCATGCCCTGGTTACTTCTCGTTTGGATTACTGCAACTCCCTCTACATGGGGCTGCCCTTGAGGTGCACCCAGAGGCTCCAGCTGGTCCAGAATGCGGCCACGCAGGTTGTTACGGGAGCTCCCCATTACTCCCGTGTAACACCTCTCCTACGCGAGCTGCACTGGTTACAGTGGTCCTCCAGATCCGCTTCAAGGTGCTGGTACTTACCTATAAAGCCCTTCATGGCTTAGGTCTGGGGTACTTGCAGGACCATCTCCTACCCGCCTCCCACCGTCCTGTCCGCTTACACAGGGCTGCCCTCCTCAGGGTACCATCGACCAGACAATGTCGGCTGGCGACGTCCAGGGGTAGAGCGTTCTCTGTGGGCGCTCCTGCCCTCTGGAATGAGTTACCCACAGAGCTCCAGACGGCGCCTGATCTCTGCTCCTTCCGTTGAGGCCTAAAGACTTGGCTGTTTCAACAAATGGGCTGATTCTGATTCTTGGGTTTTATTATTTATTTGTCCCTGTTTTAACTGGTTTTAATTAGGATTTTCCTTCATTATTGTATGTTTTTAACTTGTGTTCGCCACCCTGAGTCCTTTGGGAGAAGGGCGGCATATAAATATTTGTAAATAAAAAATAAATAAAATAAAAATAAGCCCTAAAACAATGCAAAAAGAGCAACAAAGATGATAAGAGGTTTGAAAGTTAAAACATACAACAAACAGCTAAGAGGACAAGCTATGTTTAGCCTAACGAAGAGAAAGTTCAGGGGAGACATGGAGTCATCTTCTAATACTTGAAGTGCTGTCACAGGGAAGAGGATGTTGATATATTGTCCATAACACTTAAGTAGAGTAGAAAGAGGGGTTTTAAAATAGAACAAATAAGTAAATTGTTTAAATGAGGTACTCTTATTAAACTGAAGAATACAAAATGCAGTCTTCATCTCTTTTCAAACAATTAATTATAGATTATGAGTCAGTCCACATGCATTTTCATATATTTTTTTACAATTCTTCATGGTCATTGACTTTTCATCTGCATATTTCTTTTCATATTAAACACAGACCGACACATGCACTATTTTTCTTTTCAATAAATAAGTTTATGGTAGTAATGACTTGATTGTTCTCTATAATTTGTAAACAGCATTAAAATCATGAGGGAAATGTTACCACATATTATTCTGAATTTATTAAGTAGGTTGGTATATATTTTTCTTTTTTCCCCTCTTTCAGTAATTTTTTTTATCCACTCTTGATTATTTAGAATATTTTCTAAGCAATGAGGAGAGATTTCTGCAAGGCACAGGAACAACTGTGAAAATCATGTAGGGAGACATATATTTTTAAATTATTATTTGCTCTCTCCTACAATCTTAGTGTATAATCAATGGACTCCTTCAGGAGAAAGAGAAACTTAAAATTTACAAGTTAATCTTGTTTAATTAGAAGAACATTAAACAATGAACTACAAAATGTTATGACAAATCAGGTAGCAAACAGGCTATCTTGCTGACATTTCATAGAGGAGTGTAGTAGAGCTTGATAAAGTTTAATAAAAGTCTCTTTGGGTCTGTTAATTAAAATTTTCAGCCAGATAACTCATGGCACAATCTCACTAAGAATCACATATAAAGGAGCAAGGAGAATAAGAGAAAATAGTTATAATCCAATTAATTTTAAATCAATGCAGATATCATATCGAAATAGCCATTGGTGGGTTGCTGCCGGTTTTAACAACCGGTTCGCCCAGAGCCGAAAATGTGAGCACACGGCATCGAAAAACCAGTGATTATATATCACATGATAGCACCAGACTGGTTGGATCTACTGGTTCACCTGAAACTGTCCGAACTGGCAGCAGCCCACCACTTGAAATACCCCATATTTCTAGCAATAATTTTTTTTTCTCCTCCAAGACAATTTATCAGTTGTTGCATTTTTTTTTAAAGGAGCAAAGTTGGATAAACAAATGGTAACCATCAAATCCCTCCTGGAGGTCAGTGACATCTCTCCCTCTTTACATAGCTATATCTAAGGCTTCATTAGTCACAGAGGCATTTTCAGCAATGCAGCCTGTAGCTTTTGTTCGGTGTGATTCTTTGTGGCAGAAAACTGATGTGGGAGCAGAAGGCAAGTGGCTCTCTCCTTTGCAAATTCTCAGACTCTCTGCACCTTTGTTTTTCAGATCATTAGGACAGGACAAAAAGGCACTTGTTAGTATAGCAATTTACATTAGTCTTAGTACATTTGGCCTCATCCTTTATCAAATCCTATATCTATAATGACTTGTGGAATTATTAAACTCAGCAATCACTACAGAAAGAAAAAAACTAGGGGTCCATGCTTAAAGCTTATGTAAACAGAAGTAAAAATATTCTGTCAAGCATACTTTGGAAAGGGCCACGTGATTTGCCTTCCTCATCTGCTAACAAAAGAACATGGCTGCTGTCAAGATATTTAAAAAGTTTGCTGTATCACTCTCTCTTTCTTTAAATCTAGAGTTCCTTTGACACATCTGAAAATACCTGTTATCTGAAAAAATATAAACCACATGTAGTAAGTAGGCTCTGGCCTCTAATAATGTTACAGCTAGCCTGTTAGTCTTTAAAGAGTCACCAGAGTTTTACGTTTTACCGGAAGAGAAGCAACTTGGTTGCCCTTTATTTATGGTGACCATATTTCTTGGAAAAAATTAAAGCACAAACATGAAAAGGGGACAAAACTGAAAGAGGTTCATGGGGATTAAAAAAAAGTTTGCCGTATAATGGAAAATTCAAGAGCAAAACCAAAACTTTAAAATAATGCATGTTCTCATAAAAACTAAAATCAAACAGTATGCATAAATGTATTTTAAAAGACAATTCAATTTCCATATTTTTCACATGAATATAAATAACTGTGCATTATCTGGTACCATTTGTGCAGTAAAATTTAAATCTCCAAAATAAAGGACAAAAAAAAGACAAAAAAAAAATAACAAGTAAATCTAAAGGACAGTTTTATAATAAAGGATGTATGGTCACTCTACCTATATTTCAACATAACCTAACTGAGGGCCATAACTTAGGAATCATTTGACACTGGAGTTCTGGTAGTCACATGCAAAAAAACATATCAAACCTTACTCATTAATAATGCACACAACCTATGACAAGGAATAGATTGAAAGAAGTGGTTTTAAAATAAAATACATGAAGTTTACATGCATCTGTCTTTTATATATGGCATAAGGTAGTTTGTGCTTTGTTCAAGGACATTGGAAGCCCAATAAAAAATGGTTTATAAAATATAGCTCTGTGTTCCAGATATGTCCACTAGCCACTCAAGAGAATCGTATAATTTGGTCATCCCATCTGTTCCACTGATGTTTGCTCAGCATACACCAACTATGCAGTATTTCTAGGGATATAAGGATGCAGAAAGCTAGCACAAAAGAATTTACCTAGAGTAAGCTAGATCTGCACTCTGAAGTCAAAACATCAAAGTTAAATAGCAAAGAAATGCATTGTTGTCTCTGAAGAAATATAACTGTTTAAACCTCAACAACTGTAGAGCAAGTAAAATATTTATATGATAAGAACAGCCAATTGACAAACTATAGTATGTCTAGTCTAGTCTTGCTATTAAAAGACTTGATAGTCACAAGAGGATCAATTACTTTGAAGGATTAGATGTCTAGAATCAAATACTGTGATTAATGTTACTGTCTAACTCTTAGATCCTTTTCTTGCAGAAGTTCAAAGCCAAAGGTTTCCTCAAAGCACAATATATCTATGTTTTTAGATCATGGCTATTTAATAGGAGCTGATGGTGTCAGAAAATTAATTGTTGGCCCCAAATTAGGCAATGCAGCCAAACAATTTTCTCAGCAAATACTGTATGCGTTTGTTTTGTTTTGTACTTTTCAAGTGTTATCTCACAAATGTTACATTACCTTTCGTATTTTATTATTGTTATTAAAGTAAATACATGCAGTCCCAAAAAAAAAAGAAAAGAAAAATTAAAAAATATAGATATAAAAGAAAAATAGGAAAAAATAAAAATCAATAAAAACATTATTAAGAAAATGCTTGGTTACAAATTATGTATTTTATTTCCATTGTGAAACAACTAATGAATGATGATGATGATGATGATGATGATGATAACTTTGCTGTTGTGGTGCAGTGGTTAGAATGCAGTATTGCAGGTTAATTCTGCTGACTACCAGAAGTTTGATCCTGACCAGCTCAGGGTTGACTCAGCCTTGTATCCTTCCAAGGTCAGTAAAATGAGGACCCAGATTGTTGGGGGCAATATGCTGACTCTGTAAACTACTTAGAGAAGGCTGTAAAGCACTATGAAGCGACATGTAAGTCTGAGTGCTAATTCTGTTGCTATTGCTATTTGCATGCTATTTTTTCCCATCAACTCTGGGTGGTTTACAAATAGTTAAAAACATTAAAAACAAGAAACAATATAATAAACACAAAAACAACACAAAAGAGAAAAACTGATCACAGGAAAAAAACAACAAAATCATATGAGGATAAGGAAAAAATGGAAAAAAGGGGGTATCAATTGCCTTGGCTTGGGCAAAGAGCCACATCTTCAAGGTCCTTCAAAATACCACTAAACTGGAAGCTGTTCAAATCTTGGGGGGGACCCTCATTTGAGATGGCAGGTGCTACTACAGAGAAGGCATGTTTCTGGAGTCCCAATAAATGGTATGGTGTAAACAATAGAACCTGGAGCACCCCAATCCTGCCATCCCAATCCTGCCAGGTTGTCGGTGACAGGTAACCAGGCCCAATGTCATGTTGGGTTTTATAGATAATGACTAGCATGTTAAATCACACCTAGAAGCAAACCAACAACAAATGCAACTCACAAAACAGAGGTGTTACATGAGGATATCCAGCATATCCATTAGTGCCCATGCCACTGTGTTCTGGGCCACCCAAACTTTTGAGTGATGTTTGAAGGAAGCCCCATGAAAGCTGTATTGCAATAAACTGTATTGTCAAGCCATAAATTAAAAGGGCAAAAGTGCCTGAAGAACCTCCTGATTCAGAAGAGGACACAACTGGTGCAGTAAAAAAAAAAGCTGCAAAGATTTTACCACATCTTCCACCATCCAGAACATATTTCTTGTTTATATGGTCTGAAACAATACTTGGTAAAAGTATTTGAGGTTTCAGTTCAAATTTTACTTTTATTTTTTTTATATAATATTGTGTATTTATTTCTAGTATGTTTGAGATGTTTTACAAAATTGATATGTTCCTTTTTCTTTTGCACAACTATTTTTGTGATTCTAAGCAATCATCATATCACAGCCATGTTTGTGTATAGTTAGGATGCTATGAAGGTCACAGATTCAGTATAATTGTAGATTTAGTCTCTTCAGTGCCAAAATTTCACCATCCAGAATACCTGAGAATTCCAGGAGTTTAAAGCAGATCTGAAAACCAGGTTAATTCATCAAATCTTTCTTCATATTTCTCAAGAATGCTTCAAGAAATCATCCATTATCATGATCGCTAGTAACTACAAGTTCTGTATAACTTCTCTTTTTTTTTAAAAAAAAGTCTCATTTAAATGTATGGCTCTATTTCCTGTCACACATTAGTATCCGTAGAGTCAAGATGAGGGACAGAAATATTACCAGCTGTAGTGAGATTGCATGATCTTCTTTTCCATATGGCTGTACAGTGAAACCAAGTGCCAAAAACACTTCTTTTTGTTACCTTTACATTTGACAAAATGAGAGGTTTTTAATTGGTCCCTCTGGAACTTTCTAAGACACAGTCCGTCCTATTGGCAGCTGGGCTGGAAACTTAGTCAATATGAGAGTTAGGCAAACACTACCCAGCAGCTAGACATGGAACACTGAATATGCCATTGGGAGAAGAAATGACTTTCTGCACCCTCTTACATAAGCTGGGTCCACATTTTTCATTTGACTGGCATTTTGCTTTTGAGAACAACAAAGTGGTTAAAGAAAATTGGGGTAAGTAAAGGGTCATATAGCATTTGCTTTGGGATGGCTGCTCAAAACCCTGAATATCTGCAGAGAGAGTTAATATTCTTAAAATCAGAAACCTACAAGAGGAGAAAAACACTAGCATTCATTGAACACTTGACTCTCTGAGCAGTCTTAAGGCCTGTTAAATAAATCAACATTTGGCAAGGCCCTTCCAGCATCTTTCCTTTTTTCTACCCAGTTATCCACTAATGTCACTTCTCCCAGTCCTGCCCTGTTTGCTTTTCTGTCCTTTTCAGTCTTTACTATTCTTTTCCCAATATATGAAACGTAGTATTTTTTTTTTTTACTGAATAGTTTGTGCATGTTCCTTGCCCTGACATCAGTGGTGGGTTGCCCCCGGTTCGGACCGGTTCACAAGAACTGGTAGTAAAACCGGCGGGAGGCTTCACCAACCCGGACGTCATCAGGAAGTATGAAAAACTTAACCATAGTAGATTAGGGCTTTATACCAATCCAGATACAAACAAAAACAGGGCTAGAAGTTTTTATTAAGGTTGAATTCAAACCTAGATTGGTTCCTTATTTCATTTTCTATAGTTTAACCAAGCAGCACTTGTTATATTTTCAGTATTTTTTTCAGACTGTGCCATCAATGAAGAAACAATATTACAATCAGTGGTGAAATCCAAATTTTTTTACTATCGTTTCTGTCAGCGTGGCTTGATGGGCGTGGTGTGGCTTGGTGGGTGTGGCTTGGTGGGTGTGGCAGGGGAAGGATACTGCAAAATCTCCATTCCCACCCCACTCCAGGGGAAGGATACTGCAAAATCCCCATTCTCTTTCCACTTCTGGGGCCAGCCAGGTGTG
Organism: Pantherophis guttatus; assembly: GCF_059756535.1. Classification (NCBI taxonomy): domain Eukaryota; kingdom Metazoa; phylum Chordata; class Lepidosauria; order Squamata; family Colubridae; genus Pantherophis; species Pantherophis guttatus. The sequence goes on along the minus strand of NC_142065.1, from coordinate 41,266,717 downwards.
ATATTTGCCAGTTCTCTGAATTACTCAAAATTTCCACTGCCGGTTCTCCAAACTGCTCAAAATTTCCCCTACCGGTTCTCCAGAACCTGTCAGAACCTGATGGATTTCACTGATTACAATCAAGACTAATATGTCAAGCTATTACATAAAAACAATCAGCAAACTTCACTTCCCATGCACCGAGGATGTTACCTAGGCAGGTAAAAAAATCTGCACAACCTTAAAGAACACCTGGAGCCCAACAATTCATCCCTGAGACACAAAGATTCTTCATTATTAGAAAATTAAAATATAAAATTGAATTGAATCTTGTTGTTTGCATTTGGTTCTTGTTGTTTTTCTTTTTCAAAGAATGAAATTCTCTTCCATTTTTCAAGCTCTGCCTCTTCTAAGAATGATCCAGCAGTTTGCATAGTCACCTGACCAACATAGAATGGTTATATGATCAATCTAGAAAAAGAAGAATAGGTAAAAGGAAAATGATTCTGATCTATTACAATTTAAGCAAATAACACACAGGGTTTTTATTTAAAAAAAGAAGTTAAAGGATTCACCCTCTTTAGTCATCATTTGCTGACATTCCCAATCATAATTTTAAAAAGAAACTGATCAATCCCTTATTAATTAATTCTCATGCCCCATTAACATGTAAATTAAAGGGGAGTAAAAGCATGAGACAAAAAAAATGCATTTAAAATATATAAATATTATAACCAAAAACAATAATATGATTCTTATAAAATAAAATGACAAGGCAAGTAGCAATATTTTCAGCTTGTACCTTTATTATATGTTTTATACTGTATATACAAAAACAGGTACCTAACCCCAGAAAGCACATGAATACAGCATGGATCAATTTCTGCAGACTTGATTATAGTTCACGTTTTTGGAGATTTATTTATTTATTTAGCATATGGAAGTTCTTGGAGTTAAGCGTTTTGACAAACACATTTGTATTACAAAGAGAAGGAAGACAAGCAGAGAAACTAAGCCTCAGAACTAGTCCCTAAATGGTTATTTTTACTTAGTTTTATGCTCTATGACATACAATTGAGAGATACACAGTTGCTTGACTGTAAAGACTGTTGACTGCCAGGTGATTTTTTTTTTTTTAATTATCTAGTAATGTCATACAGTGCAGACCAAGTCAAAATGGAATTTCTGGTAGTAATTGCATGTTCAGAAGGACCCCCAAGTTGTGCACCATTCTTGACTGGTAAAGTACGGCCCCATCCAAGACCATAGATGATATGGATATATCCATATATAGCAATAGCATAGCATTTAGACTTATATACCATTTTGCAGTGCTTTACAGCCCTCTCTAAGCAGTTTACAGAGTCAGCATGTTGCCCCCAACAATCTGGCTCCTCATTTTACCGACCTCGGAAGGATGGAAGGCTGAGTCAACCTTGAGTCTGGTAAGATTCAAACTGCCAAACTGAAGACAGCCTTCAGTCTGCAGAAGTAGCCTGCAGTACTACATTCTAACCACTGCTCCACCATGGATTCATTCTGGATTTAGATATGAATCCAGCAGTGGCATAGAGATGGTAGGTATCAAAAAAAGAGAGAGGTGAAAATGATATCCAGCTGGGCAGACTAAATAGCTTGCAACACTTTACATGCATCATTCTAGACTAGATTTTTTTTAAAGTCTTAAAGTCAATCCAGCATACCGTAAATACAGAAAAGAAGCATCTTAAATGTAAGTGAAAATATGCTTCAAATGTGGCAAAGTTATTTATAAAACAACTGTACATGTATTTTTGTAACTGCAGGATTGAACTTCTTTGTAATTTATGGTCTTAGCAAGTTAAAGTGAGTTTGTGGAAAGATAATACTAGCAGTAGCATTTAGACTTATATACCGGCTAATAGTGCTTTACAACCGTCTCTAAGCGGTTTACTGAGTCAGCAAATTGCCCCCATCAATCTGGGTCCTCATTTTACCGACATTGGAAGGATGGAAGGCTGAGTCAGCCTTGAATCTTGTAGGATTTGAACTGCCAAATTGCAGGCAGCCGGCAGCCAGCAGAAGTAGCCTGCAGTACTGCACTCTAACCACTGTGCCACTGAGACTTATCAAAGGGTGACGAGACTGTGTTGTTTCTCTATGTCATATAATATATGTATTACCGACCTTGGACAGCTGAGTCAATCTTGAGCCAGACAGGACTGAACTTCTGGCTGTGGGCAGAATTACCTGCAATACTGCATTCTAATATTGCTGAGCACATTGTAAGCCGCCCTGAGTCTTCGGAGAAGGGCGGCATATAAATCAAATTAAAAAAAAAAACAAAAAAACCTTTGGACCACCACAGCTCCTGGATGAAGATATGGGACTTCATTGATTCATTTACATTTTCTCTCCCATTCATGGGGACTTTTTTTGCAGAAGAAATACTATATTTTTGGCATGCCCTGTCTCTTACTCAGTTGTATGCAAACAATATCTCATCAAATTCAATTGACTTTTCCAAATATTGTGGTTCTTTTTGAGTTTAATGATAACAAATTGTTTGGCAGAAAGGTCATTTTCACAGCTGAAACAGATCAAGATTGACGTCAATGATACATGAAAGGCTTTTTGTATGAAGCACAAGAAGTGATAAATTTTGCAATCTCTTAGTGATAACATCTCTAACATCTTACCGGCTTGGCTTTCCCAGAATCATGAATTACAATATTTTCAGTTTTATGTGAAATGCAAAATAGATGTAGTATAGGTTGTGTTTTTTCCCCCGAGTTTTGTAATTGTCTTATGGAAAGTTTTAAAGTATCATTATATATTCTCAGTTTTCTATTTCTAATTTGCATTAGAATCTTATTTCTAATGCAAATGGGATTTTCACAAGATAATGCTTTTTGTCTGATTATTAGTTTTTCGTTATATCTTTGCAAAGGATATATGATGAAAAATAGACCTTTGCTATTTCTATTTTTTATCATTGAGTAGATTTTTTTAATGCTCTGGGATGTCAAGAGACATGCAGTTTATTGCTTAGCATGTCCTAACCTAGCCCTTGTTTTAAGCTATGCATCTCCAATGGGCATACATAATGTCTTTACTCTCAAAAGTTGCACAACTCTAATGTGACTGAACCTACTTCATGCCTAAAAATATTAATGACACCCCTCAAACCAATTAGGTAAAATAACCTTAATTTATCAACAACACATATTGGAAAGATGGAAAAGATTCTTATTGATATTGGGATATAAAATACAGAACTACTTAGAGATAAGATACATTTCAAATCACAGACATCTTTTTAAAATTAATATTAATTGCAGCTTTTAAACATTATATCGAAAAGAATTTATAACAAAAGATACTAAAACAAGTGATATACAAAAGCAAATTTTAAAAATTAGCAATACCAGTATATGCTAATCCAATAGATAACCTAGCTACTTGTTAAATTATAATTGCCTAAACATGTAAAAAACTCCTAAAAACTAATGTGTGACATTAATATAAATAACCTAAATATATTCACATATATTTTAATAATCAAGTATTAATTACACATAAATATTTGTTTGCCAATGTCTTGGAAGACATGTTGAAATCTATGCCAAAGGTAATCATATTAGTTTTTTTTAACGCAATACATTTTATAATTTCAATATTTATCAAATTGTTGAGCCACTTATTCAGTTAGATAATGGAGCAGAGGAATTATTCAATATTGCCCAAATGGCATTGGCATATTAAAAATTAATAATCTATAAATTTATACATTTATAATTTATAAATCTTTTTTTTTAAAGGCAAGAAACTACATCTTCACTTGACATGCTTTATAAAATTAACCTGAACCATATTGAAAGCTTTTCAGCATATAAAATTATTTATAGAGCAGAATCCAATATAACGTGAGCTTATAGCCACAATATTGATTAATAAATAAATAAATTAACCCATTCTTGTCTACTTCTAATAAATTCATAGTGAAATGGATTAATTTTCTATGATATCACTCTGCAGCTGCTTAATCAAAACAAAATAATACCTTTGTATTAATATTAATTTATGAAATTGGTGCATGTCTTGTGCAGATTTTAGAATATTTACCTGATTTTAAAATCAATGTTATATAACCCTCATTAAAAAAAATAATAAAGTCAAAATATGGTTACCTCAGTGGAGTATAATGACTTAATAGGATTAGATAGCTCACATTTAAATCACTTAGAGCTGTTCGTTGGAGGAACCATTTAAAGTTATACCATAGAACAAATTCCATGTTATTCATGGTCAGTTTTGACAAACCTGAGTAAACATAAAAGTCCCCTATCCCCAGTCCTCTCAGTGCCATCAACTATCTGCCTAAGGACATGTTCTCAGTGTAGTAGCACACAGCTGTATCTGTATATAGAATTGTTGATTCCATTCTCAATGTTTTGTGTTAAGCTTTATTATACGAAAACAAGAGACCAATAACATTAAATAATTCCTTTCCAAAAAGTACACTGATATTTTTGTATAAAGTATCTTGAAACCTGGCCATCATGGAGGGGGGAGAAATGGGGAATCCCATTTCTGACCTGAATTTTGCTGGTTTATAAAGTTCAGTTAATGTTCAATTATGAAAATTATAGACATTAAAGTTTCTTATCTCCTCTTTAACTCACATCTCTCTTGTCTTATTAGGTGTTCAGCTAATAGGTGGACAATGGAACAAAACATATTATCACTTTTTCTCCCTTTCCCCACCTCTCTTTCTGTTCCTCATTAAGCATCAAGGTGTGCTGGAAAATATAACTTTCATGTTGCAGTATTGTTTATGTCTAATGCTCAGTTGAAACAAAGCATGATAAAACTGAGACATCCATTCCTTCCTCAAAACATTTGTTTCTTTTAAATTACTGGGGAAAAGTAAATTGATGACTGAAAGTAACAGCCCCAAGAGGGGTGGGGAATGATTACATCCTAGGTTACCTTTAAAGAAATCATCAGGAAAACAGGAAGGTCCAAACTGGGGACAATTATAGAAAATATTCTTCTCCACATCTAATTTCTGAGCTGAGCCTGTTAGAGGATGTCTTCCGAATAACATTTTCCTCTGTCTTTTTATTAAATGTTCATTTATGCTGAGCTAATGTCAAGGTTAATTTGAAACTGATTTGCAATTTTCCTCTTCCAATAAAAGAGTCTTTGGCCTCAGCTTTGTTTGGAAATCTAAGTTAAATCCACAGTGGATGGTGAGAGCAATCCTAAAGTTGCCTCTGTATCCCAATGTCACCTCTAGTTTAAGTGGCAGAATTTAAGCCCTGGCAGCCAATTCCACCAAAATGTCTCAAGAGCACATTTGTAATTAGAGTGAGGGTGCAATATATCATAAGTTAATTGTATATCATTAAAAGACATTTATAGAGCTATAATATGCATATAAGAGATCAATCTAATTGTCATGCAGTTAACTCCAGTTATTTAAGCAAATAATATATTGTGGCATTTTAATTAGCAGTCCCACTTTGGAACTTGTCTTTAAAACTTCTCCTGTCATCCAGAATGGCATGTTGAACAGTCCCAGATGTGAGTTTAAAAACAGCAGCAGCTACATTTAAACACTGCAGGTCTGGTGTTTATTCAGACATTTGGGACAGAAGGGTTTGTTTTGTTTGTATAACTGCATCATGACATGGTTTTACTCATTTTTCTCAGTTATTATCAAGGAATTTTTGCTCAAGAATATTAAAATAATGGTAAGCTATACCATGAAAATTCAGAGCAAGATATCTCTCTCCATTAGTTCCTGCTTCTAGACAATGTCTATATGTTTGGGTTTAGAAAGGAAAGTGACCAATGTTGTAGATATATCAGGAAAGAAAAATGTTTATATGCTAGTTTTCCTGAATTATTTCTTCTCCAATAGGGAGACTGTTATTTTCAGTCAAGACTTATTTTTATTTACAGACATCCAAAAATTAGGAGAATAATAGCTATAGGAAGGACCTCTATTTTGGTCTATTAATTTGTTCTATTTCTATAATGCTGAGTTAGAGAAACATAATTTCTGCTCTTTTTCATTGTTTGATGTGCTCTTCTATTTGTTTGTTTGTTTATTGTATTTGTATACCGCCCTTCTCCCGAAGGACTCGGGCGGTGAACAGCCAGCAGATAAAATACAGAAAATACAAAATTTAAAACAATATTAAAATTGAATTAAATTAATTTGGCCCACAGTTAAAACACCCCTATATTAAAACCCATAATTTAACAATTTAAAATTAAAACAATTTTAAAAAGTTAGGTCAGGTCAGCCTGGCTTGATGAAACAGAAACATCTTAAGGCGCAGCGGAAAGTGGGCAGATCCGGGATCCGCCGTATCTCTGGGGGCAACTCGTTCCAGAGAGTAGGTGCCCCCACAGAGAAGGCTCTCCCCCTGGAGGCCACCAGCCGACATTGTTTGACCGATGGTATCCTGAGGAGCCCCTCTCTGTGGGAGCGTACTGGTCAGTGGGAGGCTACCGGTGGAAGAAGGCAGTCTTGTAAATACCCAGGTCCTAAGCCATGGAGCACTCTAAAGGTGGTAACCAATACCTTGAAGCGCACCCGGAAGACCACTGGGAGCCAGTGCAGCTCGCGCAGGAGAGGTGTTACATGAGAGCGCCGAGTCACCCCCGTCACCACCCATGTGGCCGCATTCTGGACCAGTTGAAGCCTCCGGGTGCTCCTCAAAGGGAGCCCCATGTAGAGAGCATTACAGTAGTCCAAGCGGGACATGACGAGGGCATGAGTACCGTGCATAAGGCATCCCGATCCAGAAAGGGACGCAACTGGTGGATCAGGTGAACCTGATAAAAAGTCCCCCTGACCACAGTCGTCATATGCTCTTCCAAAGAAAGAGTATCCAGGAGGACACCCAAGTTGCGAGCCCTCTCTGTGGGGGCCAACGACTCACCCCCAAAAGTTAGCGATGGGACCAACTGACTATATCGGAATGCCAGAAGCCACAGCCACTCGGTCTTGGATGGGTTGAGCCTGAGCCTGTTTCTCCCCATCCAGATCCGCACAGCCTCCAGGCACTGGGACATCACATCAAGGGCATTGTTGGGGTGGACCGGGGTGGAAATGTACAGCTGAGTATCATCAGCATACAGATGACACTTCACCCCGAAACCACAGATGATCTCACCCAGCGGCTTCACATAAATGTTGAACAGAAGGGGCGAGAGAACCGACCCTTGCGGCACCCCACACACAAGGCGCCTCGAGGTCGATCTCTGTCCCCCTGTCAACACGAACTGCAACCGATCGGAGAGGAAGGAGGAGAACCACCACAACACGGTGCCCCCTATCCCCAACCCCTCCAGTCGGCGCAGCATGATACCATGGTCGATGGTATCAAAAGCCGCCGAGAGATCTAATAGGACCAGGACAGAGGAACAACCCCTGTCCCGAGCCCTCCAGAGATCATCCACCAACGCAACCAATGCCATTTCCGTGCTGTGCCCAGGCCTGAAACCCGACTGGAACAGATCTAGATAAACCGTTTCCTCCAGGTACCAGGGAAACTGTCGCGCCACCACACTCTCAACAACCTTCACCACAATGCTCTTCTCCATTTTTTGTTGTTGTTGTTGTTGTTGTTGTTGTTGTTGTTGTTGTTGTCATAACTAATTGCCTGCAGAAGGCATTCTGCCTGCCTGCCTGCCTGCCTGCCTGCCTGCCTGTTTGTTTGTTTGTTTGAAAACTGTATATAGCTGCTCATTTCATGAAAAGTGACTCTGGACAGCTAGAACAAAACTTGAAACAGGTCGTTAATTCTTACAATATTGATTGCTTTGATATTTATTATTTTAAAAAAAATAAAAATGGGAACATTAGAAGATGTGTTAATAATATTGTATCCACCTTAATAATTCACTAGTTCCCTTAATAATTCACTAGTTCACAACCCCAGGCCTAATAGCCCAGCCAGATTTGAGGGACCTTAGGAATGTCAAAAGTGATGAAACCAACCTCACTTCAGAAGGAAGGATATTCCATAGAGCAGATGGTGCAGCAGAGAAAGGCTCATCATTTTGGCCTGCCAAACATTGCTCCTTGTCAACAGGACCCACAGCATACCCTCTGTGCTTCATTTGGTGTGAGAGGCAGATGTAACTGGGGAGAGGCAGTCCCTCCAATAGTCTGACTCTGACCCCATGCCATGTGGGGTTTTCAAGGTCAGAACTAGCACCTAGTTCTAGCACACTAGAACTAGCACTAGAAACAAACTGACAACCAATGAAACTCGTGGGTATTACTTCCCGCCCCCCATCTTCATATACTTCAGATGTTTTTCTCATATCAGACTGAAGATCAAGGGTTGTCCATCTCCCTGCTCTTGCAAGTAAGAATAACCAGGTCATGATGATGCTTCCATAAGTATCTTATGAAGAGGTACTTATGGAAGAGCCTTGGTGGCACAGCAGACTAAAGTGCTGTTAAATAGCACCAGCTGCCTGCAATTACTGCAAGTTCAAATCTCACCAGGCTCAAGGTTGACTCAGCCTTCCATCCTTTTGAGGTGGGTATAATGAGGACCCGGATTGTGGGGGCAATAAGATGACTTTGTATATAAAAGAAAATTGTGGGGCGGGGGGGGGCGAAAGCCCTACAAAGCAGGTATATACAAAAGTATGAAGGCTATTGCTTAATGCATTGTAAACCACCCTGAGTCTCCGGAGAAGGGCGGCATATAAATCAAACCAATAAATAAATAAATGAAGAAGAGTGTTTGAATGAAATAAATATGACAAAGATGTAGAATAATATCTGCAGGAGAAATCTAACTGTATATAATTTGTACCTGACCAGTGATTTAGAAAGCAACATTTTTGCAAGACATACTGAATTATCTATATTATTAAATAAAGCAGATACATTGATAAACATAGTGCTATTACCAGTTGGGGGTGAGATGGTGGCTGTTGAAAATAACATTAATAAAAGAATTATAAGAAACTATGTGTTTGTTATGCTGTGTTTTGAGTAGGTACACTGTAATGATGGAAGTGCAACAACAGTTATTTTTGCAGTAAACATCATATAATTTTCACAGGCTTGGTGCTAAGGCTTGCAAGCAATGCCTTTGAAGAAGACTCATTAGATTTAAGTAATAGCCAAAACCTAAACATTATATCAGGGAGCTGAAGAACACAGTTTTCTTGCCAAAGAAAAAAGAATAAAGAAATAAAATTCAATTTTCTTCAGAAGCTAATAAATATATATATATAATTTTATTTTATTACATGAGGAGTAGGTTTATTATTTTGTACCTGCCTTCATAAAATGTTGGGGAAAAACTAATCAAGAAAAAAAAAGATAACAATTCTGAAGCACACCGTAGCTGACCAAGATGGATGCCTCAGGATTAGTTTACTAATATCAAATGGCAAACAAGGTTTAATTAATTTGGATTTTAAACTGCTCTGTTAACCTCTCAAAGGAGCAGAGAAAAAGAAAGATTCTGCTGATGAAGCCGCAACTGACATTTTCCAGCATGATTCTCTGATCTCTATACTTGTAAATTCAGAGGAAAATATCAGCCATGCAAGGTCATTAAGCTATTACAAGGTCTGTTAATCTGACAAAGACTGAATCTTGAACATTTAAGGGATTCGTTGCTAAAGAAACCAGGTACATTCTGTCCCTGAACAAACATAATTTTAGATGGTAGAAGCAAAATAGTAATAGCTGTTGCAATCAATAAGACCCATCTAAAACCTTAATCATTACACTGCATTGACTCTCATTCATATTTTTTCAACTAGTTGTCTGCCAAGGACTGTACTGGCAGGATTGTGATGCAATGATGTATCGGTATCAGGATCACTTTTAGAGAAATTTTGGATAGGTGAGCTTGGATAAAAGGAAAAAGTGCTGCTAAATTGTTATCACATTTTTTTCTCTTGGTTTTTTTATAACAGAAATTTTATTACAAATTACAATAATAAAAATGAAAACTAAAACTAAAATAAAAAATAGAAGATGCAAAAAGGAAAAATAGAAAAGAAAGAAAAAAGAAAAATAAAGAAACAGAAAAGCAATACATAAAGAAATGACTTCCCCATTCATCACAAGTATAAACAATTTTAGTAACTTATCACGTTCTTTTAAAATACGACAAATTATCTATTCTTCCCATTTTCCATCTTTATCTATAAACAAATCCTTAAAGCCTCATCATTTAAAACCTGATGTCAGCAAAAGTCCATTACGGGTTACAAGAAATACAACATACCTTTTTTAAACTTGATCAAATAAACCAATTTTATATTCCTTCCTTTTACTTCTAACTATCTTGATCTTTAGTCCCGTCAAATAATATCTAGAATTTGATTTTTTTTTTATTTGTCTCTTCTCATAAAATACTTCAAAGCTTTAACAAGCCTTTTTTGAAAACCCAACATAGGCAAATAATTTGTTATTTGTATATCCCTTTTAATTATTAAGATATCAGCCTGCTTCTTTTGTCTGTCCAGTGTAATGTATTTTTTCATGTGACTCTTTTTTTTTGTTTTCAATAATTATCTTTATTAGTATATTTTAAAAGGTACATGATAAACCTAAGCTACTGCTTTTGTACATTACACAAAGACAACTTCCATGTACATTTCTTTTGTGCTCCAAATCCTCAGCCAAGCATCACTTTGTCCTTTATCAGGGTTATTATATATGTACAATCCTAGAAAATCCATTTTAATCTACTTTCTTGATTTCCATTGTCTAAGGACTACTATAATCTAAAGCTCAGGGTATTCCCTCCAATTTTTTAAAAAAACCCATATTCTGTAAAATTTCAAAGTTGGTCAGTGCAGTAGCTGGTCCCAATTTTCTCTTTGTGAACAATATTTTCATGTGATTCTTATAGCCTATGATTTTGAAATACATTTTCAAATCAATCCCAAACTTTGAGATTGAAGTAAAACTTGTTCCTCTTCCATAACAGCTTTTAAACACAGTTTTTCCACAGGAAAGATTATTTATAATTATTTCAAATTTATCTGGACTCAGTCCATTTGTATTTTTTTTTAATCAAAGCTTGAATCACCCTTTTGCTGTTTATCAAAAAAAAATTCAGTTCTTAAACTTATAGTTAAAACATATTTCACTAAGCATTGAAGGAAACTTACCAGGTGCTCTTACACTTATCAATCCAAAGATTCTTACTAGCTGAAATGCAGTTAGCAAGCAATTTTCAGAACTGGTTGGAAAAGGAAGTATATATGTAGAACCCAATGTCCTTTCAAAGATGCCAACTGCTGTTTGAGCAAAGATGGCATTGCCTCATCTCCCAAATCTAAATCTGTCAGAGACCACTATATTGCAATCTCCTCACAAGAAACAATTGTTTGGACAACTTGTGGGTGATCCCAAATTCTCTCCTTGTCCAGAGAGAAATTATTGAAGAACCATTTTACCTGCCAGATTTTTGAAAATATTTTTTGCACATTTAAACTCATTTAAATCGAAGAATAAAAAATGCAAAATAAAAATGAATTTATTTGGAAATGAGAATCAGGCTACAAAAATAATATATCTTTCATGACAAAAATAATAATAATAACATCTATGTCTATGTGGAAGTCCAGCTTTAAACATTAATTAAATCTCACTGCTTCGGGCAGCAATAGACTTCTTGAAATCAAGGTTTGTGCACTGATGCACATCCTCTGTTCTTTTGAAGATCATTAGGACCAATATTTGATTCCCAAGGTTCAATGTTAGCCACAGTACCAGCTTATTAAAATCTTTTTTCCCTGTTTTTTGCTATCATTTTGTCAATTACTTGACTAGCGAAATGTCATCTTCAAATCATGTCATTTTCAGGTAACTTTGACGATGAACAAAATCAGGAGTTGTTGTAGCTAGTTGGTAATTTCACAGATTTTAGATTTTCCCTCATACTCTTGTTTTCGTTGGGATATAAATTGTGGAAGTAAGAGGATATCCCTATTCAAATCTTATTTTCATATTAATTTGTACCTCAAGAAATGAGGTCAAGCAGAAACTACTGTTTTGTCATAGGATAAATGGAATCCCGCCCCCCCCTCCTTCAATCTGCATTTGATAAAATAAAAGATATAACTTTCTTTATCTTTATCTTTATTTGATTTGTATACCGCTTTACTCCCAAAGGACTCAGGGCAGTGAACAGTCAAACAGTAAAATACATAAATACAAAATTTAAAAACAGGATAAAACCAAATTAAACAATTTGGCCCAGACAAATTAAAACACCCCAATCATTTAAAAAACAGATTAAAATTTGCATATTAAAAAGAAAAGAGGGAAAAGATTAGGCCAGGCCCGCCTGGTGGAATAAAAAGGTCTTCAAAGCGCGGCGGAAGGTGCGCAGATCAGGGATCCTCCGTATCTCCGGGGGGAGCTCATTCCAGATAGTAGGTGCCCCCACAGAGTTTGGATATATAGTTTGGAATGTGTCAGTCCATTTAAATTTTATGAGGGTTCGTTGCATTATGTTTTTATAAGAACCCACAAACAAATGCAGTATTCATTTTTATTGCAATTCTTTTAATATATACATTTTGTAGATATTTTTTACTTATGTGTAGCTTAACACTTCTTTCCCTGAGATGTACATCCTGTAAGAAACTTTCCTCAAAGAATGCCTTTCTGTATTCATTTTCCTCTTCATTCAGCTCTCAAATCAGCACTTAGAATTTGGAGGACTGTATCTGACAACTGTTTCGATCTACATTATGATACTAATGCAAATTACACTGTACATTTGTATGATTCTTAAAAATCCAGAGCAAATAAAATTCTTGAAGAATTTTATTTTATACAGCCCTTGGTAGAGAATTCCACTAGTTTGAACCACATATATTTTGTTAGCGCACATGTTGACATATGGCAAGGCCCTATGAATTAGATTTTGGATGAACAAGATAAATCTGCTTGAAATAAATTTGAATACTACTTCTTACCTTATCCCAATAAATAATATTTGGAGTTGACAGTCTTGCCTTTTTATTTTGCTTTCATTTTTTAAACGACATGCACTATCAGGAACAATTACAATATATATGTGAGATGACAGACCTTTTCAGGAAATTTTCCTTTGTATTATTTAACATGTCAAGAGAAGTGAGCATCACAACACCCTCTGGCTGTAGGGGAGACATCACTGAAAACCCAATTTCCACAAGCACAGTACAATTTTCTGCAGCAAAGAGCTCCCATGTACATGTAAAAGTAACAACATGACCTGGAAATCTGATGGTAAGGATTCCAACTCTTATGGAACCTTTCATGCATAGACAACTGTGATGTACCTATGAAGATCACAGAAGATACTTGTAGCTCTTGGCATATTGAATATCTTGCCTTAACACTGCTGTATCCAACCCAACCTTCAGATAACATTCATTGCAATACACACCTGCCATTTTGTCCAACACAAAATAAGATTACTCTCTAGTCAGTTTTATCCTTATGTGCATTCAACCACCAAATTCCCAAACTTGTAAAATCCAATCAATCTAAATGCAAAGGAGATAAGGGGAGAGGAGAGGAGAGGAGAGGAGAGGAGAGGAGAGGAGAGGAGAGGAGAGGAGAGGAGAGAAGAGAAGAGAAGAGAAGAGAAGAGAAGAGAAGAGAAGAGAAGAGAAGAGAAGAGAAGAGAAGAGAAGAGAAGAGAAGAGAAGAGAAGAGACGTTGTCAGATAAGAACTTTAGTTCATTCCATATTTTATGAATGGACGGAATGTGAATCGCAATTGTATTTCACATATATTGCAAGATTTTTTTTTATTCCAATGTTCTATCATGGGGGGAAACACATAGATATTTTAATCTGTTAATCTGTATACTTTAGAATAATTTTTAATTTTTGAAAGATTGGCTTGATTTTAAGGTAGTCCGAAGAATTACAATCAGGAATACTAGCTCTATCTTGTACAGTTACATTAACAGAATCTTGCAAAACTGAAAATATTTTCCCTCTTCTTTCCTTTTACCTTACAAGAAACAAGGGAAGATCCCTCTGAAATATTTGCTGTGCCCTCCATCCTTATGTAGGCTGAGATATCTTTTACATACTAGTTGTCCAGTTTGTTCCTCTCCCTCCTGTCTCCCCAGTCATTCCCATATGTCAGGGGTCGGCAACCTTAAACACTCAAAGAGTCACAAAGGCCCTAACCGGAAGCTCCCTGTTCAATTGTGGAGCCAACCGGAAGTCCAGTTCCCCCACCATAGAGTCTCCTCCTAGCGCGGTGTCCTTTTTCCTCTACCTATCCTAACTGAAAGCCCTATCAATTGTGGAGCTGACTGGTCACAGGGAGCCACAGCAGAGGGATGAAAGAGCCACATGCGGCTCCAGAGCCGCAGGTTGCTGACCCCCGCCATATGTCATTAGGCTCTATGAAACAATGGAATGGAATGGAATGGAATGGAATGGAATAGAATAGAATAGAATAGAATAGAATAGAATAGAATAGAATAGAATAGAATAGAATAGAATAGAATTCTTTATTGGCCAAGTGTGATTGGACACACAAAGAATTTATCTTTGGTGCATATGCTCTCAGTGTACATAAAAAGACAAGATACATTCATCAAGAATCATAAGGTACAACACTTAATGATAGCCATAGGGTACAAATAAGCAATCAAATTATACTAGGACACAATCAATATAAATCGTAAGGATACAAGCAGCAAAGTTACAGTCATACAGTCATAAGTGGAAGGAGAGTTTTTAGCAATTGGCAACTTGTCAGGTCCATCTTGGTTGAACACCAATATAGAGAGCAATACAGGTGATAACTATCCTGCAAATTGTCATAGTGACAAGCCTGGCTGTCACCTTCTGATCTTCTTTTCTCCTGTTGTCTGAAAATAATCTAAGTGTCCCAATGGAGGTTTCTTGCCTTAAGTTACCCTTTTCACTTTCAATTTGTCATTATATCTCTCCCAGCGACAATTTTCCTTCCATGTGAACCAGATCTTCTAGTTATTTTTAACACCTCACCCTCCAACCAATTTGCTTTTTATATAGGTTTGCCAAGGCCACAGAATGTCTACTCACTAGATAGGAAATGACATCTCAGAGGGTATTGGCATGTAGGTTGTTGGCCTGTCTGAGAATAATTGAAGCACAGAGACGTTTGACATTCAGAATAATAAGGAGATCAATGAGCAGTCTATCACAGCAAAAATATCAGATAGATTAGCAGTTTGGAACTAAATCAGTCCCAAAATGAGAGACAGAAGTGGGGGATACAAATCAGAATTCCTAAATCTAAAACCGAATCATGGGATTTCTCTTAAGTGCACCAGATAAAAATCTAATAGGTCTCCTCTTACATCTCAACAGGTTTGTTTCATAGCACTTTTAAATATATTATATTTATTATTTATTTGTGTTCATGTCCATCTGTCCATATAGTAGGATTCTCTTTTGATAACTATTTCTTTAAGCCTAGCAAAGAAGGCTTTTCCAGTAATCCATTGGGGAATCTGGACCAGGGCAAGACTCAAATTTTTCATCACATTTTCTACTCTTTTCTTACTACTTTCCTCTTCTACCAGCACCTTTTTTTTTAGTCTGAGACTGAAAGAGGCTAATTTGAATAATGAGAAAACAAATACGAGACTGGTGTTTAACATAATTTTCAGTAGATGCAGTCTGCATTTTCTCATTATTGTACATTATGTGCTTTCATCCTAAGACTTCACAATTCCTCAAATCCTAAGAGACGTGAGCAATGAAATGAAGCAATGTCTGTGAAATGGTTTTGAACAAGAAGAGGGAAACCATAACTTGAGCTCAAGGCAATTTGTGTGGTGGAACACACAGAAGCATTACCCTACTTTATGGAAGCACCAGGATTTACATGAAAGGCAGTCAGAAATCCCATTCAAAGACATTAGACAGTCAATCATCATTAAGAAATTCATATTTTAAATGTTTCAATGAATCTGCATACAATAGTTTCAACTCTATGTTTTTAAGATGACAACTTCCTTACTCTTTCTGAACCTCTGACAATTCCTTCTTATAATTTTAAGTAGTTTTGGTTTTTTTTAAAGTAGTCCATTAAGCTGGTGACTATAGATTAGATGCACCTGTGCACAGAATCCATGGAATCTGGAGAAAGCAATTCAACTCTCCAATCAGATAGATCCTTAATTGTGAATAACCTACACTTTGAGCTTGCACTGTGCATTTCTTCTGTATTTAATCTTTTTCATGGGTTTTGTTTTACAGCTGCGTTTTCTCCTTTTTCCCAGAGATCTCATTGGAAATAGGAGCTGTACATCTTTGTTGTGTCTTTGCAAATTCAATGAAATAGATTTGTAAAAAAAAAATTTCTAATGATGTTATTGCAAGGGCATTCATCATTACATCATGAAAATGATGGTTCATAACAGATGGAACTTGCAAATGTTGAAACACTTGAAGCTTCTGTTCTTGATTCCACGCATTCCATGTCCCCTGCGAGTGATTTTCTACACATCCTGCCTAACAGCTTGTCTAAATTCTGTCCACACTGAACATACACAATTTGTTTGGAGAGGGAAAAAGGAAGACCAGAGAATTTTTTCCTCAATTTCTACATGCTTAATCAAAGTACACTTCTGTCTTGTACACTTCTTATTTTTGTTATATAATAACTAGTCCTGAGAGAATTATGATTCGCTTGGGTAAAAAGGTAGGAGGAGGAGGAGGAGGGTGATAAATAATGACACAATGGAGGCAGCAACAAATGTTGCTATATGATGTTTTCCTATTCAGAATATTCCTTTCTTTTGCCCTCCCTCCTACTGTTTTCCATTTTTCCCACACAACAGGCAGTTCACAGTATCATGCCCATTGAACTATTTTAAGACCTGATTCATCACCCCTAGTATTTTTCTAAATATGTTATATACTTCTTGAAACCTTGGGCTTTCTCATGCTTACTTATGCAGTCCTGAGCAATTTAAGGGTACAAAAAAATCAAAAATGGAATGGAGAACAATGATATGATAAACACTTCTGTAACTGTTTTGACTATGTGACTGCCTACAAATTTCGTGCATGGCTAGAATAGCACTGTGATATTGTAATATGTACCTCATATATGATGTATAAGGCAGTGGTGGGTTGCTCCTGATTCGGCCCGGTTCGGGCGATCCGGTAGTGGTGACGATGTGGTGTCAGCGAACTGGTTCTGTATGACTGTGAGCTGGGCCCTTCCTCCCGCCCCCATGTTATACCTACCTTTATTTGTCATTTTTTAGCCCAGCTGATAGGCATGGCAGAGTGGATTGCTGCACTTCAGCTGGGCAGAAATTTAATGTGCTTAAGTTCGGCACATGTGCAAACAAATCAAGCATGTGTGTGGCGATCATGCACAAAGCGCGTGCACGAAGAGAGCTGGTGTTAACACCGGTTGGAACTCACCACTAGTATAAGGTACTGCTGAGTTGTGTACTTATTACATTTAACACTCATAGAAGAACTCTAGAGTTTATTTTCCTTCCTTCCAAAGAGATAACCTACTCCTGATTTTCAGAGAGCAATTAGGAAGGGGATTTAAAGTATGTGGCTTATTTCAACCCCAAAAGAAATGATGACCTATATTTTGCTTTTCTGAACATGAGTAATTTCTGCTTAACTGAAACTATAGTGACACAATACTCTTTCATTTTATGTATTAGCTCTGTCCTTTCTGAGATTCTTTGAACTGCTTAAAAATAAACATTGAAAGGTCCATATGAAGTATATATTCTATTTCAAATATGTGACCGTGAATATTTTATCAAAAAAAGTTAAAAATTAAATCTGAATTTGCATAAGATGCCTATATTAAATTGTATCCAACAATTCACCTTCAGAAATAATTAAATATATTAAATATATTTCATCATATTGCAAAACTGGGACCAATGACTTTGTTTCTTACTCATAATAGGCCTTCCTTTCATTTCTTTGAATGAAGTCCTACGGCAACAATTAAGCAATTAAGTACCACAAAGATGCATCAGCCTGAGTTCATGAGAATGAACTTAGAGATACAGTAGCTGAATTTATCCAGCTTCTAGGATGTCCTGCAGCAGACTCTTTCACAGGTTTATTAGATGGTTAGATATTAAATTTTGTTCAGCTTAATGTTTCTTGCTTCCCAGCCAAGCTTTTAAAATGCAGTCACAAAAAAGCTAAATGGCATTAATTGTAATGCACATTTTCACTTCAGTTATTTCAAAGCACAATAATGGATGATCTAATTAAAAAGTATTTTCTTGTATTACTTTAACCAAGAAAAAATGCCACAAAAAATAAATGACTCATGGGTAGCTCACCAGTAAATAATTTCATAAGAGTATTTTCCATTCCAGAATAGAAATATGATTACTGTTGGAGTATCAAAATTTACAGGAAATATGTGCATTTCTCATATTAATATTTCATTCTTCACCATGAAAGCGTATGAGAAAACTGAGCACTTCATTCTGACAGATTTCTTGAAAACATCCAAAGCTAGTTTTGTCAATATTAGTACTGGGTTCCTAATATATTGCGGTTAATAAAGCAAACCAACAAAGCAGAATCTGCATTCAATCATTGGATAATGTCTTAATCAAAGATTACTATAAAACTGTGCATTTACAGTGACTAGGAATGTTAACAAACAGTTGTAACTGAGGATATGCAGGAAGGACCTTTAAAGTACAGCATGAGAGCAAATGCCCATGAGTTTATTCTGAACTAGGTGAAATGTCAAACAGATCATGTGCTGGATTACTGTGCTGGATTTACACACATAGATTACATATTGTATTATTTCTAGTGTGCCTAAAGAATGGGTTTGGCAGCATCAAGCATCATGCAATTTCTTATCTATTGGTAAAAACATATCTTTTAGGCTCAAGTTCTCTGTCAGTATCATCAAAACCCAGTATAATGGATTCCACTGCCAACTGAAAGAGAAAGAAAACATCACATTGGTGCTAATATTATTTCTCTCTCTTTCCTCTAACAAGAGTTGAAAATATTCTGCAGTTGAGTTTAGGACAACAATATATGTTGCTGATATCCAAATTCCAACCTTATCGTGCTTAGTTATATTATGTATTCTCTGAGGATCTCATATAATGGAATAGACCAGTGATGGCTAACCTTTTTGTCGTCATGTGCCAAAAGCAGGGGGAGCATGGGGGGCACATGCGCACATGCCCACACCCATAATTCAATGCCCCCCGTGCCCCACACACCTCCCCCCATGCATGCCTATGTGACCCCTCCACTTGACCCCCCTTTTGGCACACGATGGCCCGGTGGGCCTGGTAGGCCCATTTTTCACTATCCCCAGGCTCCAGAGGCTTTCTAGGAGCCTGGGGAGGGAGAAAACAGCCTTCCCCACCCCCCAAGAGCTCCTCTGGAGGCTGGAAACAGCCCATTTCCTGACTTCCGGTGGGTCCAGAAGGCCCGAAAATCAGCTGGCATGCACACTGGAGCTCTTGTGCCCACAGATATGGCTCCGTGTGCCACCTGTGGCTGAATGCCATAGGTTTGCCATCATGGGAATAGACAAAGTCAAACAATGATGTTCTATATGTTCACATAAATCAGAAATGTCTCCCAGCAGAGCAAAAGTAAACAATCATGGAAGAAATAAAAACCAAAATATTTGTTGTGATAAAGTCAAATACATGTTTAAACTCTCAAGCTACTATATTGGGTGAAAATTTGGGATTTGGGGGCAGTGAAAAAATCCAAATAACCACAAGATGGCAATAAAAAATATATTAAAAACATCAGTTTTCTGTTGCCATCTGCATCTTTTTAATTCCAGATATTGTAATATTTTATCTGATGCTTATATCTGAAAATGAACATATTTGAACTTCTTTCTCATCACTGCATTATGTTGGGCAGGGATTAGATTAAGGGACAAACTATAATCAGTAAAAAAATATACAGTATGCCATTGTTCTCCTACAATTCATGATGATCTAATCCAGAAAAGAAAATGTTATTCTCCCTAGTCAATCATCCATCCATCCAATTTTTGTCATTTTTAAGAAAGCCTCACATTTTCTTTTCCATTTTTTTCTGTAATGATCAAAAACAATTTAAACTCAGCTGGGTTGCAGTTCCTATTTTCAACTTATTCCTTTTTAGTAAACTGCATATCAATAGGACAAATGGATGCTGATTTTGCAAATAGGAAATTGCATATCCTATAGGCATTAATAAAACTAGATCTTAATATATTGCTATGAATGGTGCATCCAAATATCATCCACAAACATTTTGAGATATAGCTAAAATAAGGAAGTGGAGTCCTAGGGGCAATGCTGAATCTCTGAACATTTGTGCTTCAGCTTCCAGGTGCAAATAATGATGTGTCACTATTTGAACAATTTACTTTTGTATTTTAGTTTGTCTGAATACTAGGTCTTTCAAAAGCAAAACTTTTGAAAAAGCCAGTAAAATAGATGATATAGA